>NC_091119.1:162418208-163021542 GCF_040183065.1 Periplaneta americana
GTTCTCCCAACTAACATTTCTGGATTTGCCCATACATGCTACATGACCTGCTCATCTCAAACGTCTGGAGTTAATGCTCCTAATTATGTCAGGTGAAGAATACAATGCGTGCAGTTTTATTTTATTAAAAAAAAAAGAATCCTTGATTACACCTAATATAGTGACACATAACCAAATGAGAGGAACCTGCAAATCTTTTATAGGCCTAACCGTGTTAATTTTTAAACTCTTGCCCTGCTACCAAATAGTAAACCAATAACTGTCAAATTGTTTAGTAGTACATTATATTGCTGTGAAAGATATGGGAAGCAATAATAAGGTAGATGTTAAAGAATGTCTCACTCTGTGATGTCTACAATTAATCAAGAGTTCACCTTTAGGACACAATCCCTGCATGTGTCCAAGTTTTTCTATCTTGCTGCAGTTAGGAAAGTGACAGCGGGTTTTGCACAAGCTGCAAAGATATTGTACGGCATCTTCAGGGCTTTGGTCCGTTCAGAAGAGGTATGTGCGTGCGTGCGTCAAAGAGCTTGCAAATAATACATACCAGAATAGTCTTCCATAAAAGCTTCTGGTACACTTGTATGCATTGCTTTACTCCACAAGTGTAACTTAATTGTAACATATTCTTTTTCCAGTGGAAGGATCCTTAACTTTACCATTATTTACCCTGACTCTAGTGCTGAGAAGTGTAGACCACTTAGTTCATCAGAGACTATTCAGAGTGCACCACAGATGGTGGATCTACATTGCACTCTTAATGATAATTTGAAAATGGAGAATTGTTGGGATGTCACAGGGAACCAGAGAACCTAGAGAAAATGCCTGCGTTTCCTGGACTATGGGCTTGCCCAACACAAGTTATAAATTCAGGGTGGATTAACTGGAATTTTAATCCTCGCTTATAAGCCTAGAATGCTAGCATTGAGCCAATGTACTGTAGCGGTTTTTTGTACCTTACAGTATACAGGATGGAAGTGAAATAACTCTGCAGATTGAAAGGGATGATAAGGTGCACTTAAATGAGTAGAAAAACCTATATTACGTTTTGTGATTAAATGCACGATTAATTAGAAAATTGAGTTAGAAGTTTTAGCAATCTGACAACAACCCCTCTTTCTTCTTGTAAGAGGTCAACGAACACAGTCTGTCTGCCTCAGTGAACTACCTCTCATCTCCCTTTCTGGCTACAATGTTGCAAGTTGGTTGCATCGATCAATGGCTTCAAATTAGTGGTTTTAAATTAAAGTTACGTGAAAACCGTCCACACTATTGAAATACATCAGAGAAATAAATTATTCTTTATTAGATTTTCTATCGATATGGACAAATATCATGATCCTACTCGCAATAGTTACCGAATAAGAGGGTGTTGAACATTTGGAAAAAATATATATAAAAATCTTTTTTATTACAATACATACAACATTAGCAATTCGCTCTAAAAATCTGCAGGGTTATTTCACTTCCACACTGTATAGATTTGCCTATGAGTAGAGGGATCTGTTCTTGGAGTATATTTGTGCTAAATGATTTAAATAGGTTGCTGAATAGAAGCAGTGAAAAGTGATGGTTAGTGGAAAGGGACATGTTTTTTTAGTCCTTAGAATAAAACACTTTACCTAATTTACTTTCAACATGTTAACAACACTTTTAAATATCGATTTTTGTGTAAATGTAAAAATAATATTAGAAATGATTACAATGTATGAACAGCTATTTTATATTAATTTATGAAAAATTAAATATGTAGACCTATATACAGGTGAACCGTAAGTAATGTCATTATCTTTAGGGTGTTATTCTTTGAGATATTTCAAACGAAATAGTTTAATACAATTTTGCTCATTTTTGCTTCCTTTTCCAGATAGAAATTGTTTTATATTAAACATTTCATGACGTGTTTTGGGAAAGACATTGATTTAATTCTCAATATAATCAATGAGTTTAAGAGAGCAGTGTATTATGATAATAAATTATTGAAAGAATTTTAGTTTTATCCTTTAAATGTGTAGAAATTTGATCCAAATAAAATGTAACATTGTAAAATTTCTTTGCAGAACGAAAAGTTACAGTTGTTCAGATCAAATTTCTGCACATTTAAAAGACAAAACTGAAATATTTTTAATCATTTATTATCATAATGTACTGCTTTCCTAAATTGCATGAGCATATTGGGAATTAAGTCAATGGTCTTCTCAAAACACACAATGAAATGTTTTATATAAAAAAAAATTCTCAGAAAGAAAGAAAAAAACGAGCAAAATTTTATTACTCTCTTTTGTTTGAAATACCTCAAAGAATAACTCCTTGAAATTAATGAGATTACTTACGGTTCATCCTGTATATTTAAACCGCACAATAAGATTTATAAATGAAGTCAGATGTCTTCATTTTGCAATTGGAGAGAACATGTTTTGTGTGTAAGCCAGGAAACGAAAGTTTGTCTTCCTACTGGGTGCATATTAAATTATTTCATTTAAGTGCGTCTTTTGAATAATAATGCAAGAAAATAAACGATAAACAGTAAAATCATTCGCAACATGATGAAGGAACTGAATTGTAAAACTCTAAAAGAGACGCGGTGTGAAAATATGTACCCTATCACCCAGTTTATTTGGGAATCCGTAATGTAAACATTCAGCATATGCGTGTTACCAAAGCAGGAAGTGAATTTTTTAATCTGCTGTAAACGTCAGACCAAAACACAAAAAGGTGTTATGCAACTTCAAGGAATGTCTTAGAACATTCTGTGTTATAAGCGCGAACTATTTTATTAAATAAAGTAGTAATTTTCCAAGCTTTTGTTTTAACATTTTGTATATTTTTATTTAATAGTTTACTGCTGCTTTTTTAAGATTAAATTGTTTCATTATCTTAATTATTGAGAATTCTACCTAGATAGTTACATCAGCGTTTACATTCTAAATGACCTTGGGAAGAAGTTCTGTGAATGTCAGTATAATTTCGTACATTTCATTCCATTGAATACATCGCTGATTAATAACATATTACACTAATCAGACTTCAGATGTATAGACTACAAACAATTGTTCTTCCTCTGACACATATCATCAAGTGAGATATACTGCCTGATAATAGATGTACATATCAGCCAGAACCTCAATCAGAGGGAATTCGACGGTCTGTTGGATAATAACGAAATATTGTCACAAATCCATGTTAATGCTCGAACATCATATTTAAGAAATCGCCAGTTATCACATTATAAAAAACCAAATACCTCATCACATAAAAATTCACCACTAAATTCAATGAATTATGTAAAATATGGGATTTAGATTTCAGAATTTCCTATATTAAGTATAAACTTTTTCTTATTAAAATATAGAAGATAGTCGATTTAGAATAATATTGCTATCTATTTGTTACTTTTTAACTTTCATTTTTACTTTTTTGTATATCTGTATTTACCTTTTTTTTATGACATTAGTGACTATAATTTTGCACTGTCTATTGTAATTGGGGCTTTGTCCTCTTACAGACAAATATATATATTGATAGGTTAAAGATAGAATCAATAAAAATTGAACAGTTCTCTGCTACTTTTTCCTCACCCTAACAATGTGTCCAGTATTCAAAGTATATTGAGCATATTGTGTTTCTTAAATGAATACAACATGAAGTGCTTGCAAGATTAAGCTGCCTGCAGAAAAGGGATAATGCTACTTGTCTTTCTGAGGATCTTCAACTGTATCACAAAAAATTGTCTTATTTTGAGATTTTTGTTCAGTTGCAAGTAAGAATGTGTTTTTATTATTAGATATTGTTTACAGCACCAGGGTTTATGCCAGTTAAGTAATCAGGCTTTTATAGTTGTTATTTTTTAATGTTATTTATTTAATGCAAAGAAGCGGTTAACATAAATTTTGGTTACATAATAAATACTTAAATTAGCTATTGAGAGAAGACTATTCTCCTCTCCCAGCCCACCAATACCGTCCTGTTGAAGGTCAGGTACACACTGATACAAACACAGGACTTTTCATTGTTGTTGAGTTAATATTACTGTTGTGGAATTTAATCGATTAATCGATCAATTTATGTTGTAAGATTAATCAATCAAAAGTATTTAATCGAATTGATGAAAATTAGTCGGTTGTAGTAGATATTAATTATTATTTTGTTAATACAAACTCCTACTAAAAATTCCGACAATATTCATTTCTTGCAAATTGCTTACTTAAAAGCACAATAGTATTGTTATTTTCTAACTAGCGTAGGGAAAATCTTTGCACAAACACTTCAGAAAGAGATGGAGATATGAGGACAGTGACCTAGTCTACCTCTATTGAAAGTTGAAACACAATGCGAAACCTTTATTAAGTTTTATGGTTTTCCAAGAAAGCTTCCACCTTGTTTTCAGCTTATCTTCCTAGCATATGAAATACATACTTTTCTGGGATTCGTCCCCCTTATCCCTTACAAAATAGCCATGTCTACACTGTGTCCAAGTAAGAGTGTAACTATCTTCTTCTCTTTCTAAAATATAGTAATTCAATTACAATAGAGGCCAGTCTTCTGTTTCGACCGCTGTACTTTTGCAGTTGCAGTTTCTGTACTAAGTTTGTATATGAAAGTTGTGTGTTTAGTTTGATAAAGAAACAAAATCAGTTTTCCGTGGTTTGTGAAAAGTGTAAACTCCATTATGTCATATGAGAATTTGAGAGGTAAACTCAGTGAAACGTTTGGATTTAAATTGAATGATCGTGGAGAAGTGCTAGACAGAAAAAAAAAGTTTTATGTATTACAGTATATTAAAACATTTTTTCAAATCGATCAAAACTCGATTAATCTATCGAGTAAATTGAAATAGTTAATCGATTAAATATTTTGATTGATCAACAACACTAGTTAATATCATACCCTAATCTGAGGTCATTAATTGTTATAATTAATCATGCTGCTGTTTTACAAAGTAAATACAATAATATTTAAGAGCTGAAGTATCGGACGTTTGCATTGAAAAAGAAAAAGAAAGGTTAGAATACACAAGGGATTTTATTTTGGTCCTTCCATTGTCTTCTGTTACTAAAAATATTTGAACCTATTTCATTAACGTTCTGTATATGATAATAATTATAAAGCAAGAGAAAAAGAGGAGAGTATTCTGTTCTTTCCTCATTACTTAGATAATTCAGATATTTTATACAGTTTTTTAAATAGATAATGTAAATTTTTTTGCGTATATTAATAATTTTCAGTCTGTAATCTTACATATTTTAAATTACAGGTTCACCAAGAATTTGTCTGCAGACAAAATCAATCTAAGTACCTTCAAAGGTGAAGGTGAACTATCCAACTTAGAACTTGATGAAATCGTATTAACAGAATTGTTAGAATTACCATCATGGTTAAGACTCACCAGTGCTTGGTGCAACCGTGTCTCTTTCCGAATTCAGTGGACCAAACTTAAGAGTGTACCAATATTCCTGGTAAGTAAAGCTATTTAAGACGTCTTTTTTTTTTTCTATCTTTATTTCTCCCTTTTTTTTCTCTCCTTTTTTTATGCAGAAACAAGACACTTATTATATTTCCCTTTCATTAGAATAATAAATTCTTCAGATCATTCATGAAACATATATTTTTCGTTTTTAACCCTTTTTAAATGTACGGTAATGATAAAATATTGAACTAAACAATTTAAAACTGAGAAAAAACTCTTTCTACGACAGTTTCTTCTTCTTCGTCTCCTCCCTCCATATCTCTTTCTCTCTCTTCATATCTCTAAACTTAAAGAAAGTCAATACACTGAACTGTATTGGAAACTTAGTTCAGTTTTAAGGACATTGTTGTTCATGTTAATTTGTAGTAAAATGAATATAAGAACAAGGAAGTATGTACAGTAGAACTCCGATTATTCGTCACCCTATTAACCGATCGGCGGATTATCCAACTGTCTTTCTCACCCTGGTTTTCTAGAAGCCTTTATCTTTGTACAGTATGTCGTAGGAATCTTCTGCGCACTTTCGGCGAGCAGTCACTTGTTACTTGTGTTAGGTGGTGTATTTCTCAACTTGTAAAATAGTCATTATCTGCTTTCAAAGAAATAACCCCAATAACTTTCACACAATTGCAGATCCGTGCACCATTTGGTCTTTGTCCTACTGTTTGAGTGGCGGTACTGTCTAACTTCTGTGCAAAATGTCTTCCATGACGGTCAAAAGAAAATGTCTTGTTCTTAGTATTGAAAGAAAAAGTGCAAGTAATTGAGAGTTTTGGGAAAGTAGAAACTATAGCTCATTACGAATCAGAATACGAGATTTGCGTTACAACTGTGCGCTATTTAGTAAAAAACGAAGATTTTCAGCCAGATATTCACTCCAGAAAAGCATCAATGTGGTGACAGAAGAAATTAGTGAGTCATGTCAAAAGCAGCAATGTGTAAACCATACTTTAATCAACACATCTCGCACATTTAAATTAGGAAACATTAGCAGTTATATAATATACTTGTCTTCTTCTTGAGTGGCTATACAAGTTTGGAATATTGTTATTATTGTTGGTATGATATATGTTTCCCTCTACCACTAATCCCATTTATGTTGGCAGAGCTTGGATGAAGTACACATAGAAGTGGAGACATGTGAAGAGCTTCGCTCAATGTCTACTCAGCATGGTCTGTCATCGTATGGAAGCAATGCAAAATATAGTTTCATTAATAAAGTTATAGACGGTATGACAGTTTCTGTCAATACTGTTCAGGTCACTTTTAAAAGTCCGGCATTCATAGCCTCAGTTCAGGTATGTATCTCAATCACTACTATATCCACTGTGTTCTCTATTACTTTATATTATTATTATTATTATTATTATTATTATTATTATTATTATTATTATTATTATTATTATTAAATTGGACATTCACATTTCAAAAGAATTCTCTTATACATTAACAGATGCAGCGTATTATGGTAGAATCCAAATCACCATCATGGCAACGTTGCGATTTACGAATGACAAGATTGAAGGAACCGGATCGTGGCCAGTTACTAATATTCAAGGAACTGGAATGGCAGACTGTAAGGATAGAAGCCAAATCTACAAAAGATCAAGACCTCACTCCACTTAGATTGCTGACCAATCAGGCTCGGTGTAGGATTACCATTAAGAAAAGAATATCAGGTAAATAAATTCAATAAAAAATTTTTACCATGATTAGGCTATACGACAATCAAGGGCTTGAAAGTAGAGGCAAAAACAGCTTTCTCGATGTTTTTAAATAAGTGTAGTGTATTGCATTTCACTAAATGTTGCAGACTTAATGATGAGTAAAAGGTAAAGGTATCCCCATTAAGGGGTCATGTACATCATTGAGGGTTAAAAAAAATGATTTTTTATATATTTTTATTCTGTTAAATGGACTTTCCTCTTTAGTTTAGTGAAAAAAATTTAATTATCACCATTACTTCTCTACTTATGACCTAAAACCTGAGAGGATGTATCATTCAACAATATACATTTTCAGTAAGTTTGTCGCCCATTTCCCATAACTTACTTTTTTTTTTTTTTTTTTAATG
This sequence comes from Periplaneta americana, assembly GCF_040183065.1. Taxonomy (NCBI): domain Eukaryota; kingdom Metazoa; phylum Arthropoda; class Insecta; order Blattodea; family Blattidae; genus Periplaneta; species Periplaneta americana. Next base: position 162,425,750 of record NC_091119.1, read on the forward strand.
TTTCCCTGATAACTCATACAATTTTTTAGATAACTGAATGAAATTTTGCAAGCATTTGTATTTCATAGAGAAGAACAAAATTGACCTCTGGTACTGTTATATCTTAACTAGTTCTTATTTTTTAATTTTTTTATGCAAAAAAAAAAAGTTAAAATTTTTTGTTCATTGAGAAGAAAGTCAGAAAAATATTTTTCGTTCATATATTGAAATGGTAGAGTTCAGTTTTGTTAAGGCATTAATTGTGGATAAAATTAAGTAAAAAAACAGTTTTAAATATTAAAAATTATATGAGATATCGGGAAACGGTTTTTTCTAATGCAGAATGCACCTGTCAGTTTAATGTACCATAAACCATTAAACGTAAATTTATTTTTAATTCTAAAATTTGTGGACAGCTTTCAAGAGTATGAAATCAAAAGATATTATTCAGAAAGTACAGTATTGAAACATACGTTCTAATGAAAAAGGAAGTTTTATCCAAATGAAGTTGTTTTGATTCTGCATTAGATAATACAGAGTTATTCCAAAACATCTCTTATCTTTAATTTACTACAGCTGTATTTACAATCTTAGTAAGATTTAGCAAACTCAAGACATCATCTATGCCTATACAAAAGAGTAAGTAATATACATATTGCTCATTTTTAAAATTCTAACACAGAAATTATTTAGGTTAAAAAATTACTATTTACAACAAACATACACGTGGTACACAATACAATCAATAAAATTTGAAGAAATTCTTAACTTTGGTTTCTTTTATAAAAATTTATCTTCTACAAACTGTTGAAGAAGTTCAGTCAATGACTTGAAAATCCGTCATTCTTGCTAGAAACAATATAGGATAAAGATCATATGCTTGTAAGATGCTGTACTTTACATGCAATATTGAGTTTCCAGCCTTCATGTTCAAAATAAAGAAACAGATACACGTGATATATGAACTCTGCAGTCAACAATAGATGAAATAAAGTTGCAGAAGTTAAAAAAATATAAACTTTAAAAATTTTCGTATGTAAAAATGAAATATCTTTGCATTATAATGTATAGGATTTTAGTGTATTTAAAATATGTAAATAAAACTGAAAAGTACGTTAAACAGAAGTTCATTATATTGAGACAATACTGTAATACTTTTTGAACAACAAAATTTACTTGGAAGACTTTTTTTCTCTTTGATCCACAAAGTGTTCAGCTAAGAGCAAATCCTTTCAATGGAAGCATTTGAGTCACACAGACTCAAGCTGAAGGATAACAACACTTAAATATTGTTATTATGAGTCAAGTTTTTCTTATGTGTGCAAAAGTTTCCTGACATCTTGTTGTAACACTTGCATTGTCCAGCTTTCTGATTTTTTCTTCAGTTACAAATACTTTTAAAAGGATGAAATCTTTAAAAAAAACTTCATTGATGAGAGAATTGACTGCAGGAAATGTGTCCTTTAGCATACTGTAGGATTCTCTAACATTGTTCCAATTCAAATTGCCAAGGCATTTAAGACAGGTCCAGTTCATTTTTCTCAATTATCCCAGAAACAGTTGCTTCATCTCTTTCAATGTTTAATATAGCTTCTGAAAATATTGCAAGTTTTTTTTTTGTAAGAAAATAACATTGGCAAAATTCTCTCTCTTCTCAAGAAAACTTTTGTTGAAGATGCAGTGTAAGCTTTTTGAGTGAGAACTTAAAAATTATGCATTGAGCTTCTTTAATGAAAAACAGGACACTTATCATCCCGATTGGACTTTGTTGGGACGCCAGGACAAAATTCCTAATAAGGGAGCTATCCCAGATAAAACAGGACATCTAGGATTCCTAACACTCAGTTAATGTCATCTTGTGTGTTAATCATTTTCAGATTGCTTCATCATGGGCTCACGTTTGGTGTTGATCTTAGATGACTTGTTGTGGGTACTAACAGACTCACAACTGAAGGCAGCACTTCATTTTCTTGATTCACTGACTGGGCTTGTGCAGAAGGCAACAGAATTGACTAGGATAAAGAAAGCAGCTAGAAAGTTAGAGGTATGAAATAGAAGTTTTGATGGAAAGATCATTGGGCAGTGAACCCAGCTTTCTGGTGAGAAGCTATCAAATGACATAAGGTCTTTACTCATTACAAGTGAATAAGTCATACACTAAACATTTCATTTCCTTGCTTTTTTTTTTTTTTTTTTTTTTTTTTTTTAAGGATATGATCTCAGTAGTATACTTAATTATAAATATGTTTGATTGCCTATATAAACATATGCAGCTAGTGTTAATAAAAATATGTATTACAACTACCAAATACATGACCTGAATACAGATAAAGGGTAGAATCTAATTAAGAGATTTGATTTATTGTAGTGGAAACACTCTTTAAGCCAATTCATTTCGTCACCTGTACAGTTCCATAATACTGGCATTTTTGTGCATTTTTATCAACTCTCATATTGATTTTGTTTAGCATAACATGTAAATTTTGAATAGACATGATATAGATTTATTGGTTTCATATCATATATAATGTGTCTACATTGAACTCATTAGTTTTGTCTTGTTCTCGTGAAGCACGAAATAAAAGTATGAAAAGTTTTATAAATGTTAGTTTTAATAAATAAAAAAGTGGGTATATTTTACTTTCGAATGTGCTTATTTAGTGACATATAACACATAATTAATATCCAATTTATAATATTATGAAATCTGTCTGGAAAATATCCAGCCATTTAATATTTAGATTTTAGTAGCCTGTCTAGGATATTGGCACCTTTTTGGCCTTCAAAGTACACTTGTGGGGACCTCACACGCATCCCAGCATCTCTTCCACTTTTCAGAATAATCTGTAAAGTCCTCTTTTGGGATCGCCTTTAGCTTCATTGCATTCTCCTTAATCTCGTCCACTAACAGCAGTCTCCTCTCTTTCAATAGTGATTTTAACTTTTCATTCTTATTATTTAATTAAAATTTACTATATAATTGAACTAGTGTACCAAAAAAGCTTTCATATTCTTATTATTTACTTTTTGATAAATAATCAGATGTAGGTATTTCATTGTGACACTTGGAATATCATAATATACGAGTATGTATAGTATCATCATGCAGTTTTATCTGTACCGTAAAACGTATCAAGTCTCCCAGCGTATAAAACGGGGTAACTAGATACACAGGGGGCGGGGGGGGGACTTTATACGTTTTGTAGGTTGATGTTTCGGTTCTGAAACATCAATTTACAAAACGTATCAAGTCCCCCCAGCATATATAGTCACCCCGTTTTACGGTATCTGTATTTTTCAGCATTTGAAACAAAAAAAATTGTCTTTAGCATATATTTTCCAGTTGTTTGCATATTGTCTGCTATATTTAGGAACCTAATTTGTACACATGACTGCTACAGTGACTCATTGCTAGAGCACTGGGCTTAAAAGCCAGGGGGGCCAGTTTCAAATCCTGCTCTACTCTGGATTTATAACTTGTGTTGGGTAAGCTTATTGTCCCAACAAAACAGGGGTTTTCTCCGGACACTTTGGCTCCCCTGTTATATCCCAACAATTCTCCATCATCTTTCATTGAGAGAGTAATGTGGACCGACTGTCTGTGGTGCACTCTGGATAATCTCTGACGAAGTAAGTGGTCTATACTCTTCAATACCAGTGACATCTATGAGACTGCTTGTAAAGTCGGGGCAAATATCGAAAATTTATTGGTCAAAAAAAAGAAAAACAGTTTGAATGCTTTATAAAACTGTTATTTGATTTCCCCTAAAAAGGAAAGGATTCTGTAAATAATATTAAATTTAAAAGTGGTATCAGTGAAGAAAAAAAGATATTGAGTTGCTACATAATAGCAATTCTATGATGGTCAAGTTTTCAATCTGAGATACCTACATGATTGGTGTGTCAAGGATGATACATTGGACTGTTGGAGTCTCCTCTTACAGAATGAAGTCAACATGACTTTGTTTCCTAGAGTTGAGATTCGCAGTTCTCTGAGGCACAGAATTTTAATATTACATATTTATTTGTGTGTGTGCATGCGCACATATTAAAATATATTACAGTAAAGATTTTTTATGAATTTTGTATCAAATATACCTGAATATTCAGTGTGTTACACAAAATAATAATGATCCAATATTAATAACCTATAACTCATTTAAGTTCAATATTTACTTTCTCATGGGGAAAGTATATTTGATATAAAAATAATATCGATATTCTTATGGAAATATGTACATTTAACTTCCTATGTACATTTAAAAAATGCCTTTTGGCATTCTGTCCGTATTTCTTTTTACAGCCTTTTATCCAAAACTACTGAACACGTTTTATTTACATTTAATACTTTTTTTTCCTTCTTTCCTTTTCGGAGGAGTGTTCGAAGGCTTGCACCAAGCTTGAGACTTATTGTGTTGACCTCTATATTTATTATTTACGGAGTGTGGTTCAACCATTATCGTGAATTTAGATTCTAGTGGTAATAAAAGTACAAAAGTAACTAATTTAAACATTTGATAACGAAAGTAACAATTGATAACAAATGGTGTGCTCCTGGTGATCTGGCTGTGAAGCTTAACATTTGAAAATTTGAGCGTGACATTGGTAGTTTTGTTGATCAAATTATAAAGATTGTTAAAGATGAATGTTATTTCTTTTGTGTGTTTATGTTATTTTATTAAGATAATAAGTAAACATTTCCAACAGAACAAGTATAAATAAAATATTAGTTGTTTTGATGAAATTTTCACTTACTTTCTTAATTAAATAACATAAACATACAAATGACTCATAAAATAGTCATCAGGCTCTCATCTCAAAAGAAATATGGCGGCTATTTTGTTGTTCTGCATGGCTTTCTGTTGCCTACGAGATATATCTCGTATACAACAGTGCTTCCCACTAGCATCCATCAGAAAATTCCATTGAAATATTTAGCGCTTCTGGTGATCGGACAACAAAACAATGGCCTGCACAGTCTTGCTGCCAGAAACTCCTTTCTCAGTTTCACCCCCTGTTAAAACATCCATTAAAAGAATCATGCAGATATTTAATTAATTATGCTTTTTATTATGTAAGTGCTTTACATTATACAACTTAGATATTATTTTTACAGGTAATTATTAGCTATTTTAATATTCTGAATAATGGTTTGCAAAGTGTAATGTGAGTTTATTAAACATGTAAAGTTTTGTTCATTTAGCTTTTATAGTAGCTGAAATATAAAAAAATGAATTTCACGAAATTTTTGCAGGCCAATGGTGTACCTTCTCCTTTAAATAAACAATTCACTAGTTACACGAAAGATCACTTGCCACGCTGTACTGCCATGAGATGGCAAGAATGTTGTCTGTGAGAGCTGGCGATTTGTTTTCCAGAATGTAGTGTCAAGAAACAGTAGGAGTGCCGTTCCCTTAGATTTGACTGCCATGTAGGTATTAATAAAATATTGTAGATTTATTCCAACTCAACAATGTAACTTTTATTTCAAAACAATAATAATCACTTTCTACAATTTAATTCTACTCCCGTCAACAATGGGATTTCCACTCCACACAGTAACACAGTATTCGTTATTGCACTCCACCGACGACAATGACAATTTACTTGGATTATTGAGAACAACGATGAACTGTTAATCTTAACTAATGTTCACAAAGCACTATTTACAAATCAGAACTGTCAGTTCTCAGTTCACAGTTCGTTTGCCTTGGCTAATTCTTCTAGCTCAGTCACTCGAGTTCACAGTATCTCGAACCCCAGACCTTCAGAGACAGTCCACTGAACTTCGAACTCAGGTCCCCCAACTGCGGTCCACTGCACTCAAACTCAGGACTTCCGGCTCCACAGTTACGGACACAACTCAAGTCGAACTTCGGTCTCAAAGCTGGCTTCACTGCTACACAAGACTGGCTGGCTTGCTGTCCAACGATTACAACAACACAACTAACTCAAGTTCACTCGCGTGTTGTATTTATAACTAAACCATAGTTACGAGAAATTTCTACGATGCTAGAGATTTCCCCAGATGTCCAGAGATGGCATTCTCGAATAATCTGAATATCTCCCCTCTCTGCCGCGGTCGGTCTCTCTCCTCTCCTCTCCTCCCTCCTCTCTATGCCACAGCACATGCCACAGGAAGCAGACGTGCGCGCAACCTGTGCCGAACCACGCCCGACCATGCAATCCCTCCACCAGTCGCGAGATCGGACCCCAGCTCTGTCACAATATTAATGGCTGTCGTATATTTAAAAAAATCACCTTCCCCTGTCTGGACACCCACTGCACGCCATTGTTCTAATGAAAAGTAGAGTAATTAGTCATGCTTCTTTTTAAACATTAGCTTATAAACAGAACGATTTTGTCATAAAAATTGTATTTTATTTTTTTTTTTTTTTTTTGCAGGTATTGCCAGAGTACCAAGCTCAGATCTCTCAACAAGCTAGGACCAAAGATCAAAAAAGTGCTATTTCACGTATTTTCAGTCGCTATGATGTCGTAGAAACTTCATATCATTTTCTATCACAGCGTATAGATCTTCATCTGTGTGACGATCCCGGAGGTAAGATGGGTCACTTTTCAGAATCAGTGTAATACACTAAAGAAATTGAACCCTTTTTTATTTCCTCTTTTCTTAAAAAGAAATTGAATTTATATATATACATTCAAATTTCATATTTTTAGCCTACAATTTAACAGGAAATAAACAGTGTAAATGCTTTGCACATTCTTGCTCGCATATAGATTGGCTGTCGTTTGAAGCTGGAATGAAAATACCACAGAATAGTTTTGTAAGAAAATTAATAAATTATCTTAATATTTTCCCATATAAGTCACTGACATTGCAGTTAACTTCTTAAAACGTATGTGTAAAATAGTACAGTTCAATAAAACTGATATTATTAGTGTGGTTGTAAATAGTATAAATACAGGAAGTAGAGTTTACATATTGGCCTTCTTTATTTTTCATTGGTTTAATTAGCTACAATTGGGAAAGTAGAATGTTGTAGAAGTAGTATTCAACAGTCTAGTCTCTGACAATTACATATATCATTTGTCATCTTCATACCAGTGTTCTGGAGTAATTAATTAATTTTGCTAGAGTTTCTCATATGCTGATAAGTTCTGCATCCTTTCTTTTGGTTCGTTATTAACACACATCTTAGAGATAGGCTGAGTCGTAACTTTGCTTTAAAGCTTAGTTCCTAGAAACAAATGATGAATAGTCTCTCTTTGAATGTGAGTTGCCAATGTTTTTTTTTTATCACAATACGATACAATCTCTGTGAACCTAAATAAAAGGGGCTGACTCCATTTCGGCTAAACAAAATTTCGGATAATAAGTACAGGGTTTCCGAAAAAGAATGACAACATTTTGTGCTTTGATAACTTTTAATTGTATTCAGCTAGGAAGTTGACTTTGTTACAGATATTCTCACACAGTATGTAAGTTTTTTTAAATTTTGTTAAGTTTCTATATGGGCACCGTTTTTAGGGCGGCACTCCAAATTTGCACTTTGGGAGAATCTCGGACAAATTCCACTGTCTCATTTGGTTGCTCAGATCCCCAGATTCGGCAGTTGTGCTGATTTACGTAACCATTGACATGAAATGTCGCCTCGTCTGAATAGAACACGATGAAACTGAGACGATTCAATCCGACACCGGGATGGGAATCCGGTGTGGCTTAGTGGATAAAGCATCAGCACGTAGAGCTGAAAACCCAGGTTCAAATCCCGATGCCAGAGAAAATTTTCGCCATTCCACTACTCTTTCATCGTACGATGACGCAGAATATCTGCATGGAAACATCATATGTACTTCGGTACATTAAAAAATAATATATATATGATATGCGTAAATCACTTTGTGATTTAAGATGGGGCTTATTCCGTCGGATCACGCCCAATCAGTCACTCATAACGAGTGCACCTTCGCACATATGTGGACATTGTCCTATGTTCATAGACAGCTATGACGTAGTGCAGAGGGCGGCCACTAGAGGGAACCCAAGAGGTGGAACTTAAACTGAGACGATTCGATCCGACACCGGGATGGGAATCCAGTGTGCTTAATGGATAAAGCATCAGCACGTAGAGCTGAAACCTGGGTTCAAATCCCGGTGCTGGAGAGAATTTTTCTCTGTTTCACTACTCTTTCATCGTACGATGACGCAGAATATCTGCATGGAAACCTCATATGTATTCGATACATTAAAAAATAATATATATATATGAATAGAACACGCTTCAAGAAAGTTTCATCATCTATCTTGCCTAGAATAACATTTGCAAACTCGACACGTTTTGAATGATCAATTGGTTTGATTTTGTGTCATAATTGAATTTTGTATGCGTGTTATCATAATCTCTTTCACATAACATCATGTAGAGTTGATTTCGGAATTTGAAGCTGCAAACTGCGACGTTTGAGTGATTTCTTTGGGCTTCTAATGCAAGACTGTCGAATATGCTTGACATCTGTTTCACTAGTGCTTGGCCACCCAGGAGATTTGCGACTCTACCTCGTTTCTTTGAACTTATGAAACCATGCAATTATTAATTTGTACGTTGGAGCTTCTCTACCGTATGTTTGTCTAAAGTTACACTGAACAGCAACAACAGACTTAAACTCTGCAAACCATAGCACACATTGAGCTTTTTCTTGTATAGACGCCATGATGCTAGCACACTAACAATATGCTAGCTTTAATGCTACTTGGGTAATAATCAGTACTGACAACAGAAATTTGATCACATCCACTATGCTGTAACAAAAAAAAAAGAAAAAACATGTCGGTTATTTATAATCAAATGTTATCAAAGCACAAAATGTTGTCTATTTTTTTCGGAAACACTATGTTATATATTCCCTATTTTTAGAGTTAAAAAGTTACAAAACTGACTCATAAGTTGTGTACATGAAAGCATCACGTGTATTAAAAAAAATTATACAGTGCGTGCATTAGGTACAGTATTAGCAAATCTGAATATTGATTCTGCACTACGTATTTCTTTCAAAAAAAGTCCGAAATTTTCTTTTGGGTCCTTTGTTCGCATCTTTTTCTGATAGCAACGTCATGCCTGTTTAGTACTAGGAGTGAGTTTAGCCAGCTCATGTAATAGGATGCGTTGTTGCTCTCACACACATTCCTCTGACCTGCTTAGTGACCACAACTACTTATCTTTGTTGGCTAGTGTCCTTAAAATAACTGATTAAGAAAATTTCATAGAAAACATTTATTCTAATTTTTTATTTGCAAACACACACAAGAAGATTTTAAACATATTCACGACTTGAGGTATATAAAATGTTTTCAAGGCACAAGTCTAAATTTTGCAATTGCTGATCTTCTGTCTTATAAGAAGTAGAGGTAGAGGACAATAATTTTCTTCCATTACAGCCATGGTAACATGTTGTAAGTTGTCAGGACAGTACAGTGTGAAATAAAAGTTACACTAGTGGCTTGTAGCAGCAATTGCTGCTTGATAGAGATAGAAAACCACAATAAAATGCTGTTATGATGATGATGATGATGACGACGACGACGACGACACATTTCGTTCAATGGGCTAATATCGTCATATGTAATACAATCTTCATGCATAATTTCTTTCATTTCTTGAAAGGTTGTTACAAACAACATTATTTGTACATAGTTGTTTATGAGTTCTCAATGCAGTTACATTTCTAAAAGTTCTACGACGTTTTCTTGGTCGACCAGCTACACTCATAATAATGAACTAATAAAGAGGAACTAAATTCATAACGTAACAACTCTATTACTTTTTAAGTAACACCAGATAAAAAAACACATGTATCTTGAAACACGAAAAAAATATGTGACAGTTGAAAGATGAAGAAACCATTATTATTGAGGTCTCGAAAAGCATGATATTGTGACGTCAACATCTCGAATGTAAAGAAGGCTTCGATAACTACATTTGTGATCGTTTTAGGGAAACTCGATGTTTTATTGTTTGAAATTTCATTATTTGAACCTTAGTTTTTTCTCTATACACAAAGCTTCACATTACTGACACCATTCATGACCTTCAAAAACCTGACACAGCTGTGTTAATAACTCAAATGAAGATGAAGTAGTCTACATTTAAAGTCAGTATGTGACGTGAACAACACTAGGAGATGAACTGCAAGATGTCCTATGGTATATGGTTTGCTGCGATGGACGCACATATTAATTTTTTTTTTTTAATTTAAAGCTTTTTATGAGCTTCATTACAAACCATTTAGATTTTCCCGCAATATTAATATTATTAGCTTTCGATTGAGACATCACACAATCTCACAGGATGTATAGTTTTCATAAAATTTTCCGCCACAGTTTAAATTAAATATATAGATTTTAATCATGTGTCATCTCCGTTTAATGGATTCTATTGCGGGTGACTCATTTTATCCAGAGCATTGCACTACGAGTGTGTTGAGAAAAATACGAAGTCAAACGATCCTGTTGGAATTCAAAGCCATCTCTTCCAGGGGATGAAGTTTTCTCATCATTTCCGTGATCGAAATAGGTACTCTGAAAACGAAAACTTCGATAGAGTACTCTGAGTAGGAGCTCCTTCCTTTACTCTAATAAATTGTCCCTCCTCTATTCTGTGCCTTAGATCTTACAGCTGCAACAACACTCTCCTTTTATCCTCCCACATGATGGGTCCCCTGTAATGACAGGCCGATTTCCTCAGTAATGGACTTTCTTATAAAGGTTGTACTTTTCACAACTGTTGTGTGTAACATTTTTCACATGAACGCAGTAAAGTCATATAGTTTTTTTTTAATAGTACTTTAACTAGTATACCCGTATTTATAATTCACTATCTGCAAACAAGTAAATTTTGCATAAAATATTTTTAGAATTGTTTTAGAGAAATTCACTGTTTCGTGCATTGGAATTTCTTGTCACTCACTGCTAGAATGTAGTACCTATATACATCACAGCTCTACTTTAAGTTACCAATAGACATAACAGTTATATGCACTAGAAGCTAAGAATTCCACTAACTGTACTATCGTGGATGTAATGTCCATTTAATAGTTTTCTAGTTGTGGTTCACAAGATTCCAACAGATAACTGAGTCACATGGACTGTACAATGCATCTTATAAAACACATGCTGATATGTAAGTAGTGGGTAAGGTCAGTAATGGTTTCAAAATGAAATAGTAACAGTATATTGTTAACAGACCTAACCGTCACTTAACCTGGTTTACATGTTGCATTGTCCAGAGTATGAGACTCAGTTATCTGTTGTTAGATTTCTCGGTCTTGTGAACCAGGCCCAGAAACCCTCTCAACAGACACCCCATCTATCCCAGTACACTTGGACTTGGTGGCATTCTTAACTTTTAGTGCATATAGTTCCTAACCAAAGTTATCAAGTTTCACTTAGGCTGTTTTCATACATGATGTTTCTTTACTCACGACACAATAACTTGAAACTCATGGTTTACTAATGGGACATCCACAGTGTGTGAAATGCATATATGATTGGAAATGTTACAATTTATCCATATGAGCAGGTATTGTAGCCAGTGATATAAGAAATATATTTGTTGATTACTTCATAAGTGAAAATAGGTGTGTCATGGCAAATGTCTAAATTTGATTCTTTTGGTTGTTAAAATGTAATAGGTATCTTAACTGTGAATCCTATATTGCTGATGATTTCGTCATGTGCACTTCTAAACCAAGAACACTAAATGCCCAGTTACAAGTTACTGCCCAAAATTCACTAACACAGCTAAAGACTTGATGTGTAGAAAATTTAATGAACATAAACACCGATAAAAAGAAGTATGAAATTTTCTCACTGGCAAGATAGAGGTGTACATAACTTTACAATATGACAATAAAATCCTAAGACTAATGCAGCAAAATATCTTACAGTTATTTTTTTTTTTTAACTATCATGGAAGAACTACATAGATAATATTACAGAGAAAGGAACAAGAAGACTTTCACTTCTAAAAAGGCTGGCATAAAAGAGTGGGAATACACAAGATAAATTCTCAGTTACTTAATTACTGGCTTTTAAGGAACCCGGAGGTTCATTGCCACCCTCACATAAGCCCGCCATTGGTCCCTATCCTGAGCAAAATTAATCCGTTCTCTATCATCATATCCCACCTCCCTCAAATCCATTTTAATATTATCTTCCCACCTACGTCTCGGCCTCCCTAAAGGTCTTTTTCCCTTCGGCCTCCCAACTAACACTCTATATGCATTTCTGGATTCGCCCATACGTGCTACATGCCCTACCCATCTCAAACGTCTGGATTTAATGTTCCTAATTATGTCAGGTGAAGAATACAATGCTTGCAGTTCTGTGTTGTGTAACTTTCTCCATTCTCCTATAACTTCATCCCTCTTAGCCCCAAATATTTTTCTAAGCACCTTATTCTCAAACACCCTTAATCTCTGTTCCTCTCGCAAAGTGAGAGTCCAAGTTTCACAACCATACAGAACAACCGGTAATATAACTGTTTTATAAATTCTAACTTTCAGATATGTATCAAATATGAATGAGGTCTCGCCCACCTCATTATATTTTGCTCGACTAGTATGACTAGTCAGTTTGTTTTTATACCATTAAGTACGAGAAAAATTCGTACCGGCACCGGGAATCGAACCCAGGACCTCTCAGCTGTGCGCGCTGAGTGCTCTCTAACCAACTGAGCTATGCCGGGACCCGATTCACGACGCCGGCCGAACTCCTCTCGTAGTATCGTGTTACGGCCTTACTGCCTGCACTTGAGACGATACACGTCATATATGTACAGGAGCGCATATTACATGACTTTATGGCCATATTCAACAACAGTTGAGAGGTCCAGGGTTCGATTCCCGGTGCCGGTACGAATTTTTCTCGTACTTAATGGTATAAAAACAAACTGACTAGTCATACTAGTCGAGCAAAATATAATGAGGTGGGCGAGACCTCATTCATATTTGATACATATATGATGTTAACAGTTTAAAGAAACTGTTGTTGAATATGGCCATAAAGTCATGTAATATGCGCTCCTGTACATATATGACGTGTATCGTCTCAAGTGCAGGCAGTAAGGCCGTAACACGATACTACGAGAGGAGTTCGGCCGGCGTCGTGAATCGGGTCCTGGCATAGCTCAGTTGGTTAGAGAGCACTCAGCGCGCACAGCTGAGAGGTCCTGGGTTCGATTCCCGGTGCCGGTACGAATTTTTCTCGTACTTAATGGTCTAACTTTCAGATTTTTCGACAGCAGACTGGATGATAAAAGTTTCTCACCGAATAAAACAGGCATTTCCCATATTTATTCTGTGTTTAATTTCCTCCTGAGTATCATTTATATTTGTTACTGTTGCTCCCAGATATTTGAACTTCTCCACCTCTTCAAAAGATAAATTTCCAACTTTTATATTTCCATTTCGTACAATATTCTGGTCACGAGACATAATCATATACTTTGTCTTTTCGGGATTTACTTCCAAACCTATCTCTTTACTTGCTTCCAGTAAAATTCCCGTGTTTTCCCTAATCGTTTGTGGATTTTCTCCTAACATATTCACGTCATCCGCATAGACAAGCACCTGATGTAACCCGTTCAATTCCAAACCCTCTCTGTTATCCTGGACTTTCCTAATGGCATACTCTAGAGCAAAGTTAAAAAGTAAAGGTGATAGTGCATCTTCTTGCTTTAGCCCACAGTGAATTGGAAATGCATCTGACAGAAACTAACCTGTACGAAAAATTCTCAGTCCAGTATTGGTAACATCATCCAAAAACTGTCTTGATAAACTCAATTTATTTCAAAATTAGGCCCTAAGATTAATTGCTGGACCAGTGAAAACAACTCCAACAGCTGCTGTGCAGATTACGATTTTAGTCTTCGAGACTTTTGTCCCACAAAACAGGCCTTTCTTCCACAAAACATATCAGTATTTCTATGTCGACTTCCATGTTTTCCATTGATGTGTCATAGTATGGGAAGACATGCACAAACATGAATTGTGTACTGCTGCTGTACACGATCACTGTAAGAGTGAGTTCACATGACACCGAATCGGTCATTTTACCGAATCAATTATTTTACATATATACTGCTGTGGCAATAATTTTTTATGTGAATGTTCTCACGAAACAGCTCTAAACCGTGTTTGGTAAAATTACCAAATCAGTTGCTGACAACATTCGGTTTTGTCATTGCAAATTGAAAGAGGCGATACGGCCAGTGGCGCATGTATTGTAAATCATACGTTCACACGAGCAAAGCAACCTGAGGCTACTGCCCAGTTGACAAAGCTCATTTTCACACATTTGTGTTGCTACAATCACGTGCTTAATACTTAATAATGGATGAAATTAACACGGAATTGTTGAAAACTCTAGTAGAAATAATAATAAAATAAATTGAAAGAACTAATCTTATGCAGATGGCTAATAAAATGTTTCATTCTTGGATACATGCTTTTAACATTTGTATAATCATTGAGTAAGTGATAACTGCTTTACTGTGTTAATATTATGGTACATTATCTGGCTGACTAGTTTCGGCGTGGTGTCCATCATTCTCTGAAGCTTAGATTAGAATTCACGTCGAAGCTAGTCAGCCAGGTAATTTACCATAATATTAACACAGTAAAGCAGTTATTACTTGTTCATTAATAAAATTTTCTTCAGGACTAATGCTTCTTCTCATAGTTTTTTGTTTTGTCAAATTCTCATAGTTTTGTTTTGTTTTGTCAAATTCTCTTCCACTCTTCTTAACAGAGAATCAAAAGTAGACATTGACATTCGAAAATAATTTGTTGTTGTTGTTATCTAATGCCGGGCTTTGGCAACGAAGCCATTAGCATTCTTGCTCTCCAATATTTCTCTGTGGTGGATCCATCAGGTAGAACTTCACAGGTTATGAGATGATCTTCAGTCATTTCTTCTTCTTTGTTGCATAGAGGGCAATTTGGATTTGTGTAAATTCCTATTTTATTCAAGTGTTTGGCCAAATAATCGTGTTCTGTAAGCAGTCTGAATTTTGCTACTGCAGATTTACGTGGGATTTCTGGAATAATTTCTGGTTTCTTTATTAAAATGCTCCATTTTTTATCTTTGGCTTTGGTACATAGTGCTTGGTTTTGCTTGATTTTATATTTATTTTTAATTAGTCTTCTGATGGATGTAAAAAGTAGGCTTGTATTTGTATTCTGAATTAAATTGGATCATTTTTTGGCAAGAAAGTCAGCAGTTTCATTTCCAGCAATTCCGCAATGTGCAGGTATCCATTGCAATTGAATTCTTTTCTGTAGTTTTTGAAGTTGTTGGATCATTTTGTGACATTTTTAAAATGTCAATTCATCTCTCAATTGACACATAAGTATGTGATAGGGGTGAATGTTGAATTTGGTATTGCCAGTATAGGGAATTAAAAACAAACACTGAAAATACCTTAATTTTGTAGTGTGGAGTAGTAGAAACTCGATGTGATCACTGGGAGAGCTGTGGTCCCACCCAACCCGCGCTAAATAAGTTCCTTATTTATATAGGAAAATCGTATTACTTGAATGAAGAAGGCGGCCATATTTCGTCGTTGTGATGTAATTTGAGATGGAGTGGGAGAATGATTGCAGTGTCGCCAATTGTGGTAACCATTCATATAATCATACACACCTAACCTGACCTAACCTAACCTAATGTATTACACACCTATTGTAACATTCCTCACGTTTAGCACACCTGTTGTAACATTCCTCACAGTTTCATTTTGTTTGCCAATATTGACATCCCTGCTACACCTATAGCATATCATCTGCTGAAGTCAAGACTCATCTAGTGGAAGTGAAGTGAAACTGCGACTCTGTTAATTACGTTTCCGAAGTTGATTCTGTGTTATCCGCAAGAATTATTGTGTCATTGTAGTGATAATTGCATTTATATTGTACAATAAAAATTGAAATGTGTCGTGGCTGAGATAAAAGTATTCTAAATTGATTTCCAGTGCCACAATCCCAGTGATAAACATGTGAATATTCGTTAGGAGTCTGTTGGAAGTGGCCATAGGAAACTTAACATTGACCGTGATAGGATCTCCAACGAGACTTCTCTCTGACAATAAGATGTAGTCAGTAGGCTACTTCCTATTGATACTATGCCGAAGACGATATCAGTACATAAGAAGAAACATATTCACATCCATCTCGTGAGCTGGCAGTTGCGTCACGGTATAAAAGCCGAAATGAGTGAATACTAGCTACAGTTTGTACTGATTCAGTGAAGTAGCCAATACAGTTAAAATACCATATTGTGTGAATATGTCCTAACAGATAAATCCAATGGGACCACTTTATTGCAACACAATGACGTGAAGGTGGATTCACTGTACCCACGTTGTATGAAAGCTACCATAGATCATCTACAATCCACTGTGATGTAATATGCATAACCATGGTGAAGAAATTTGATGTCTGAAAACAGCCTTAGTGTGTAGGCTATAACTGCTATTTTAGTGGTATGGCTTGTTTTTTTTTTTTTTTCAATTCGGTCTTCTTAGAGTGTTGATTGACCCCAACTCCACTCAGAGACGAGACAGCACTTAGTATGTTTTGATACTTTCATGGTGTTCAGCTTGGTGCGAGATTTTATGGTTTTTGCACCATGTCATTTAACCACAGACATCCAACATTTCAGAGCTACTACTTAATATCAACTTCCTAGTGCAAAAACATTAAAATTTCTCACCAAGACAACGTTACTTCTCCCCTACAGTTCCTCAGAAATACTTCAATGCAACTTTAGTTCACAAAGTAATATCTGAAAAGAAGCAAGTGTTACATGCATGAAGCTTGTCACACATTTCAATCTGATGAGCAGAAGCATGCTAGCAAAATGCATGGAGATTGTTTTTGGACACACAATATAATGTAGAAATATAAATAACTTACTCTGGTCAGGTTATTATCTTACTTTCAAGATAATTTAATATCCACGGATCCAAATTTAATGTAGTAGGAAAATCAGACCTAAATTTGTTTAAGCTCTTTTGTACTTTACATTTACGCCATAATTTGAAGGTTACATCTAATGTATCACAGTTATGTTATACACTCCCCTTGGATCTATAAAGCTGTCTGTTTTGGAGGTTTATTTTATAAAATATATATTTCTAGTGTTAGAAAATTGTCAGATAATTTTGATCGTGGTTTTCCAGATGGAAGGTCTGTACATCCAGAACTGAGAGATGGGGGTGCACTTCAAATTAGCTTGCAGCATTTCCAGGTATAAGAAGTATTATAATTTAGCCAAGAAATTTGGAAACTGTCAATACTTCGCCACTATTCTTTGTTAATAGGATCTTCATCTGTTTCACAGTTAGAGGCAGTTTTCCTGCTCTACTTTCTAAGTATGCTATTAGCTGAATGTGAAAGACTGTTATTGTAAATCATATCACTTTTATTATTTTAACTTTTCAGTAGTAGTACGTACATACACAGAATGATACATCTATTCAATAGACAAGCTTCAGTAATTACAAAAGTAATGTTCATTGGCAAAATTACTTTTTAGCCACTGTGGGTCTAACATGTGGATGTAATGAGAGATTTTTCCTGTAATTCTACAGCTATTATATTCCTTATGGCGTAAAAGATGGAAAACTGCTTCCATCTGTGAAACAGATTATGGAACACAGTAATTTATTCATTTCCGAAGCCATCAGTATGTATGATAAATATTTTATATTTTCTTCCTTACAGAAAGAACTTAAACTGTATTAGGTACTGCGTTGAAATTAGAGCTGTACAAATTATAAACTGTGTCCTGTCTGAGCACATTTTTTTTATAATATATGCAGCAATGAAAAGAAACATTGCTTCATTACCTTACATCAGCAGTGTATGTTTAAATATTTCTATATGTAAGAATCTAAAAATTATGAACAATAATTTAGCTTTCACACTGTTGGATTTTATCACGAGGCTTGTACACAATTACGTGGTGAACGATTCTGTAGCATGAGAGAGACATGTGGCTTACACAGTAGATTGCAATGCATGATACGATGGCAGTGCTGCACACTGAACAGTCGCCAGACTTTTCTGTATTTTTGGTTGTTCCTTATACATTTATGTTTTAACTTGCATATTGATACATCATACAATTCAGAATGTAGAAAGAGGGAAAGAAAATTGAATCAAATATAAATTGGAAGAATTATGGTTTTCTCTTTGTGGCTATTACATGACATAAGCGTGACTGCTTCTGGGAATATTAATAGTTAAAATTTTGACAGACTGATGATAGAAAGTAAATAGTTGTTAATCAGTGTGTAAGACAACTACTAAATCAGTTCAATTATGTAGGATGTGAAGTCACTTATTGAAAAACCAAAGATGTAAACAAAAAAATTTATTCATTGTTCTATATACACTTTCAACACTTTTGTAATCACTGATTAACTTTACAAGTTCTTTACTGTGTTAACTTTTAAGGAAATTACCTGGCTGACTAGTTTTGAAGTCATCCTTCATTGTCTGAAGCCTAGTGAAGGTCCCGTGCTATCTTCTGGTTTCCTGTTGTGGTGGGATGTGTTTATGATTGTGTTGAAAAGGGTGTGTGATTTTAAATTGAATTGAGTGTTCAGGATGTGCTGGGGATGTGTTTTTGTATGTTTGTAAATTTCAAATTGTTCTAGTGTCAAGTTTCTAGTTTTTTTTTTTTTGGCTGGATGTGTAGTATTTTCATTCACAAACTCCAATCACAACTACAGCAACATAGACACAGACATGAAAATACTTCACAGCCAGCTAAAAGAATCAAAAACTTGCAGGCTGCACAACAGAAGCTGGTAGCACAACTGCAGACAGTGAAAGTGTTTTTTAGTGGTAAGAAAATAAAAGGGTGCGAAGTCCTTAGGAATGAAAGGAAACAGTTTTGAAATCGCAACATTGTTATATGGTTGCAAAACACGAAATTAAAGAAAAAAGCCTAACAGATTATAAGTACCTAGCGACTGGATTTTTATGTTATAAAAATTGATATTCCAACTATCTATAATTATAAATGAGCAAACAATGTCCTCGCTCTGATATAAATAATGCCACTGGATTTGAAAGCAGTAGGCAATTGTAGTGAATGGTGCTAACTTCGTATTTGCTGTGTAATTTCATTGACAAAGTTTGCGCCATTCACTGTTATTAGTTGAGGCTTCTGTAGGTTTGTGGGTGGCTTTGCAGGGTGGTGTTTTTAAAATACAAGTTCAAATGAACTGTCTCAACCATTATTTACAAATTATCATGAGCACATTACTAGATTAGGTCTTTGTGACCCACCTCTTCATTTTTATATTCTTGTCTGTTGTGAACAAGGTCTCAAAACAGTTCTAACCTACATCACATCACTTGATGTCATTTTTAACATTTAGTGCTTATACATCAGTCCATACTTACAAGATAGGTACCAGGTTATGTATTGTTAGATAAGAAATATAGTACTAAAATAAGAAATGAATTATACTGGATGAACAATACTTCGCATGCCTGCACTTTCATGGCTTACGGCTTGTTGGCGGAACCAGCTGCTAAGCCAGTTATAAATTCCCCACCATCACTGCACTCAAGGTCGTGTCAGGCGTCAGTGTGAGTTGTATTCTTGCAAGATAAGCATGTGTTCTTTATGCGACGTAATACAGTGTTTTAATGAAGTGAATATGGCTCGATTCAGGTATTCTGTTCCACAAAGAGTATTCATGTATGATTCATACGTCGTACAGAATCGATTCGTTCTGTAAGAAGATTATTTCAAGAGAGATTCCCTGGTGTCCAAATTCCAAATTAAAGTTCGATTCAAAGATTGGTAAATAAATTTCGTGAAATGGGAAGTGTGCTTGATAAGAAGCATAAACAGACAGTACACACAGAAGAAATTCTAGATAACACTGGACATGGCTCTGGAAAATTCCCCTAGAAAATCACTTGGTCTTTCTCAGCAAATGGGAATTTTCTATGGCTCTGTTGGAACGGCTACAGAGTTACTGAAGTTAAACCCTTGCTTAATATGGGTGAGTAAATTACTTTTACTTAATTTTTTTAAGTGTTTATTGGTAATAACTTATATGACAAACTGTAGTTAGATCCATTGTGGACTTTCTAACACCTGTTCACTGCAGTTATTGGCTTGACTCGCCCAAGACTCGCAAGCAGTGGAAGTGGGTGTGCGGAGGATTGTTCACCCAGTACATCTAAATTACTTGTTGAATTGGTTATTACTGCAAAGGCACTAAAAATTTTTATTTATTTTCTTCATTTCTTTATGTACGAAGATCACAAAACTGGGTATTCATTGATATATAGAATATGTGACCAACGAAGTTCCCTTTATGCTGTTTAATTAGTGAATCATTTATAATTTCAGGTGGATTATTATCCTTATCATCTAGCTATTGGAGATCGCAAACACTGGCCCAAATATCGCGAAGGGTCTTCTCCCCATTCACAGTGGCTGGACCAAGCATTAGCTGCATTTCGCAACAGTTTTCTGGATGTAATTGATCAAGGGAGAACCCAGCACACACCACTTGTTCGCACGCAAGCACCTGCCCAAGCTGGTCAGCAGGAAGCCAGCAAGTCTAGTGCTGCAAGTGACAGCTCTCAGCACCAGGCACAGGTTAGATAATTGTCTTTTTTTAAAACTTGATTTAAAAATCATTTATTGAAGCAGCATAATACACAAAAATTATTGTAATTGTTATGTCACGTTTCTTTTATTATGAGAAAGTGATCTTGAAATTTGAGTTACTGGTCATAGTTGTTGTTGTTTTCTAATGCCAGGCGTTTGACAATAAAGTAATTTGACCTCTTGCACTCCAATATTTTTCAAAGATATTATCATGGTCAGCCACTGAAGCACAGATTTTGAGGTGTTCCGAATCCATTTCTTGGTTTGTGTTGCACAATGGGCAGTTAGGGGACTGATATATTCCAATTCTATGTAGGTTGGAGTGAAAATGGCAAGTTGTAGCTGATTTAATTGAACACCATATTTTAACATTTTGGTGGCTACTTCATTCACACACAACCCCCAGAATGTCCGGAGGACCACACCTGCTGTTGGTCGATGGACCTAGCTGGGAGATCTTGTTGATCACCAGCTTTCCCTCCTTAAGCCACTGGAGGACGATTTTAGTGCCATAGTAGGTCAGCACTAGGAACAGAAAAGTAGAAAGAGGAGGAAGGAAAGTGAAATGAACCCCTAGACCATAGTTTCCTTTTATTTCTGGTATGGGGAGTTTGTAAGAAATTATTTTTATATGGAAATATTTTTTAAAAGACTGCTATAGCCAGACAAAAGTGTTGACGCACATCAGGTATTACAGATTTCAAATTGAATGCTAGGTTATCATTAGGGCAAGGCATTTAATGACCTATAAATTGGTAAAAAATGCAAAATAAAAAATGCATTTATGACCTAAAAAATACAAAAAATGACCTAAAAAACAAAAAAATGACCAATAAAAAGTAAAGCATTGCCAATGAAAATACTTTTAATTACGTTAAGTACTCACTTGATTACTGAACTACATAAAATTTAAAAAAATACATGTTACAGTACCTTATATTGCAGAAAATTCATTTCAAGTGCACTTTTACAACAATTTTGAATTGCAGTTAACAATCAAAACTTGGCGGAGATTTTCAAACAAAAATGATTGTCTATTGTCTACTAGTACCGACTTATAAATGGAAAAGCTTCTCTCTACTTCAACGGAAACAATTGGAGCAAATTGAAAGCAAGCAATATCTCCTGGTTTTAACTCAGTCAGAAAGAGAAAAATTTTCACCAGACAAAGCTCTGCCAATTGAACACAATGTTGTGTACCCCCTGTTCTTGCTTAGACAGTTTTTCATTTTCATTGACACTGCATCGCCCAGTTTACCACATGCACGGCTCAAATCATTCACCACTTTATCCACTATTTGTAGCTGTTCCACTAATGTCACACAGAAGACTAGAAACAACTGACCACCTCAATTAACAGCATAACAATGCCAGTTTACCTGGAGAAAAGAATCTCTGTGGGAGTGTGGGTAAATTCCTAGAAGTGGGCAAGTTCATTATGCCTTGAAAAATAGGGGTACAAGCTAGCATACGCTCTAAGAATTTGAATAAAATTCCTAGAAGTGGGCAAATTCATTATGCACATACCTTGAAAAATAGGGGTAGAAGCTAGCAAACATCTACTTAATTCCAAGAAATTGTATTGGCAAGGAAAATACTGAATTATAATAAAAATCTCAAATCAAATACAAATAATGTCACAGCCTTCCTGAAAAGTGTAAAAAATGCTCAAAATGACCTAAAAATTGCTAAAAAATGACATATCCGTAGAAAAGTTAAGAAAATGCAAAAAAAATGCCCTAACGAATTGCTTTTATTTAACCCGGTTTTTAATGTCATACATTTCCATATATGCTAGCAATGTTTAAACCTTCATAAGAAAAAAATGCAAAATCATTAATTGCCTTGCCCTAGTTATCATAAATAAGAATTTTCATTCATTTATCTCAGTATTCACTATTTACTCATCAACTTACTTCATTCGTTTATTCTATCCAAGGTTACTCAGATTCTTAACCATATTTGATGTTTGATTTGCAAAAAGAATTATCTCAGTCCATAGTCTTCAACACTCTAAGACAAATGTTGGAATGAGCCCTGGAAGAAATAGGCATGTCGTCTTTAGTACTCCAGGGCGAGTTTACTCGAGTGTCACTTGCACAGTGCAAGGGTTCAGATCCCTTTGCTTGTGAGAACTGCAGTGCCTCTTCACTCCATTCACTGTGCAGGCTTTTAACATCTTCAGCGATCCTGTCCTCTTGCCAGCTCTCTCTGTCAGGCTTCTCTCCCCTCTCATCTGGTAGTTACTGGGTTACATCCATTAAAGGCTTTCTGTTTTAAAATTCCTTTTCAGAACGAAAAGTTACATTTGTTTGGATCAAATTTCTGCACATTCAAAGGATAAAACTGAAATTCTTTCAATACTTATTATCATAATGCACTGCTCTCTTAACTTGACTGGGCATATTGGGAATTAAATCAATTGCTTTTCCAAAACTTGCTATGAAATGTTTCATATAAAACAATTTTTATCTCGAAAAAGAAGCAAAAATGACCAAAATTATATTAAATCTTTTTGCTTGAAATAACTCAAGGAATTACCCCCTGATATTCATTCTGTAAACTTTATAAGTTCTTTAAATGTTTACCTTTTTATAATTTAAATGCTTATGAAAATCTCAATATTTTAAGATTGAATGCTGAACTTAAACTTTAATATCTTTTCCTGCATAGGATACACAAAAGAAGGCTGCTACTGGAGCACATGTCAGTACTGGCAATCCTGTAAAAAACTACGTTCTCACACAATTAGCAAAGTTGATGACAACATGTGTGATAATCAGGATACAGGACTTTACACTCTACCAAGTAACAACGTCGAAACGCAAGCAGATACCAAAGGAATTCATAGCAGGTATGTCATGTGATATTTATTGCTTATTGTAGAGTTATTAACTATGGACCAAGGTTCATGTGTTCAGGCCCAAGTGAGAGTGGCGGATCTTAAAGAGCAATAAAATCCTTAGGATGACTTCTTTCTGGAGGATAATGAAGCAGTGGAAAATCCAGTCTCTGATAGAGGACTGTAGGCAGAATTTTTCGGCTATTTTCATGCTGCATAACCTTTGCAGTTGAAAACATGATTAAGTAAGATACTATTACTTCTAATATAGTAAAATAACGAAGTACTATATAATAGTAGAACAAACCACTATCTTATATTCAATAAATAGGACAATCTGAATGGTTTCTTTGATTTTGATACATTTTTATTTACTGGTAGAATAATAATTCCAAAGGCAGTTTTACTTTTTCAGTAAAAAGACAAAGTATTGTAATGTAAAAATATATTCTAGATTTTCGTGGAAATACTCATTTTTAGCATCATTCATACCAATAAAGTTGTCTGTCCGTCTGTGTACAATGATCTGTCCTAAACTATTGGATAGATTTTGTTCATTTTCTGTACATCAATTTATTTGCAAATGATGCAAATGAAGTACTGTATAGTATTTGTTAGTATAAAATTACTGGGATTTTATTTGAAATATAAAACACACAATGGTGCTCCATTTCAAGAAATTATTTTTACAGTACGTCTGAAAAATCTGCATTGACAAATTGGTCTGCCACTTATCCAATATGTTACCATGTATCCGCCTTTAGGAGGAGATGCACACATTCAAGTGACAGTGTTCATTTGGCTGTAATTGGGTGCAGGCTGTAATTGAGTGAGGTATACATATACAAGAAGTAAATAAAGAATAGCAAATTGTGTGTACAACCACGAAAAAATTCAAATGTACATTATTAATGTTATTTGGTAGACTCAATGAAACATTTTCTGTAAGTGTCAGTGGGGGGGGGGGGGGGGAATATTGTCATGTTCTTACAGACGAAAGAATTAGTGAAATTGAAGCAGCCTTGGATGTTTTATAAATTCCTGTCTCCTGTGCTAAACTTCTCAGAGACTTTGGAGAATAATTTTTCTTTTGAAATTATTCAAGTTGGCTTTATCTGAAAGCCAGATTTGTATTTTGTGAAGTACTTCAAAACATGTGACACTTTTAAAAGATTCATAGATTGCGGTGAAATATTCCATTACTTCTAAATGATTTTGTGAAGTATTAATTATAGGACATTGTCGAGAACTATTCAATTACCCCATGACATACCACAAACTGATGTCTGATAATACCGGTACTATACCACATACAATTCCAGGCATTTACTGTTGTATCTACTCAAATGTGAAGAAATATGTCTCTTTGTCTTGTATTTATAAATAGTATATTCGACTTCATTATTATAACAACTTATGAATACTATTTCATTTATAATTTTCGACATCTACTCATATTGAAATGTGAATAGATATGTCTGCTGTACTCATAAATAGCATATTGTTTAACCTCATTACAATGCTTTCAGTATGATTTTTTTCTTTTTTGCTAAGAGCAGTTAGAATTACAGTTAAGGCATGATTAAAACTTTACAGTTATGTTTGTAGCTTCTTTTTTGTGCTCGACCATTATTTTCAGCAGTTGTACTTAAGTATTATTCCCCTAAATTTTGTAAGCGAATGTTTATTTTAAATATTTAACTTCATTCAGCTTCAAATTTTTGGTATTAAGCGTATTATTTACTGTCAATAACTTGAATTGAAGTGACTATCAGTGCTGGGATTGCTTATAATAAAGATAAAATGTGTGGGATCAATCAGTCTGAGTGTATTATTTTATTAGACAACTTTTAATTTCTCGCAGTAGGGAAGGGCATTTATAAAACTAATAATTTCTCATATATCCTATGTAAGGAATCTACTGCCAGTCGTATCCGCTTTCTTTCTTGCACTGTTTGGAAGAAATGCAGTTTTAGAAGAAAATTTATGGAAATGTATATGTCAAGTTAAATATTAGCATCTGTTCTTTTTTCTCTTCTAATTCTTTAGCCCAACATAAGAGGAAGACAAAAATTGGTGCAGGTATTATTTAGATCCCACTGACATATTGAGTAAGCTATAGAGCATGGTAGATGCATGACACAGTCAGTGCTCTAGAAACGAAGCATGTCAGTGTTTGGTGTTTTTTGTTCTGCAATGCGAGACTTATAGAATAGCGTAGTTTAATATTCGTACTCAACATCTGTAGCCTATATGTATCTGTGGCTATAAATCAGTTTTAATTTTTCCTTTTATTAAATATAGTGAAAATATTGTGATGATGCAAAAAAATTGATCTTAAAAATTGGGCATAAATACATATTTTCAGCATCTACATAGTACTGAGAAAGTGGTTTTTGGCATGCCCCTAGTCTCTCTGATTTTTTATCACTTCATCTATCCTTCCGTTTTTCCATGTACAACTTGTCCCTCTGTACATATAAATGTCTTAGGGGAGACTGTTGTACCTTTAAACAATTTTCACATTTTATTTTTTTTAATTTCGGGAAATGAAATTTTTTAAATGCAAAATTGCTTGAAATAATTATTGAAGATTCCTTTACAACTTCCTGTATGTATTTTCCTGTTTTACAGATCTATTAAGAATGGAAAAAATAAAATGAAGGGATATGTAATGTGTTCAACGGTACAACAGGTTCATGTACCTTAGAACATACACTCTTGTAAGTTGGAACACATGGAATATAGGAGGGAATATAGCTGTAAAAACTGACAGTCATATTTAAAATCTATTTGCAATCATAAACCAGAGCAGGCTTCTCTGATTTAGATTTTATTTCCTGGAGAAGCAATAACTGCTTCAACAGCTTTCTTCAAGGCATCCGAATCAATTGTGGACCTCTTTAATTCCAGACTTACTTCGTGACAGGACCTTAAAATAAAAGAAAAACAAAAATCGATAGTATCGTGTAATTTGGAACATGTTCCATGGTAGATGTTTTGTGTTCAAAGGTACAAGAGGGTGCACGTTTAAACAAATATGGCTCCGAAAACTAAGAGAGTCAAATAAATCATGGAAATTAAAATATGTTATTTCTCACCAGATGATAGGGAACACACCGTACTTGAAAGATATTAACAAATGCAATCTGGTTTTGTGTTAGAAAACATATATCAATGAACGAAATGTTTACTTTTGGTACTAAAAAAACTTCTTTTGTCTACGGAACTCACACTTTGCAATAAATCAAACTGAAACTACAACCAGAGCTACTTAGCGGCTTTCTCTACAATCTACATCATTTTGAGTCCTCTAGATAGCAGCAAAAATTAAAAAACAAAAAATGTTCAAAGGTACACTATGCTAAAGGTACAACAGTCTCCCCTATCTCTTCGTACATATATTCACTTGTCTCTTCTTACACACATCCATTTATTCATATATCCATTTCTCTCTTCATCCATACATCCATTTCTCTGCCCATCCATTTATTTCTCTCTCCATTTATACATCCATTTCTCTCTCTCCAACCATATAACCATTTCTCTCTCCATCCATATACTCATATGTCATCACATCTGTCTTTTTTCCTTTCATATATCTGATTGGCTCTCTGTCATATATGTTTGCCTCTCCATTCATATATCTGTCTGCCCCTCCATCTGTATTCATCTCTCTTCATCCATAAATCCATCTCTTACCATCTATACATCAGTCTCTCCCTTTATTCATACAGTCATCTGCCATTCTATTCATGCATCTCTCTATATCCATACTTCCATTTGTCTCTCTGTTCTTACATCTATTTCTCTATTCATATATCTCTCCATCTTTGTGTCATTTTCTCTCTCCATCCATATATCCATCTCTCATCACCTATACATCTGTCTCTCCTTCCATTCATACATCCATGAGTCCATCCTTACATCCATCTCTCTCCATCTACAGTTTATATAGTGGATTCCACTTGATAGGACCATGTTGAGACCATGCGTTTTGGTCCAATAATGTGGCTAGACCTCTTAACTGGAATTAGATACATATTTTGACGTGTACTGTATTTGTCCCTCTAAGCTTGATCCTAATACGCAGCGTTATTGGGCCAAAAAGCATGATCCCAACATGGTCCTATTAAGCAGAATCCACTGTATCCATATATCTCTTCATCCATATATGTCTCCATCTTTATATCAGTCTGTTCTCCATCCATACATCTGTATTCTCTCTCCATTCATCTCTCTCTCTCTCTCTCTCTCTCTCTCTCCCCTCCTCCTCCTCCTCCTCTCTCCTCTCTCCATCCATACATCTGTTTGTCTTTCCATTCATACATACATCTGCTTCTCCATCCATACAGCCATATGCCTCTGTCCAGATATCTCTCTCTTTTTCTGTCTCTCTCTATACACTAATATGCACTTACCTACCTCTCTGTTCATACAACCTTCCAGCTTGTATAGTCTGTTTCTTCAAATATTTGACGGTGGTGTAAGAGCATTGGGTGCTTTTGTGCTAAATAGTGATGGAACAAAAAAAACTGTAATACGTTTGTGTATTTATCCAATGATTTGCTGAAAATTGATGTTTTTAAAACTCTCATATTTTCAGTACAAGTAGAATATTCGTATATTTTGTTAACAGCAATTGCTTACTTTCTCTGTCATGCTTCTAAAGCTTTTCTTATGTAAACCATACTCAGTCCCATTCCCTGGAAAAAGTAGCTCCAAGTGACAAATAACTTAAAAATCATTTAATTTTTGTCAGTTACTTAATCACTACATGTTAATGTGAGGAAACAAATTTGTGTTTTAATTTCTGTAATGGAGTTTCCACTAAACGAATGGCTGACATATAAAAATTATGGAAGTATTAAACTTTTGGTGTGAAAATAGTTACGAAGTATATTAATGTCTCTTGTTCAAAATATTGTCCCCCTTAAAGTAAAGGCACTCAATGTGCTTACACTTAGTATACCGGTACAAGCAATAATAAACTATTGTACTCCTTTTCATGTAACTTAGTTCATGGAGGACGCAGCTTTTTTAGCCTCCCAGAGCAACACGAGCCATTCACACTTAAGCAACATTGGCTAGTTTTATTGTTAAGACTCAGTCGCTGTTAGTTGCAGTAATTTAAATATTACATGCACCTAGACAAAATATTTTAGCCACAAAGAAGATGAGACATATATGAACTAAGTTGCGTGAAAAGCATTCCAGTGTATTTGAGGCTATTTTTAATAGTGTAATTGAAAGAAATTAATTGCTGTGTATGCTTGCCAGATTACATCATTTATTTATTTACTTATTATTGGTTGTGCATTATTTTCATTTAATCTATCTTGTCTTGGGTTACCAATGTTGGCTCAGTCGCATCTCAATAGGTCTTTCAGTATGTCAACACATAAAGTAAAGCAGTGACACTTCGTTGATGAATGTTGTGACGAATGTTTTCTGAACACATAGTAGTCTGACTTATCTATAAAGAAGCTGTCTGTTTCGCTTTGGCGAATTATATCTCCGTTACCCAATCTTGCATTATTCTGAGCTCGTAACATATTACCTCCATCATCAGAGGTAGGAGCAATATCTTCAGATCTAATCCTGGAGAATAGCTCTTCATAACAAATCCTGTTCCTTAGCTCCTATATGTTTGAATATCCCTACAATTATGAAATGTTGCAAACCGTAAAAGAATCTAGCATATGAAGAAATCATAGCTAACCATGGAATTAAATTTACACTGTGATCAGTCTTCATTCCTGCACGTTTTGCATGATTTTTCTTCGTCCTTATCATTTTCGCCATCTTCATCAGCTTTCATAAATTAAACCTATAAGACTAATTCAATCTCATGAAGATCTGAGTTACCACTACCCTTTTATAGTAAATTAATAATGTTAGTTGTTAAGTAAAATATCAATGTAGTAATTAAGTAATTTTAGGTAATGATGTAAATAAATTACAGACGTGTTTTAACAATAATTTTCATCAGCACATACAAACAGTTTCATAATTGTATTGGTAGAATTATACCTTTAATTCTAGAGAATAGTTCATTTAAAATATTAATTTTAGAGATTAATGAAAAGATATAATATATCTTTTCTCTGAAGTTTTAAAAGGTGTACCTTATTTATGACAAAAAGGATAATTTTGAGATTAATGCTGTGTAAATATGGAGTTCTGATAACCTTAAAAAATTGTTTCACAGTTCCTTGTGTCACTTTCTCTGTTTCTCTGTTCAAATAGAGGCATGAGATCTTTGGTGGCCAGAAAGAAATGTACGTAAATTTTCGTGCTTTTAAATTGTAAATATGTTATAAGACAAAGATTTGGTGAACATAGCAAATATGATATAAAGTTAGTGCTTAACAACATGCAAACTAGCCTCTGGCATAGCCCATCCAGTAGCAATTTGCTTGCTGATCCAGAGTTGTGCTCAAACATGGGTGCAGTTCCAGCTTGGGTTGATTACATGATTGATTTTTTTTCCGAGGTTTTCCCCAACTGTAAGAGAATGTCAGGTAATGTATGGTGAATCCTTGGTCTCATCTCACCAAATACCATCTCATTATCGCCAATTCTATGAACACTAAATAACCCAGTAGTTGATACATCGTCATTAAATAACCAAGTAAAAAAACATGCCAACTAATATTAAAAGTGTGTACATAGTGTGGCCATTATTTGAATGATGATGTGCAAAGAAAAAAAAAATACACACTGTTCTTTGCAAATATACATTTCTCCTTTTTCTATTGTGGTTCATATACCACAACCATTAATTATTATTTTTATTGAGTACTTGTGTCTGAACATTTTTTATATTGCTTTTAAGTTCATGAAAATTCTCATATTTCCACTTTAATTATATCTTTGACATTACTTATTCTGCACATAGCAAAAGGATGGCGGTTTCTTAAGAAATTGTAAATGTTTTCCGCAATTTTAACTGAGTATTATTTATGTAATATTTCTTTATAAGTCGAATTTACTATGATCATGTAACCTGTGTAATAACATTTATTCACTTTAGTGTTATTTTATAGGTGATCGAGACCGCTTTTCTCTGCCTGAAGAAATTACCATCCTACATGCAGAGTTTACATATTATTACTATCCAGGGGACACTCCATTCCCACGTAAGTTTCAGCATTTTGAATTTTTCGTTCATGTTGTCTGTTATCAGTTGTATGTTAAAGGACTGTAAAACTTCATCTGAATGGAAAGTCTCAATTTTTTTTTTCCTTCATGTTTATGTTCTCTTCGTGTTTCTGTCATTTTTAAAATAAAATTTCTACACAAGAATAATACGAGTATTTACGTTCATAATACATTACAGGCTTTGTTAAGTTGATGTAATAGACTTGAAAATTAATGAAAAATCCAACTGTCAATAATAGAAGGAAGACCTTATACATAGAGGTGTGAAAACTGACGTCACATGCAATAACATTCAAGCATGAATTAAATATAATCTTTTATTTCTTAACCACGTAAATCATGAAAACAATCGTTATTTAAATATGTAATTATATAAAGAAATCTGTATTCAAACATGTAAATTATGAAGAAAAAGTTTGAATTTAAACATGGAAATCACTTTTAAAAAACAGGTAATGAATCACTCATTCCCCTACAGGCTTCCTCGGTATTAATAAGGCTGATTACACAGTCGATGGAGTAAAGTGTCACGTGAATATCAAAAAAATTAGATCTGTGATCAAATGTACACTATGACAGGCTGCCTAGCCTTAGTCTTCATTATGTATTCGTGTTGAAAATGTGGTAAAGATCTTTTACACATTTGTTCATATTGTGTTAGTCTTCGTGTGTAACCAGTCTAAGCATTGAGCATGCATGACACACAGATTTTCATTTTTTACAGCTGCGCAGCCATGCTTTCCACATGATAAAACATGAAAAAGAAACCCATTTTCGTTCTTATTTTGAATGTTTCGTTGTCGAAAATAAAATGATGGAATTTCGCCACCAATGAATGTATGATTCAGCAATCGCTTTTAACGCAAAAAAAATTGCTCAATTTGCAAAAAACGGGAGAAAGAGCGAAATTCTCGCAGTGTCTACAGAACGAATCTCATTCGTACCTATAAAAATGTTAACCTCTGACTCAACAGGAATTCGTGAAAAAAAAAATATTATTATTATTATTATTATTATTATTATTATTATTATTATTATTATTATTATTAACATTCATAAATACTTCCTTCTCATGCTGTAGAACTTAGTAATAAATTTGAAAAAGAAAAAAAAAAAAATCCTGAAAACGCTCAATGTCGCAAATGTCTTTTTGTAAATTTGGTCCGATTCGCAAAGTGTTTGTGATAAATCCCAGATTCGTTGTTTGTCGCAAGTTCAAAAACATTTGGACAAGGTGAAAAAAAATGTTGTTTCTTTACCCAAAATTTTAGAATACCGTATATATAAATATATCAACCCTACAATACGCTTTGAACAGTTCAAAGCACAACCTATGGATGTTGATAAAGAGAAAAAAGAAATATACGAGTCACCAATACCTTCTGTAACAAATACAGCGTCCAGAGTATCACAGTGACAGGTCTGCTGTTGGGGTCCCGAGTAAGAGTCCCTAAATTTTTTGTGATGTGGAATGGGAAATATAAACTAGGCAAAGATATTCAAGACGAAATTGTCCAAAATATAATTAAATACTCAGTTGCCATATTAAAAAATCATGGTAAACACTCCACATAATTGTTTAATTATATAGTTGTGATTGAAAATCTGTATTTTTATCTTAAATTTTTATCTATATATTGTATTTTTTTCATGTCTGCATTCATGTACAACTATTATTGTAAATTGTGTGTTATTCTTTGTCTGTAGGCAAGTATTGGAAGGTCAGATAGTAAAAATAAAAAATAAATATATAAAATTGTTTTTCAAAATTCATTAAATTTGCAGCCGCGAATTATTCCAATTTCTCCATCTAAAACATCTCTCTCTCTCTCTCTCTCTCTGCATTTTATTTTTTTTAACTGAAGTGACTTATTCTCTTTCCTGATTTCTGTAGTGCCTCCACCAAAATTCTACGTTCAAGTGAATCCCATCCAGATCCACTTCGATCTGTGCAGCTGTTTGTGGCTCAACTCATTTGCTCTGAATCTTCACCAGTCACTCTTATCTTCAAATTCTGACCAGCAGCAGGTGGCTGCAGCTTTGATGTATATTGATGTCAAGATTGAAGCCATCATGCCGAGGGTAAGTTACTAACACTACTGTCTTGTTTCTTTATATTCTAGTACGAGGGTAGGCAAGATTATAGCTAATTTGTTCTATACAAATTACGTATAGCTGAGCATTCAGAGGTGTGCTTGAGAGGACTCATACGAGCCCTTTGTTAAATATTTATATTTTTTCTGACCCCTTTGTTGAAATAGCTCTCGAGGAAAAATCAATAAAACAAAAGCTCTTTTGTAATTTAATCATCTCGTGTGTGTGTGTGTGTGTGTGTGTGTGTGTGTGTGTGTGTGTGTGTGTGTGTGTGTGTGCGTGTGCGTGCGTGCGTGCGTGCGTGCGTGCGTGCGTGCGTGCGTGCGTGCGTGCGTGTGTGTGTGTGTGTGTGTGTGCGCGCGTGTGTGCGCGTGTGCGCGCGCGCGCGCGCGCGTGCTGTCATGGCATAGAGATGCGTCCCACAGGAGGCAGCAGAGGTGGGAACGGTCGGTGGATTCAAGTAAGCCCTCCCGGCTAGGTCCGAAGGACCCGCTGACCAAAGACAGGTGTGGTCCTCCTTTCATATAGGGGATTGAGAAAGGACAGTACAACCGCCAACTCTTGAAAACATGGTGTCCTTCAAGAAAATAGTTCAAATCAGCTCATCAAAATGTTGCATCATCTCCTATTGTACATTCTGCTAAAAGAATTGATTGGAAATATAGGAATTCAATGAGTTGCTTGTTGGAGACTTTCTTTAGCCGAATTATGAGTTTCGAGATTTCGTGGCGAATAAGGATAACTTAATAGGAAAGAACAATAACTCTTTGCCATTAAATATAGCCAAAAAAAAAAAAAAGAAAAGAAAAAAAAAAAAAAGAAAGAAGTCGCGAAAATCGGAAGCTGAAAGTGGTTTTAGTGGGATGAATGACATTGCCATTTATGAAAGGAGTAAACTTACAGTCTCCTATTTGTCCAGTTTAATGACTATTAAAATTATCAGAAACTATTAAAGAATGGGATGCGGCCTCGCTTCTGCTATCCTAGTTGAGAAATTAACCCTCAAGTGCATTCTGCTGCTGAACTGTACCCATCAGTAAACGAAGTGGCAGTTTGAGATGTATTTCAGAGGTAAAAAGTTATTGTTATTATTATTATTATTATCATCATCATCATTACCATCTTCATCTTTAATTGTAGTCAATATTTATACAGAATGGCTTTGTTTTAAATTGTGACAATTTTCTCGATGATAAGGACTGCGTATTAACCAGGACCGCATATTAGACAGGTATACTAATTTTGACTTGTATACGGTATCTATTAACATTTTTCTTTATTGAAATACATGATTCATGAAAGGTACTACTTCATTATGTAATTATTATACTGTACATCGAAGACATTTATAATATGTACTGTACTTTAATTCTTTCGAAAATAGTAAGATGCGTTACAAGAGCGGTATGTTGAAGTTTTCATGTTCGAGGAAAAGTTTGAAAAAGCAAAATGTAGTTGAGCTTTTTTAATTTCCGAGAATTGAAAGAAAACATACCGCTCGTGTATCGTACATTATTTTGTGTGAAGATCGTTTATTACATACCTGAAAGAGGAATTTCTAATTAGTTGCAATGAAATCTCCATCTTGGTTTCTGTTCAATGACGGCAAATTTGCAAAACAAAAATCTCTATCTTCAACATTGTTGCTTTAAAATGTTTTCTGTTTACTATACTCCAGCAGGCCGTGATATACGTCTGTCTTTTTTTTCCCCCCGTCTATGATGAGTCTGGAATCTTGTTGATTTTTTCCTTAATGTTACTTGCATCACGAATGCAGTAGCTTTAGTGGAGTTGTAGAGTTTACTTAATTTTTGCAAATATTTAAAAACAATAATTAACAGTGCAATTTAGGTGAAATTGCAGTGGTAAGTTTCCAATTTATAATTATTACTATATTGAACGTCTCTAAAAATAATATGTTAAAAGCCTAAAGCAGTAAAATCAATATGTCACTTAAGCGGTAAGAAGAAGGAAATTGTTATGTGTGTTAGGTTGGGAATACTGAATGTGAAATTTTAGACTTTCCGCGGATTGGTTTTTTTGCGGAAACCAAGCAAATACGCATGATCTCGCACAAAGGTCATTTATAGTTGTTTGCATTGTGCATGTTCTCCAAGTCCTCATGTTTACCACACTTCACTTTCCTGCGCTTACATCCTCCCGATGTCGCAACTGCAGTGATTGAGTCGCGATTTTTTATTATTGCCCTTATTGTCGATGATGTGATTCCTAATGAATGAGAGAGTTGTTTCTGATTAAGAGTACTGTTTTCATCGTATTTACGTAAGATTTGCAATTTTCCCGACACAGAAAGCACTTTTTGTTTAACACTCATTGTAATCACACTCACAGACCCTTTAATACACTAAAGGACAACAAACTGACCAGCAAAAATTTCCAGAATTTTATTATGGCCGAGTGAGGAATGTTGTTTGAGAAAGAGGGTTAGCAAGAGGGTGGGGTATTGTAACTGTATAGGCTTTAAGCGTGCAGATAAAGAGTCGATTAAGAGAGCGCAACAAGAGGGTGGATTATTGCACAGTATGAAGGACTAAGTGCGCAGGTATAGGGTCGAATACCAGTACTGTACTTTTGAGGTTAATGACACCATGAGTTCAGTGGCCAAAATGTTTCATTGCTGTTACATTGCGGAAAAATACATCGAAAATATTCCACAAAAATAGTGTATTATGCAGGACTAGAGCGCAACAAACGGGGTATTTTATAAAGGCGTTATATATGAAATGTGCAGGGACCAAACATAAAAAAGCGTATTACATGGGAGAGCGTAATAAGCGGGCGCATCTTATCGAGAATTTACTCTAATAATAATAATGAAAATGTTTGTCATTTTCGTGGCTTTTACGATTAATGTACAAAATTATAAAACCTTTTGCAGCTTATTTTCTTGAATTGCAGTTACCAGAAAGTTGGCTAAAGGTACGGTCACACGTCGCTACTTTTGCAGCGCTGCAGTACAAAAAACTGCTCAACTCTCGTACTGTGACATGTGAACAACGGTGCAACCCGAAAAGTAGCGGCTGCCAAACCTGCTGCCTGCTACTTTTTCATGCTGCGCGCAGCTTAAAAGTAGCGATGTGTGAACAGGGTTCTCAGGGTTGCAGCCGCAGCATTTTTGATATCGGTTTTGTTGAAACTTTTGCTGCTGTTGCGACCAGTGTTTCCACCCAAATGCGCCAATGATACTTTTAATGTTTGGATGTATTTTAATGTTAGATGTGATGAAAATAAATTATTTGTAACAGTTATTAAATGCACAACACAGTCTGAGCATATTTGCAGACGATATAATTCATTTTTTTAATCTTCCGTAGCGTAGTTTCTAACAGGAGGGTTGCCAACATTGATTACGTGAATATGCTGTTGGTTATCATTTAAGTATATAGGCGTATATAAAAGCTTTATACAATAGCGTGCAAATTAATCCGAACAACTTAATTACTTATGCAAAAACACTCAAAAGGGATAAAAAAAGGATCTAAGACATACCTCAGTAATCTATGTGGCCTCCCTTGTTCCTAATAACAGCTCTGAGACGATTTGGCATGGATTCCACTAATTTCCCACAAATATTCTTCATTTCTTCATCGCGAAACTATACACCAATGAGGGCAGAAATCATCTTATCCTTTGTATTTTTTTTTTATTAGGTTATTTTACGACGCTTTATCAACATCTTAGGTTATTTAGCGTCTGAATGAGATGAAGGTGATAATGCCAGTGAAATGAGTCCGTGGTCCAACACCGAAAGTTACCCAGCATTTGCTCATATTGGGTTGAGGGAAAACCCCGGAAAAACCTCAACCAGGTAACTTGCCCCGACCGGGAATCGAACCCGGGCCACCTGGTTTCGCGGCCAGACGTGCTAACCGTTACTCCACAAGTGTGGACTCTTCTCCTTTGTAGAACAATCCATTTTTTGCATTCTTCTTTTGCAAATTGACCACAAGTTCTCAATGGGGTTGATGTCTGGTGAGTTGCCTGGCCAGGGGAGTACCTGAATATTCTTCTTGTTGAAGAATTCTGTAGTTTTTCGAGACGTATGGCATGGTGCCAGGTCTTGTTGGAACACACCTCTGCCATCCGGAAATGATTTTTGCAGCTGGGGTATGATTCTGGTTTCCAATAAGTGAATATATTTGTCAGAATTCATCATTCCCTTGATAGGTATTAATGCTCCAGGCCGTTCATGTGTAAAACAACCCCAAAACATTACTTCAGGGGGGTATTTGGGTGCTTGTTGGAGATGGAGATGTTACTTTTTCGGATCCTTTCTGTACGTAAGAAACATGGTGGCCGTGGACCTCGAAATGAGACTCATCGGAAAAAAGTACATTCTTCCAGTCATTCACTGTCCAGTGTTGATGTAATTTTGCCCACATTAAGCGTTTTTTGCACATAACAGGGGTTACCAGTTGCTTCTTAATAGGCTTACGAGCCCTTCGTCCAGCTTCCAAAAGCCTACCC
The DNA here is from genome assembly GCF_040183065.1 of Periplaneta americana. NCBI lineage: Eukaryota > Metazoa > Arthropoda > Insecta > Blattodea > Blattidae > Periplaneta > Periplaneta americana. Next base: position 162,462,985 of record NC_091119.1, read on the forward strand.
CGCACTGTTGTGACGTGAATATTCGCCCCAGTGGTAGCCATTAACTCGTGGGTTAAGTCGAAAGCAGTTAGTCTAGGATTTAATTTACTTTTCCTGACAATTAAACGATCATCTGCAGGTGAAGTCTTCCTTTTCCGGCCACATTTTCCTTTTTTCTGGGGTGTGATGGATCCAGTCTCCCTGTATCGTTTTATGATCGAATTAACAGTAGCCAAACCGATGTGACATTCTGCAGCAATTTGCCTCTGTCATAGAAGAATGCTCTGCTAATGTTATAATTTTAGACCGTTTTCGTGGAGTTGTATCCATTTGTGAAGACGACAGAATGTACACAGGATTGCAGTATTAAGTCTTCAACACAACTGAAATGCTTATTATAAGTACAAAACGACAGGCAAAATGTCACATATTATAAAAAAAAATAATGACAGACCTTCAACAATGGAATTACACGTACTACAGATGTCAATTAAAGCGGTATGAGCAGCTGTGAGGCCAACAATGACAGAAAATGTAAAAATATGTCGTGTTCGGATTAATTTGCACGCTACTGTAGTAAAAATAATGGCAATTTCTGAATATTAGTTAGGACAGAAAAGCAAATAATAGATAAGTAAGCTTTCATATGAGTTTCTTAATAATGCGAACATAACCACAAAATGTGTATTGAGAAGTCAACACGGAGATGGAAACCTGCAGCATGACTGCGACTGCAAAAGTAGCACCTTGTGTGTGAACAGACTCGCAACCTCCAGTTGCAACTTTTGCTGCACTCGGGTTGCGCAGCACGAAAAGTAGCGTGCAGCGCGCTACTTTTGGCTTGCGTGTGAACACAACACGCAACTTTTGCAGCTGCAGTACGAAAGTTGCGCAGCAAAAGTAGCGACGTGTGACCGTACCTTAACTCTTAGTAATAGAAGGACACCTTTGCGTCTGTTGCTTACTGAATTTGTGATGTAATGAATCTCATTCTAACAAGCTCTGACTGTTGTTAATTTTATTTACTGAAAAAACAGCAGTGTATTTGGAAGTGTTATATGTATTTTTTATCATTATTTCAGCTCATATTTGAGAGCATTGTCGAGCATCCAAATCAACGAGATCGTCCAAAGTCACTTCACTTTCAAGTATCACGTGCCTCGGTGACCAATGTGCGTAGCATGGAACACAGTTCCAGAGCAGATCTAGCCAAGTGTATAGATACGTACCAGCTAGGCTCCCTCTTCTACGGGGCAGAATTTCCTGCTTTACAAGATGATTACCATGTGGTAACAAACAAGTTCCTGAAGCATGTTGCTGGTAAGTTATTTTTTAGTGTTATGACTTATAATAATACAAAAATATTTATTGATACAATAGTAGCATACCACCAGATTCGATTAGTAACTTTAAATTGATATTTGTATTTGTCATAGGCGTAAGTAGTGACGATCATAATGTTTCAGTATTGCAGTAAGGACAGAAATAAACTTGTTCTTGTCCTTTTACTGTTCTAGCCCACTGATAGGATTGTCAGCAAGCACGTATTGTACAATATTTTCCGTATTTGGAGTTCACATACCAAGTCTCGTACTGTCCATTACTCAGGAGAAGACGAGCGGAAAGAATGTGACCTTCTTGACTATTGCTGCTGATTATTATAAACATCGCTCAGATAAGCATCCCAGTAGCCAGGTTATTACTCGTACAGGAAACATGAGTAACAATGCGTATGGAAATTAAAGCTAAGTTGAACAGAAGGCGACCTAATGTTTCTGCTTACTGCAGTACAAATATTGCACGTGTTGTTGTACGTTATCTGTTCACATCCCTTCCTCCTCAGTCTGCTCTCGCCTTCTCCTGAGTCATCGACAGTATGTATATTGAATAGATTGCCAAAAAGTGTTTATTTTCGTGGTCATGTCGAACACGAGAACAGATTCAATTTCACTGATAGTAACATTTTCAATTAATCATCATCCATGGTCTAACGGTTCTCATATTTTTGAATATGAGATTCACAGATTCTAACCCGGCACAGGACAATAGATTTTTTGGGCAAGAAAATCTATAATATGACTTCCTCTTGGAGAAAAGTAAAGCTGTGGATTGCATGTTACTTAATTTGCATAATGCAAAAAATCCTAATAAAATTACAATGCCAGCCGCTTTCTCCTCCTCATCCTCCTCCTCCAGCTCTCCTCCTTCTCCTCCATTGTTTCTATAATGTTAGTTTACGCAGTGAAATAAAGACCACCAGAGCAGCTCAGATAACAGGCGTGTTTGCTTACTGATTCGGAGCTATGTTTGGGCGTGGGTTCCATTTCTGCTTGGACTGATTACCTGGTTTGGTTTTTTTTTTTCTTTCGACTTTTCTCCAACCATAAGGCAAATGTCAAGTAATCTATGGTGAATCCTCTGTCTCATTTTGCCAAATACCACCTTGCTACCACCGATTCCATCGACATTGACTAACCTAATAGTTGATACAGCTTTATTAAATTATCAACCTACAGGATAAAAAAACTGAAATAAAACACATTAATTATTTTCAACAAATATATTTAACATGCAGATGATGTTAGTATGACTGACCAATCAGGACACATCTGTATCATAACCTTTGCTTCTACAAAAGATGCATAACCATCTTAAGGTACGGTCACACGTCGCTACTTTTGCAGCGATGCAGTACAAAAAACTGCGCAACTCTCGTACTGCGACGTGTGAACAACGGTGCAACCCGAAAAGTAGCGGCTGCCGAACCTGCTGCTCGCTACTTTTCCATGCTGCGCGCAGCTTAAAAGTAGCGACGTGTGAACAGGGTTCTCAGGTTGCAGCCGCAGCATTTTTGATATCGGTTTTGTTGAAACTTTTGCTGTGGTTGCGACTAGTGATGCCACCCAAATGTGCCAATGGTACTTTTATTGTTTGGATGTATTTTAATGTTAGATGTGATGAAAATAAATTATTTGTAACAGTTATTAAATGCACAACGCAGTCTAAGCATATTTGCTGACGATATAATTCACTTTTTTAATGTTCTGTAGCGCAGTTTCAAACAGGAGGGTTGCCAAAATTGATTACGTGAATATGCTGTTGGTTATCATTTAAGTATATAGGCGTTTTTAAAAGCTTTATAGTAAAAATAATGGCAATTTCTGAATACTAGTTAGGACAGAAAAGCAAATAATAGATAAGTAAGCTTTCGCATGAGTTTATTAATAATGCGAACATAACCACAAAATTTATATTGAGAAGTCAACACGGAGATGGAAACCTGCAGCATGACTGCGGCTGCAAAAGTAGCGCCTTGTGTGTGAACAGACTCGCAATCTCCAGTTACAACTTTTGCTGCACTCGGGTTGCTCAGCATGAAAAGTAGCGTGCAGCGCGCTACTTTTGGCTTATGTGTGAACACGACACGCAACTTCTGCAGCTGCAGTATAAAAGTTGCGCAGCAAAAGTAGCGACGTATGAGTGTACATTTAAATACTCTATACGTGAACTAGGAAATCATCAGACTGATGGGTCATCAATTTCATATTGATCAGTGTTAATGAAATGTTACTTATTACAAGACATTAAAAATTTATGAATGTTTTTTTTTTTTAATCCAATGCCACCAGGTTGTCTTTTCGACATTTCTGGTCTTCTCTCCTGGCTGTGGCTTAATTGTAACCCACTTCTGAGGTTGAGGCGCCTGGAAGGCGGAGTTACATTACCCCGATGATGTGATAGGATGATTATGATAATGTAGTGCCAGGAGAGGTCTTAAATCTAAACTTAACCTAAATTCCAGACCATGGACGAACACAGGAATAATCCCCTTTAAGGAAAAATTCCTGTGCTCTCACCGGGAATCGAACCTGGGACCTCATGAACTATAGCCAGAAGCTCTGACCACTAGACCATGAATGTTAAATTGATATTTGTCAAACTGAATCTGACGTAAATTGGTGAAACCAATCGAGTATGTATAATTTCAGTTGGCACTATTTGATGTTTTACATATTCTTATAATAGTGTGTGAAATGTTGCAGGCACAGACAATGTTCGCGCCTCCCCCCCTCCCCACTTTGCTGCATCTTCTGTGTCAGAACTGGTTCGTATGCTGAGTCGTGAGCTTCTGTGGACGGAAGCTAAAGATGTTTGGTGTGTGAACTTAGAGCCTGTGTGGGGGGATTTCTTTGGGGCATCTGCTGTGGGTAGCAATCGCCCCGTTCCGTTCCTCGATGCCTTTCCTCTTACGCTGTGGATCTATCTCAAAATGCCTTCTTCTTCAAGTGATTCTAAAATATCTTCCCAAAATGGTGCTATTTCTACAGTGAAGCATGTTCTTCCTTCCATCCCTTCCCCTCATAACATTCCTGCGACTCATCCCTCTTCCCGTTCTTCCTTCAGTGATAGTGTTCGGACAACTAGTAAACTGTGGGATCTCTTAGAAGAACAGTGTTATGTGGGGTATAGTGATGTTACCGTTGATAGAAAGTCGGATTTTTTGTCTTTCAACCAAACTGCTCCAAGGGGCTTCCGCGATGCTTCCAATACAAATGTGATAACACAGTCAACTTCTGATACCTCACAATCTTGTGCTGGCAAGGAAGAGAGTGTGAAGACTGCGGACATCCATGTGTTGGCCTATATTTCGAATCTGGTCAGCGTTCAAATTAATCACTACCAGTACCTGTTCCTGTTACGCCTGTCTGAGGAAGCTGCAGAACTGGCAACATTTCTAGCTCTGGACTCAAACCGCATCTTGAAGCAGGAGCTTGGTGGCTCTCTAGTCACGGGTGCGTTAATACCTCAGGTGAGTGGCTAACTTTCACTGCAAAGACAAGAATATTCTTGAATTTTATGGGAAACACCATGTTAAGTTTATCATGAAGTTATCTTTGGTAGACTAACGCACAGATGAAAATCTGTACTATTGTTATGGGGGCATGTGATGTGATATTTATGATATTTTGGACTTCAATATTATGTACAATGGGGGACATAATTGTTGAATGGACGAAAATGTTTCGAGATCTGTAGAGGCTACATAAGTAACTTAAAATCGCAAGTTTTATCTTCATTGAGTACAGAAACGCTTCAGCGAATATGACTGTTGTATAGCAGCCAGTTGCTCAGTAGAAGAACTCTAGCGAGCTAACCCAGCAACCTAGGTTCAGTTCCCAGCTTTAGTATTTTACTTTTTTTTTAATATTTTCACTAAATCCATTCTCAGTGTATGCTATTATCCTCTCACGAACGTTCACGTCCCCAATTCTGAAGCAAATGAAAGCAAAATATTTATATGAGCTGATTATAGTATTTGTCCTCGAATACTACACCCTGGTTGCAACTTATTAGACGATTTCAGTAGGTTATATTTTCACCAATATTGAACATAAATACATGATCTTACCACCATTTGAAAGAGGGAAATTTGAAATTTTATACTGACCTTAGATGCACTCGTGTAATACAGCAGACAGTGGTCCCATTCTTGTCAAACCCTCTCAAGCATGTCTTGTGTGACATTTCTGATTGCTGTGTTAATTTGCTTTCTCAATTCGGCCAATGTCGCTGGAAGTGGAGGTATGTAAACATTGTCCTTGATTAAACTCCTCAGAATGAAATCACGCTGTGAAATCCGGTGAACGGGATGGCCATGTGCAGAGGTGCTTCTGCACAAGGCCACCCTTTCACAAGGTCTGTCTGGAAAGTATTCAGCCATTTTGAATATCTCGAGAACCAGTTGCGCAGTCGTGACGTTCAGTAATTTGGCTACCAATCAGGGAAGTCCTTACTGTGCACGGATTAACACACACTCCCATAAGCTTATTCAGTCGACTTAGATACTGTGAGTGAAATTGTGTATTATGTGACCGTCGCATTCACAATGTCTGAATGAATAGATCAGTAAATCCACATCAAGTTGCATGTGTTAGCTGCTGCATGTATTAATTCTTAAACATTAATTTGAAGTATTGCAATGAGTTCGGAATTGTGTGTCATTGAAACCTTATTATTAAATCCATTTTCCCGAAAGACTATTCAAGAGAAGACAGACATTATAGAGAATATGTGCGCTCATTCAGTGCAGATCAATACAACAATATGCATTGGTTGGCAGGGTCGAAAAAACTAAATAAACGGTTTTGTTGGCCATGTTTGTTATATTATATCGAACTTCTACATCTGACAAGCGAATATGATCCATGACTCATAATGATTTCATAATTATAAAATAAATTATTTATGTGGGTCTGATTATTTTTATTAATTATGAATTATTATATCCTCGCATCTTTCCCTATGAATAAAAGAGGAAGCCTAACTTTCGTGACTAGCATTCGCCCCTGATTCTGGGATAAGTGTGTGAAGTTTCAAGGAGAGTACTTTGAAGGGAACTAAGGTACCATTGTCCTATAAATATTAAATGGCTGGATTCTTTGCAGACAGACCGTGTATGAGTTAGTATATTAATAAAAACTCTTGAAAGTTTATATGTAAACCCTGCATTGTTATGCATATTGTGATTTATATATTTATTTATGTTACGTTTTCCAGCTAGAGGTGACGTTTGTAATGCCATCACAATCTCCTGGGAAGGAGTGTTCAGGTGGGGATCTAGAGTCAGTTCTACCAGATTCTGCAAGCATTCCAGAAGAGTTAGTGGGTATCAGTAACAATCTGGCTGCTAGTGCTAGTAGTGTTCTTCAGAGTGCAGGGGGTGGAGGCAAGAGGGTAGTTATGGGAGGGGTGAGCACACCAGTGAGTGAACTTTCGTCTCTGTCGATGGATTTCCCACCGCACGACGTTGCTACAACGACTGCTGCCTCTTCTACAACTAGTGTCAGCTACTCGAAATCAGCCACAAATGGGCCTAACGTTGCCACTGCCTTTCCCAATATCAACATCCCAAATAACTTAAATGCAGGGATAAGCTCCATGAAAAAGGGGTTCAGTAGTCTGATGACTTCAATAGATTCAGCTTTAAAACCAAGTCCCGATGATGCGAGTGATACTGTGTCGTTAAGGAGTGATGCGTCATCGGATAGTGAGAACTACGTAGTTGTGAATATGGCAGGTGGAGACTCGAGTGCAGGGGATAGGAATGTGTCGGAATGTGTGGATGCCATGTTTCGGATTGATCCGAGCAGTGGACATGGAGAAACACCATTGCCCCAGCAGCTAGAAGTTGCAAGTGAGGTGGTACCTGAAGAGGAAGAAACTGCAACCACCACAACACCCAGTGAACGCTCGGTTGATAGTTCTTGCAAGAGAAGGGATCTGGTAAGTGCACTTGTCATTTTGTATTGTACATATTTTTACCTCAGAGAGACATTGTAGAAGAATATAAAGTTTATGTACTAAAGACTGACAATGCTGTTTAATACAAATTTGCATGAGATGTGGACCATATGTGGTGCTATGTGACACAGCCAAGAAATGTATGACTTCAGCACCACTGTAGCCTTATTTGTCAGTTATCACTATTGTAGTGGTGATAACTGAAGGGAGAGCCATCAGCATAACTCGTCCTGCACCATAACATCATGGTCTAAGGCAGCATGCCTGGACTTGTGTTACAGAACGATGCTGGTTCGAGTCCTTGGGTAGGAATTTTCTCATGAAATTTGTCAGTGTCCAACCCAACATTATGGTGAATTTGGGGAGCTACAGTGCTAGGTAGTGAAATCCGATTTTGAAAACCAGCTATAATAGCTGGAGAAATCACTGTGTTGACCAAATGTTACCCCATACTGGTTGGATGATCGTTAACCTGTGCCAAGGCATGTGCACGTGAGGCCAGCAGCTGGCTGATCAGACTTTGCCCTTCATGGGCTGTCGTGTTACGGATTATTACTGGCATAGCTCAGGATTAATGAGCTGTTCTCGTGATCCAAAATTATATTCTTGCTTGAGCTGATTGTCTGGTTGGGATTTTTCCGAGGTTTTCCCTAAATGTAAGACGAATATCAGATTATTTCATAGCAAATCCTCAAGTCTCATTTTGTGAAAATACCATCTTATTATCAATTCCACTGTTGCTAAATAATGTTAGTTGATGTCTTTAAATAATTAATCCATATGAAAAAGAAAATAGCTTTTTGCGGTTATATAGATTGGTCTGTTAGCTAATGATAATATGCAAAAATGTGAAACTTAATTGTACAATTTACGTACAATAGCTTCATGATTTCCGGATTGTCCTTGACTTAATGAAAATTGTGCTCTGTATTCCTCAGGTACACCAGCATGTCTTCCTTGTCTTAATCATTTTCAGTGCAACAAAATATTGAATTAGAATCTGTGTAGAGACATAAAAATGTACTTGGTAACACATGCTGTAGCTTTCTGCAGGCCTACTATTCTTGTGCTGTAGGTATCTGATTGTAAGAGCATTTCACCTGTTAATTTCATTGTCTAAGTTTTGGTTAAACAAGCTTGGCTATTCATCGAAAAACACGGTTCAGTATTTATTGAATTTTACAGCATTCCTTAAGCCTTTTTGTTAAAATCCTATGACAAAATAAATGAAATGGATGTATTCTTTTTTTTTCAGTTAAATCGATGTGATAGTGTTAGAGGATGATATTTCTTGTAACACAGAATTTTGTTGAAATTATAATCTTATGAGAGAGAGATGGATGTTTATATGTGGCTAGGTTTTATTTTCGGAACGAATTGTCATTATAACATGTGTTAAAATGATTGAGTTATGGCCGGTTTGTCCAAGTATTGTTAGAAGACTTAACGACTGTTAAACCTTCAACAGTTTGTTAAATACAGTTTTTCCATTTGTTCAACACCAGTTTGGCTTAACAGATTCTTAACCGTTTGTTAACTTTAAATGTAGGATTTCAGGCCGTTAACTCATTTAACAAACAGTTAAACATGGCGGATAACACCACAGCTGTTCAGACAAAAGTTGTGAAAGTAACATGTTATGTTTCTCTTTGAGGAATGTTTAGAGTAAGGGACGGTTTCACCAAGCTTCAGTAAACCAGTCCAAATGAAACATTAACTAGTACTGAACACTGAAATATTTACACGATTACGTTTGTATGTGAGCTGTGTCCGTAGACTTCAAGCCTCGCAGCTATATATGCCTCGTCGCGCTGGTTACGTCATGGTACCCAGATGGAGTAGTCAGTAGCGTGTTGGCTTGCTATCCCAGGGGTCCGTGTTCGATTCTCGGCGATAACTTCTTTTTTTTTTTAACGTAACTAATTTTTATACATGTTACCTTTCTTCATTTTTATAATTTTGTGTAATGGAACTTATTATTTCGCAACTCTGGCTCCACTAGGAGAATTTAAAAAACTCTTGGGAGATCAATTTTCTTCCCGAAATAAAACAAAGATAAACAAATTAAAGAAAAATAAAAGAAATACACATGTAGATCTAATACATTGTCCACATGCCATCGGCATCTATCACTGCCTGGCATTTTCGGGGCATTGAGTCCACCAGATTGCGGAAATAATTCTGGTCCTTAGCGAAATCTTACCAGGTAACCAGAACTTGATCCCAGAACTGATCTGGATTTTGAGGTGGGATGTCTCGATATTTGTCAATCCTCTTTTTCATGCTTTTCCGTGAACCGTCTTTGAACGTTTATGGCGATGTGCGCGGGGTGATTATCCTGCTGGAAAATTTAATTTCCATTGGAAAGAAAACGATTATAAATTCCAAGAATCCAGCTCTTTCGCTTCTGTTTTAAAGCCAGTGCAAACATATCTTATTGCTAGCTATAATATAATTCTAATAAATGAAAGTTAATATACCAATTAAGTTTTGTTATGTTTGAATGCACATTATGTATTAATGTACTAATATTTCTTAGGTACCGGTATGTAGTTATAATAATCACTTTCATGTCTTAAAATAAAACTCAGTTGTATGTTACCTAGTTGAAATAGGCCACTTGTTTCAATTCACTAGCTACTATTAACTCTAGATTCTATGTTACTAGCTCTTCAACTATAGCCGATGTCAATAGTGCTTCAAAATACGCAGTGAGTAAATAATAAAATGTTTCAGCAGCAGTTGCTTCTTTAGGACGAAATTACATATAATTTATACATGAACCTAAATTAGAGAATTTTATATGATACGGAATTCTCCTCGGGGTTTTCTGTACAGTTGACTACACACACATTCGTGTAATTATTGTCACCTGGTGGTCATAATGCTGAGATTTTTCTAAACAGAAATTCATATTTAGCATTATAAAATGTAACCATACATAATAATTATTATTATTCAATAGCAGTCAATGCAACTTTCATTTATCAATTCTCTGTACTGTATGAATCATGGCTACTGTAATAGGTTACGATTTTACACATGTTTCATGACTTACTCCATAGTACAGAATTTAAATAATAATATCAGCCAATAAGAAGTTGTCTTATATATGCAAAATCATTATCAACTGTTGTTGAGTAGTTAGAATAGTATTAACGACAGTTAAAGTTAAGTGTTGGTTATTTTAAACAAAATTATGTTGGAAAAATGGAAAATATCTTAACAAAACGTTAAAAATAAACTAGCTGTTAATTTAACATTTGTTAAGCCAAATTAAACATTACTTGGAAAAACTGGCCATTACAGTTGTGTCGATAACATTCACAATTTTATGGAATGCATTAATAATGGTAATTGAAGCCCCACTGTACAGAACATAGGTACACTTGTATCTGACATGTTAGTAGTAATAGTAAAAATATTAACTCATTTATACATTTATTTCTGTGAGATACAACAGTGCTTGTGTCAAGCCCAAATTATATTAACAATGAGGACTTCAGTAAGCATAATAAATTAATGCAATATTACGTGTGTAAATAACTAAATTAATAAAATACAAATAACACCAGTGGTAACATGTTCACATTTGAATGGTACCACGTTCACTTGTCTCTGAAATATCTACAATACTGTATAAAAGCACACTATCTGGTTCTTCCTCTAGACTTCCTTTCCAGCTCAGTTTGTCACGAATTGTAAACTAGGCAAAGCAATTAGATGCTCGTCTTAGATGGACCATATCTCGTGACATAATAACTAATCGTCTTGTAAATATTCTGTTTTAATTCAACAAAGTGTGTAAATTATTATATATCAATTAATTTTACTTTGAACGTAAGGAGTCCATTCTTCTTTACCATAATTTTTCAAATAAAAGTAAAAGAGCGGAATTAAATAAGCTTAAAAATATTGTGAGAATATTGGGCAAGAAAAAACATTTGAAATAATGAGAATCACATATATGTAAATTTTATAGGAAAGCAAAAATAAATTTTGAGAAGCTCTATATAATTCAAGTAAATAATTTATTCTAACTTTTAAAATCAGTGTACTTATTTAATTGGACGAACTGAAGTAATTTATTCTAATATTAATTTCAGTTCAAATATTAATTGGACGATTTAAAAAAATAACTTGTTCGAATTTTTATTCAATTCAAGTGTTACTTGGACAAACTGAACTAAAGTATTAATTGGAATAATTGAATTTAAAATTAGAACAATTTATATACTTGAATTACGGTACAGCATTTTTCAGATCTCATTTTTGTTCCCTTGTAAAATTTACATTTTGTGGCGACGTCTGTATAATTCTTGCTACTTCACTTGAAATGATAAAAATTAAAAGAAAACTTGCTTCTTGATTGAAGAAAATTAACCTACATGAAATGTATCATTACAAACATATGTTTCTCATAATGTAGGCATAAAATATGGAAAAATAAAGTAGTTTGTTTCAATATGAAAGAAGTAAAGTAAATTGTATAACATTCAGTAGCAAAATGTGATAATGTTAAAAGATATCTTTGAATTTATTCAATTCCTTGTACTTAAGCTCATGCCAATTAATAGGTGAGTACTTTTATTCATGTATAGCATTTTTCTCTCCTTTCCCATTTTCTTTAGTTTACAATTAAAATATGTTTATATCATTCCATAATTAAAATGTATTTATATCGTTCCATAAATCTGTACACTGTATATACGGTATCTTTCACAAGTAAATGTATAGTACAAGTTCGAAAATCTGGACCAGCTGAAAATCTGACTGTCTCTAAAGCTTACTTTTTAAATTATCAGGATTTTGTGTCTTAGGAATAATAATTTAACTTCTGCTTTCATTTACTTACTGATACCATATTTTTATTAGTTTATTTTTAGATTTGATTTTATGTGTTACTTTTTTTTTTTTAACTGAAAATGTTTATATTCACATCTTTCTTGGATGGTGACTTTATTTTTCTTAGAACTGCTCATTTAAAAAAATTAATGAATAAACTGCCGGAATCATTTCTTTTTATTTAATCTTAAATTGAAATGTTGTAAATATTGCCTGAGAATCCGAAATGCAATGGATCGACCCAGTTACTGACCAGTCCAGATTTTCAAACTTTTGCTGTATCATTTTAGTTACATAATGAATGAATAAAAAGCATTTTAGCTTAACTTATAGAAATTAAAACTCTTTTGTCAGTTTGGTTGCTTGTAACACTTGGCATATATACACGTAAACATGGGCCTATCAACTGTCTTCACATTTTTTTCTTTATATATATATATATATATATATATAATTTTATTAGGCTGTTATACTACATAGGACCTAAATGTAAGCACAAAATAATGTTTAAAAGATACAGTATCATATCAAACTTAATGGCAAGATGTAGGGGCATATTGCACGATGTTAATACTATTTTATATACAACTGCAGGTATCAATGTCTACTTTCAAACTGGGAAAAGTGGAATTTATTCAGCAGTCGCAAGGTTTTTCATCTGCTGTCAAAGTACAGTTTTCAAGCCTTACAGCAGATGAATGTGGAGCAATCCCATGGGATGAATTCCAGGTATGGATACTTCATTTTTTTGTTTTCTGAGCTTGTTAAGGAATTTCTTATAAATGTGCACAGTTTTAGTTGGGAGACACACTGCCCTTCCCCACTCTTTTTTAAACAAATGAAACTATGTTGACAATATAATGGAATTGTAAGCTGGTAATGGTTGATTCTTCTCTATCTAAAAATGTTACACCTAGAAGGCTACGTGTGTTGTTCAATGCGTTATTTTTATATTTAAGTCAGCATACTTTTTATTTTACCATTACACAAACTCTAAACAGAAAATATTGTTATCCCACAAAAAATCGATTTCAAGATTTTCTCAGAAATTCACATTTTTGTTTTTTGGCAGCCCTGATACACAAAAAGTGGATTTTGACATGCCATTTCTCTGCCTGTCTTTGTAGAGTTACTTCTTACTTGTTGACAGAATTTTGTTTATTTTTACTATCTACATATCAGTTTAACTGGAAATGGCGCATCTAATATTTTTACAGAAGAATTAATTGGTCTGCACTTAAAAATACATTAAATTAGAATTTACTTAAAATTTGATACAACTGCCTTTCTTCATAATTTTTATCTTATAAAACATGATGTGTACTAAATGAAATGTTATAGAGAGTGTGTCACAAATATTTGTATTGGGAAATTCTGTAGGATCAAAAATTAATAATATCGTCATATAGATCAGTGGTCGTCAGCACTCACTGAAATGGGTATTGGGTAAGGAGTGTATCGTAACATGCACTGTGGTGCAGAAAGGAGAGAGGGAGAAAGCTTGCCAAAGCTGATACGGACAATGGACACTATTTGCCGCACCGTTAAACATGATCATGTCGTAGCTCCTATGGTAGTAAATAAATCACGCTGTAATTTTTAGGATTCTTAGATAAATGTCTAAGGAAAGCATAGGAAAAATTCGAAATCAAAATCTTTTTTGAAAAGTGAGAAAAAAAATATACCAACTTCGAAGTGACCTGTTCAAAATAGACATCGACATCCTCAAAAGTTGGTAAGTGGAAAAACTTTTTCATTTTTCACATTAAATGGAGGGTCAAAGTGAGAGAAATGTTTAGAAAGAATGAAAATTAGTTTTAAAAGTGGTTGCTATTCAAAATCTTTACTAATTCTGTGTTACGGCGAGTTAAACAAAGGAGCATTTTCTCCTGACGGACTTCCATATGCAGAATGACTAAACTTTTGTCTGTTAGAACTGCAGATTCTCATAGAAATCATCGCGGTGATTTCAGATTTGTTTTCGAAATGTTTTCATTGCTTAAATTTTTCGAGTTAATCGTGAGTTTTGAAATTCAGTAAAAATAACTCTTACCTGTATAACATTTAAGCTGATTAAACTTTGACAGTGACTCATTTGTTACATGTAATTTTTCTTTCCCTGAAACAATTCTTTTGACGTGAAACGTTTATGTGCTCAATATTCGAGAAATCTGATCACATTTTCTCTTAATATGGTGACATCACCATCTGTATTGGTATAGACTACAGAGAAGAAAACAATTAGTGGTATATTAATATTAAAGACTTCCAACATCTGATGTCGCTTATTCTCATTACCTCTGATCACATACAAATATAACAGATTCATCGGCCTAATGGATAAATGCAGATAAAGAATATAGATGCTCCATTTGCATGTAAAGTTCGTAATAATCAGCCATAATTTACGTCATGACAAATGTGGGCAGTACTTTCAAGGCAACCACTTTTATTATTTTCGCTATGCTGCCATCTAGCAACTGCAAAAGAAGTCACGTTATAACTCTTATGGGATTGCATGGAGCAACTTTGCTTTAGAATTACTAAAATCTTATCTGAAAGATGGAATTCATATGACAAAAAATGATTTTCTTAGTGAACCTTGCAATATTAATATTGGTGTCCCTCAGGGTACAGTTCTTGGTCCTATTTTGTTTTTGATAGACACTAATGTTTTATTAGCAATTGAGTTACAAAAACACAAAGGTGTATTGTATTCCTATGAGATGATACAGTATTATTGTTTGGGGGCAAAACTTGGCACTGCTGAAAATCAGAATGTGTGAAGTACATAGGGTAATGCCAATCAAACTTTTACTAGAAATTTATAAAGCCCATTGTCAACATAGTTCCAGACCCTTTCTTCAGCTTATATAATTTTTATACCAATTACACATTTTATCATTATACATATTCTTCCACTTGTATTCCTTTCTTCATGTTAGCTATAAGTATTCCATTACAAGGCAATGTTTCATTAGATAAGCTCTTTTGATATATGTAGTTATTATTGTTATTCTATTGCATCATATTTGCCATCATATTTTTGTCAATTAATAAATGTGAAAAGTAGCTAGGGCAAGAGATTAGATGTGCTGATATTAAAAAATACATTTTGAATACATTCCTGCTACAGTGGTGAAGGGAAGTAATATTCTGAAATGTTCACGCTTTGTTCGCATGGATGAAGGAATATCTGTATTTGTAATCTGCTTGTATGTACATTGTGTCCAAGAATTCGTAAGTGTAATGTTTAATAAGGCAACTACTAGATCACTTAACAAATTTATGTCAAAGTTTGATCAGTGATACCTGGTTGAGGTTTTTTCCGGGGTTTTCCCTCAACCCAATACGAGCAAATGCTGGGTAACTTTCGGTGCTGGACCCCGGACTCATTTCACCGGCATTATCACCTTCATATCATTCAGACGCTAAATAACCCAGATGTTGATACAGCATCGTAAAATAACCAAATAAAATTTAAAAAAACAATTGATCAGTGATATCCATTTAAAACTACGGGTGGGTTGTGACATTACAAAATATTTTTCAAGGTCTTGGAATTTTTAACACTGTAGTAATAGTTTTAATTTTCATTTTATACATTCATTTGTAGAATCATTTGAAATTTATATTATTATTTTTTCAATTTAAGACATTGCTGATATTTCTTATATTTCTTTGATTGAAATAGATAATGATTTTTATATTCTGTAATATGTTATTATTATTGTTAACTTTACACATATGTTGATTCGTCAAGTTTTATTGGCAATTACGCGTTTTATTCCTGAAGCTATTTTGCGTGAAATAAGTTCTTTTGATTGTGGATCTGATTTCGAATAGTTATTTTCCAATTTAGAAGTGCATCATTGTGAACCACAGAGTTGCCAGATATCTCATAGCAGAATAAGGAATAGTAATTATAAACATCTTTTGACATGTATATAACCTAAATAATATTATGTAATCAGTTTTAATAAATAATTTTAATTTCATACATTAATCTGCAGTATCAAATTTAAAATTTGCACTTTGAGACATGTTCTTAAATATTCTTATTAAATTTAACATCTACTGTAATTCAATCAGATGAACGTTAGTTTATTATACAAAGTAAATCAAACCTGAGTTACCAGCATTCTTGCTGAGCCATGAGGTTGCTTTCTGGTGGTCAACAGGCCAACTCATTGGGTTTTCCCGGGCACTTGTTTGCTCTAAGGTTGATCCACAACAATACTTCTGCTTTCACTTTACATTGTTAATCTCTTGTAGTGCATTGAGAAAGAGGCATTTTTAACCATAGTTAGATACACAGTGCAGCAACATATTTTCATAATTTAAGATATCCATTTAAAAAATCGTATGAGTGTGTTCATGCAATTTTTGGCTGAGTTTTTCAGAGACTTCACAAACCATCAAAACAGTGTACTGTTAAATCTATACTAAAATTAAAACTGTAACCAAAATGTTTCTGGTAATTTTCGCTTTTGCAATAATAATCAGTGTAAACATATATAATTAACTCTCCTGAGACCAAAATTCATATTTTTGAAATTTTTGTCTGGTCTGTCTGTCTGTCTGTCTGTCTGTCTGTCTGTCTGTGTGTGTGTCTGTCTGTCTGTCTGTCTGTCTGTCTGTCTGTCTGTCTGTCTGTCTGTCTGTCTGTCACCTTTTCACGAAATACTGTCAGAACTGATTTCTGTGAAAATTGGTATATAAATTATGTTGGATCACACTTAAAATTTAGGCTATATGGCATTCAAACTACTTTCTTTAAAATGAGGGCTATAAGTAGGCCTGAAGTCAATATATCGAAATATCTCGCTTATTACTGGTTTTCTGGAAAAAATGTTACATTACAAAAGTTTCTTTAAACATGTTTCTGACAAGTTTTATTCTATGCAAAATTTTGATAGGACTGGTATTTAACGAGATATATGAGTTTTAAAATAACATTGCTTTTTATATTAGTGCCACCTCAATCAGACTAATACAATGATTTATCCTTTTACTAATAATAAAACTGTAAGCTGAATATTTCTGTAACAAGTGTAGCGCAGTGCACAAGTATGGCTAATTATCTAATAAGATACAGATTCCGTTCTTGATAAGAATAAACATTGTACCAAAGTGTGCTCTAACAGAACAAACACTTGAGGATGTGGATGTCAGGATGGAGTTAATCCCAGGAAAACGTAAGCTTTGCGTATCACAAGAAATGAGCATATTGCAGCATATTCTGTGGTAAGAGATTTGAAATTTTTTAACAGCATGTGTTAAAGTGAACATCAAGAAGAATGCCTTTAAGCTGTTACAACTTTATTGTGAAGAAGCTTAGAATTGGAGGCTTAGTGCAGTAGATAATTAATTTTTACAGAAAAATAAAATGTGCCTAGGCTTACGTTATTTGTATAAAGTCATTCTTATAAATATTTTAAAACTGTAATTTTTTCTCAACAAAACATTTTTGGTTGGAGACAATTATGTAAATGTCTGAGAAAAACATTTTTCGTTACATGATATTAATCATTCACTCATAACATTTTTATTTCATATAAAATCCTACTAATTTTATTGTAAAAGTTATTATATTTGTATGTGCTTCATTCCTGGATGAATTAGCTTAGCCTACATATGCAATTGGAAAGACAGACAGACAGTAAGCCTAAACCATTTTTTCGGTGTCAGGGATGCTGAAAGCATAAAAATCTCAGCTTTTTTTTTTTCTATATATTATTTAATATACCGAAGTACATATGATATTTCCATGCAGATATTCTGCGTCATCATACGATGAAAGATTAATGGAACGGAGAAAAATTCTCTCTGGCACCGGGATTTGAACATGGGTTTTCAGCTCTACGTGCTGATGCTTTATCCACTAAACCACACCGGATACCCACCCTGGCGTCGGACAGAATCGTCTCAGATTAAGTTCCAACTCTTGGGTTCCCTCTAGTGGCCGCCCTCTGCACTACGTCATAGATGTCTATGAACGTAGGACTGAAGTCCACACATGTGCTGAGGTGCACTCGTTATGACGCAGAATATCTGCATGGAAATATCATATGTACTTTGGTACATTAAATAATATATATGATATGCGTAAATCACTTCGTGATTTAAGACGGCGCTTATTCCGTCGGGTCCCGGCCAACTAGTCACTCATAACGAGTGCACCTCAGCACATGTGTGGACTTCAGTCCTACGTTCATAGACATCTATGACGTAGTGCAGAGGGTGGCCACTAGAGGGAACCCAAGAATTGGAACTTAATCTGAGACGATTCTGTCCGATGCGGGGGTGAGTATCCGGTGTGGCTTAGTGGATAAAGCCTCAGCACGTAGAGCTGAAAACCCAGGTTCAAATCCCCGCGCCGGAGAGAATTTTTCTCCGTTCCATTACTCTTTCATAGTTTTTTTTTTCTGCAGTATCAAATATTCTTCATAATTACTATGGCTGAATAGAAAGCAAAAATAAAACATATTCATTACATTGTTTTATTTTACACCATTAGTATGCAAAGAATAGTGACATTGATATAAAATATCAGGCTTTTACAGTGATTGTGTTGAGAAGATAATTTTGTGTTTTCCAGCTGTGTGTTAAGATATTTGTTTAGTCCTTCAGAACTACTTACAAGTTACAACAACAAAATCATATTACGTAAGATCCAGAAGGTTAGATGGAACTTATAAGTATTTCTGAAGCATTGGAGAAATCATATCTCAACATACAGTTTAAATACTCAATATCTTCTCAATATTGGTAGTGTATTCGTCACTTGGACACATTGTATAGTTTACTTTAGAGATGCATTACTCAGAATACAAATGCAGAATTTTTAAGACTATCTGCTCATATATTTTTTGAGTACCAGAGTTAAGTATGTAACTTTGTAGACACTAGACACAATTTATCCAACACATTTGCTGTCCATAGACAAAAGAAGCAATACAATCCTTCCTTTAATACTCTTGAGCAATAATTTTGCTCTCTCAGATGATGGCAATTAATTGGACTTTGCAATACATATTGCACTGTGTAACCTGTCACACCATGGAGAGCTGCAACAGACTTCCAGTGAAACAATCCAGGAATGGTAATCAGAAACAAATGATATTGAGGAATGTACAATTAAATGCTGAACATATTGGCGTTTGTACCAGCAGTATAACTAGGTAGAAGTTGGTGACAGCTTATTACTATGTCTATCATAAACGAACACATACAACATTTACCTGAACAGTTGACTGTTTGCTGCGTGCATCGCATGTAGGTAATTCTGCTGCTTTTCAGTCTATTTGGAATTTGTATGTCAAGACTACTTTGTTGCATTGGCTATTTCATTGCATCTTCAGGGAATTAAACCTAATCTCAAACCAAAAATAATAATAAAAGTGACTTAATTGTGTCTAGTCCAGTGATGCATAACTTATAATTTTATTTTAATAGTTGTTTTATTACTAAATTCGAAATTGTTGTTAAATACAGGGACATCATTTTATTTTTACTTCAATTTTTATTGTACCTGAGTTTTTTAATGTACTTCACACCCACCCCTTCTACTAATGAAGTTCCAACTGTCCTCCACACAGAACCAAGGCCGCATATAGTAAACAGCACTGAGTTAGTGAGTATGGTACGTTTCAGAAATATGTTCGCGTTTTCCAGTGACGAAAGAGCTTTCACACAGGTACTGTCCGTTTGCCTACGTCGCATCCCGATTTTCCCCACCTGCTTCTGCTCACCCCTCTGTAAAAGCTGGGCTGTCTTAGCTCTTTTCTGAATACATTAATTTCTGTTAGGAATTGGACGTTTACGTAATATTATACAATTGTTTAAAATAACTTAAATAAAAGGGCCTCGTTAAGTAATTAACTGTCACGTGATTTCCCCCCTTTCTACGATCCTGCGACATAACCACTTGGACGGACAGTAGGTACTAGGTAGCATGTCTGAGTAATTTTATCTGTGCGGGTCGGGCAGAAGTGAAGATTGAATTTACAGTACGTATGTTACTCTTTTATAGAGTAGGTACAGAATTATTTAATGAGTTACTAGTACGAAGGACGAAACTGGTAATTGGAATTAGATGTAATAGTCTATAGTGCGATAATATACACAAAAGAACTGAAGCCTGTATCAAAATGAACGGCCACCATTTTCAAAAATGTGTTTAAATATCCATATTATGATTATTTTTCAATTTAACTCCATTCTCTATATTGTACGCTAATTGCTGTAGACAGTATAATATACACTGCATAATGAATACGTTCGCATGGATAACTCAGTTCGTGAGTAAAAACACTTATTCTTAATACAGTACTGTATTTTGATTAAACAAAAACCAAATGAAAATTATCGAACTCAAAATCGCGATATTTCCTAGTTTACGTAAATGGATGAACTACTTTTCTTCCCTCCTATACCTAGTGGAGTGATTTGTTTGTGTTTTACGCCAGTATCATCGAACTTCAGTCGTGGAAGGGGATAGCAAACTGTGTTTCCGGTTTCTAAAGGTATAGCCAGGTTAACATTAAAAATGTTAAAAATAAAATGATGTCCCTGTATATATTTATAAATAATCATTAATATAAAAATACAATTTAATAATCTTTATTAACGTTGTTTTCTTTTTCTTTGTTGTCATTGAATGAGGTGGTTAAATTCCCAACTGTGATGTTGCAAATCATACAAAGTAGATACGACATTTTACCGACCTCTCTTAAACCACAGCAAACATAATTTGAGCTATGATTTGCTTCATGCTTTAGACACTTCGATTTATTATTCACAAGCAGTTTTAACGAATTACATTTTTGAACATTTGTATGGTACTCGATAAGGTTCACACAATGAAATTTTTAACATTTTTAGCTTTCTTTCCTCCCCCTGTAATTTATAATAGCAAACACACCCATAAGTTAAGTGTGTTGCTCTTTTCCCTATGCAAGGTATACCAAAAATAAATTTGCAGCACCAATATAGCATTACCATTTTCTCTTCATGTCAAGATGTTCTGTTAATGTTTTTAATAAAAAGTATTTGCAGCGTAAGTTCACAACTTGCGTATAAAATTAAAAAAAAAAGTGCACATATTTTAAAGAGTTATGGTTTAAGTAATATTAAATCACAAAATTTAATATTTTTAAGTAAATGAGATACAGTTCTCTTCACACCAGGTGGGCATTGTGTAGTTTTTGCTTCTTTTATATCACTACATGGATAAAGTGTCATGAAAAGTCGTTCTTCATATTTTAACATAAATGCACGTTTCTGGGTCCTTTAAATATGTTTATGCTCGACCATGCCGAAATGTAGTAATTATACACCTGGTAGCAGTCCTTTAATGCATGTCATTAAAGTACACCTACTCATTAAAGTACAGGTGTTCAGCCAATTACAAGTCAGCTTTGTACCGTTATAAAACCGCAAGTATCGATTATTCTTGGATATGCAATCGAAAGAGAATTAGCGAAAAGTCACGGAGGCTGGAAATCCAATACTGTCGCAGAAGGTTATGTTCTGTTACTATAATAATTAGCGTTAATTGTAAATAATATTGAAATAAATTCAATTTGTCATCTCGTTTTTCAATGTCGAATTCAATAATCAAGGTTATATCAAGTTTAACGGGATTATGTCAAGGTCAATGGCATTATTGTTCCTCGGAAAAAATCAATACTTTCGCGTCTGCGCACATCTCACAATTCACGACCTAGAACAAGGTCACTTCCGATCTTGTCAGATACAAGTAAAATGTATACATCTGAATAATTTCAAGTTAGAAATATGGTCGAGCATAAAAAGTCGTATGAAACTTGCCTATAATGGTAATTAAGACGCTCGTATGAATATTATGAAACTCGCTTGCACACGTTTCATAAATAACCATACTTGCATCTTAATTACTATCATTATAGGCTCGTTGCATAATGTACTATTCATTTACAACATAGTAATATTGTGAGTGCGTGATTGTGTGCATGTGCGTTGGCATGTATGTAATGGATTCCTGTGATTGCAGTACCTCAAACAGATAACACAATTAGTTGTCAACAAACATTTATCTTTTACGATACTTAAAAAGTTATTTAACTTTTAAACCTAATAAGTAGGGCTATGAAAAGGGAACAGTTAAAGCTAGTGATGATACTGAGTATAGCTGCGGCAGGTGAAATAGGGTGAATTTTTGCCTACAACTTGACATAAGCAGCGTACAGTCTGTACCGCTGCTTACATCAAGTTGTAGGGAAAATTCACCCCATTCCACCCACCGCAGCTATACTCGGTATCATCATAGCTTTAACTGTTCCCTTTTCATAGCCCTACTAATAAGTATTGGCGTACATTCTGTACCGCTGCTTACATCAAGTTGGAGGGGAAATTCACCCCATTCCACCTGCCGCAGCTATACTTGGTACCATCATTAGCTTTATCTGCTCCCTTTTCATAGCCCTACTAATAAGTATTGGCATACATTCTGTACTGCTGCTTACATCAAGTTGTAGGAGAAATTCACCCCATTCCACCTGCCGCAGCTATACTTGGTACCATCACTAGCTTTATCTGCTCCCTTTTCATAGCCCTACTAATAAGTATTGGCATACATTCTGTACCGCTGCTTACATCAAGTTGTAGGGGAAATTCACTTCATTCCACCCGCCGCAACTATACTCGGTACCATCACTAGCTTTAACTGCTCCCTTTTCATAGCCCTACTAATAAGTATTGATGAATATGCATCAGTAAATGTCATTAACATGGATTGTTCTGTTGGAAATTGGCTTTGTTATCATAAGCGCCAACTCCTGGGGGATACTCATCGTGCTTGTTTGGGTACAGGGGTGAAGAAGTTCTTTTTTCTAACAATGTCCGAATATATTATGTGAAATACGTAGTTAAATTATAATACAGAGTGTTCGAGCAAGATGTGCACTTAATACCGGTGGCCTTGTGGCCTCCACATGCTATATGGGTCGCCCATCTCCTGCCAAACAGCGACTGTAATTTGTGGCAAAATAAAACTCATAATACTAAAATAAAAGGCTTACCTTATTGTAGTAATTGCTCGAAATGGTGACCTTCGGCATTCAAGCATACTGGACATCGCTTCAGCATATTCCTGGAAGCTTTCTGTAGTTCATTTTCACTTATGTGATGCACTACATGGGTTTTGTACAGTTTTAAATTCAGCAATTTAGTGGCATGTTGAACTGAGGTTTTTGACACCACTACTTCTTAGGCTAATCTGCGCAAAGATTTCTGAGGGCTTCGTTCTAATCGAAAACATATTTCATCCGATGTGTCCTCAGTTAAGACTCGTTAATTCACTCAACGCTTCTTATTTTGAACCAAGCCTGTGTCGTTAAACTTCTTTACGAGTCTTTATATTGTTTTCTTATTTGGCACAGGACCATCGGGAAACGACGTCTGAATTTATGGCAACACATTCTCCACGTATTTTTCACGAAAGTCTTGCATATAAAAATGCGTTGTTCTATACTGTACATCAGAACACAAATGTGCACAACAGACACACACTGAATACTGACTTGAATCTACTGTACTAGCAGGCGGCTTAAAGCCGGGACTCACATCATTCCCGCCTGTCAACCAGTGTCATGGTAGTAGAGACGTCTTGACTCAAACGCTCTGTAGTTAATCAGTTATAACAGAAATGTAATTTCTTATTATAGTTACGTCGCTTGAATTCGGCAATAATCGACATCGAGTGTAACATAAACATGAGCGAGAACAAGTAAAATTTAATAAAAGCTTAAAGCTAAGTGTAGTAGCTGAGTATCACGTGGCTGCAAATACATATACCATCTGATAACTCTAACCCCATGCTTAAAATCAAAAGTTGGAGCGTATGATGTGTTTCGAAAATGTGTTGTAACTCCATAATTGTGAATGTGATTCCATTAATTTATTTACATTTTTTGTTTCAAATAACCTCAGGAATCACTACAACAAACCGGGGCAGAACTTCGTGAATGACCCTGTATATATGAGCTATATTTAGGTATAGTAAACACAGTTGTTCTATTTTTTTTATGAAATTCCATTCATGTAATCAAAATACCTACGCAAGAAGTTTCAGTCTAAGTAACAGAATGTAGTTAGTATTTATTAGTGCGTTAGAAGTTATATTTAAAAAAGTGTGATCAGAACTCTGTTATTCCTTGAATTATATTTTTGTTTGTGAATATTTAATACAGTCATTAAATATTCCCTTAATATTTTAAATTAAATAAAACAGCGCAAATATTAGCTCGTGAAATATTTCATACATATAATCAAAATACCTCTTTGAAATATGAGTCTTAATATTTATGTGAATATTGTATGTGTATAAATATTTGTACGTATAGTATATAGTAAGGACAAAAGAACATCTTGACATTGCACTCAAAGTGACAAAACCAAGTTAATTTTATAATACACTCGTATTATATCTGCTTCGTGAATATGTTTCCTGATAACGACACGGTAACAATATGTGCTGCTACTGTGTGATAATTTGGTATATTTTGTATATCAAGTTGTATACTACATATTTTTCTCTGTACATTTTTTGCATGCCTTCTTCCTGCCTTCGGTCTCTTGTGAATGTTGTGTGTGGCACATTGGCAGGCCAAGGTCAAGGTATTGGCAGTTTCTCTTATCAATCTGCATGAATCAACTTGGGTCGGAGTATGTGAGTTTGCGTGCATGCCCATTGCTGTGTTATGTTTGTCACAGGCAGTTTTCACAGGTATCAGAAAGCTTTAACACACTGGCTTTCTCTATAGATTGCCAGGTATTGTATATGGTCGGTCTTTTTAATTGCGAATGCAAGGCACTTCTTCCCATATGGTTGCACATACATACACATTGTTACGTGTAATGCTGTACATAAAATGCCTTTTTTCATTCCCATCTAAAGTAGTATGTGTTGAAGTTGGTATGTGTTCAGTAAGCACACGATTTTTGTTTGTTATAATTATCATTCTTTACTGGTCTATACAATACATGCATACAGTTATTAATATGCGGTCCTCCTCTAAGGGTTTGAACTTTCGACCTTTTCTATGCCTGTGAGAATTATTCACTACAGGATGAATTAACATGTGGTTGAAAAACTGTATGTGTAATCTATATTTTCACAATGCAAATACTATTTGAATCAATACTGTAGTTCCTGTATAATTTTAAACTTCTTTACGGTTTATAATATTCATCAATTTTTTTAAATAGCAAATACTGTTATAGTTTACTGTTACTGCAAAATACTCTTAACAGTGTGTGAAATATGTTTGTAGTTTCAGTATAATACTGTATTATAATTTGATACAATCTTGTCAATTTCAGTAACACGGGAAAACATATGCCACAGCAGTATATAGATTTCATCTTCTTATAGTTGTGAGTTAATTTGAGTCCATATTCTCCTAATATTTTTAATGTAAAAAGAAACTTGAAACTACCCAAGACAAGTAGTATATGTTAAGAAATGAAATTGTTAGCAGCTGAAATAAGATTACCAGACGTCCCCATTTCCCAGGGACAGTCCCCGAATTTTGCTTTCTATTCCCGAAAAAAATTCGTCCCTAAAATGTCCTCGAATTTAATAATTTTTTCCCGGATATCCCCAGATTTTCATTGTTAATATTATTATTAATATGGTTTAATGATCCTTCCACAGTGCTGTGATAAATTTTGCTAATGCAACTTTGCTGCTTTTCCATGATGCCATAATCAAAATTGAAAGTCAGGATATCGAGTCTTCCGTTGTTATTGCAGTTAGTTAAAAAAAAAAAACTGAACTCCAGGAAAGAAGATAATTTATTCCACCATCAATTAAATTACTTTTGGGCGTCTTCAGAAGAAGTGGCTCTTATTTCACAACAATATTCTCAGTATCTCATGATTTTTATGAAAATGTTGTCGAAAATCCTATTGCCAGGGTTATTCATTCACACACGACATCTATGAAATGTATTTATATTGCTAAGACCCCCTCTAGAAAGACAAAAATATGAAGAGACAGTCCATTATGTAGATGGATTGACCTGGATGAAGATAATTAATTTGATTAAATTTTTTGCTTGAAGAATATGCGACTTCAGAGAAAGTGGCAAAGTGGAATGAAGAAAACGTTATTCTTTGCTCAAACCCGGGAGGACATTTTTAATTTTTTTCTAAGAAAATGATTCCCTGTGGACAATTTCAGAAGTTGATTGAAGTATTTCTGAGTTTTCCTAGAAGTAATGCTTCAGCAGAGAGAGTTTCATCATTGAACATGCTGTGCACATCCCAAAAATCTAGAATGAGTTTAGAAACTGTTCATGCCATGCTTGCTATCTTAATCAATTTCAACATGACCTGTCAGGAATTTGCTGAAAAATTGAAATGTAAGGAAGACCTGCAATAAAATTTCACTCTTCTGTAAATGGAATGAATATCAGTTTTTTAATTCTTTAAATTGTGTAAAAACAATAAAAGCGAAAGACAATCTAACAGAAATGTTTTTAAGTATTTTTTTTTTATGTTTTGTTATCTGTCCCCGGAAATTGTGAAAAAAATCTGATAACCTCAAGCTAAACTATTTTCATCAATACAGTGACAAAAAAATACCTATATTCTCACAAATTCAAAGTCACTTTTGCAAACTTTATTATACTTTTGATCATAATATTTTAGAATGACGTACATTAGTAAACAAATATTCCTCGTAACAAATAAAACCTTGACATCACAGTTCAGTATATTTCAAGTCATTGTAACACTGTGATAGAATGGCAGATATAGTAACCCCAGATTGTTCAAAACTAAAACATTTAGCTCCAACATGTATACAATAAATATGAAATTCATCTATATATATATATATATATATATATATATATATATATATATATATATATATATATGTGTGTCAAAAACGAAAAAGTAAAATATTTGAAGAGCAACGCAAACATGGGACACACAATTACAAAATATGTTGTTGTTGTTTTCTAATGCCAGGCGTTTGACAGTAAAATCATTTTACCTCTTGCACTCCAGTATTTTTCAAAGATATTGTCATGGTCAGCCACTGAAGCACAGATTTTGAAGTGTTCCGAATCCATTTCTTGATTTGAATTGCCCATTTCTTTATAGTTGTCACATTAAAGACAGTCTACTTTTCAGAGCTTGACAAACTGAAACTATATACTTATATCTGGTTTAACAATTTTTATACATTTTTTCTGAATCTATGATGACAAATGATTTGCTTTTATTATTCTCCTCTATTCTTGTCTGTCTGCCCAGACATATTCTTTTATATCCCTCTTCCTCATTTATGTATGAGAAACTATAGCTTTAAGCACACAAAATTGTAATTCTCAATACAAAATCATCTCGAAAATAAATTAAAAATTGGATTAATTCTACTAAAGAGCCCAGCTTCACCGAAATATTTACGAACTCAAAACTCTGGACAATACCAGCAGAATTATACAGAGGATATCGTAAAATCGTTTGCATTTTTGGAAATGAAATGTAACAAGAAACATGTTAAGCTGTGATGAAAATTTCTTTTGTAGTATAGTGAATTATATGACGATAATATTTTAGTTTTGAATTAGGCCCTGTGTGATTTGTAAACTGAATAAGACAGAAATTCTAACAGGCAATTTATGAAGGAAACTATTGTATGTTGCAAAAGGCGATAACAGCAGTGAATTAACGGATTGTTTTAAGTTTGACTGTTGATTTGCTATAGACATTTTCAGTTTTGATCTTCACTAACAGTGCAATATTATACGTTGCATAATTGTTATTTTCTTGTCACCCTGTAAGAAACATCATGAACCACTAATTTTGTGTCTTCATGTTGTTATAAGGCTATTAATTTCGTCTATTAAATTCAAAAGTCTCTTTACTACGAACAGTTTTTACATCTTTCTTTTACAAGTACAGTAGGTCGATGAAGCTAGTCGCATGCACTGTCATTCTACATTTTCTCTGATATTTACCTAATTTAAAGAGTACGTATATTTCATGAATGCTTTAAACAATTTTTCTTTTGACTGGTGAATTTCTCATTTTTGCAGAATACAATTCTCTCGTAGTTTTCTTCATATTTGAGAGTCTCTCTCTCTCTCTCTCTCTCTCTCTCTCTCTCTCTGTTATGCAGTTATGCTGCGTCTGTTCCTATGTTTTCATTGTTTTAGTTGTAAATGAAATACACTGAAGTATTTCAATACAAAAATATGGCCTGAAATACACATTTAACCTATAGCCTTACATAATACTATTTAATGTTGTTTTTAAATTATTCGCAAATAACATTTTATGAATATTCTGATAAAATTGTATTTCAATACTTCCTTTCGAAAGATGGTATTATTCTCCTTAGCTATATCAAATCTGATCTTCAGCTTGAACTGAAATATTAAATAGATACAGTATATGTTTATGTTTTATCATACCAGTATATATTGAGTTGTAGTTGATGTAAATATTTCAGAATACAATTCACCAATCTGTTAAATTTTGAAATAAATTTAAAATGGGTTAAATTTTCAAAACTACATATTTCGTTCATGTAGCTCATTTAAAATTTATTTGAAAATTGAACACTTTACCATAAACACAGTAAATAAGATCATTATTATATATATGTCAAATTACATTTGTTTATTTAACATGTGCCTTTCTAAGTTAGCAGTTAATCTATTCATTTGTGTCATGGAACTTGGATAATTTTGTATAAAAGTAAATTTTATATTTCTGTCTTAATTTTGGCATGCATATTCAAAGAGACTTGCCACCCGCCATGTAAGTAATAAATTATTAACCAATGGAAATAGTGCGAAGACATTGATGTGTTCAAATTATTCTCGTTTTAAACTCTGTGTTTTAAAATTTATAAAGTTAGGTTTCATCTTACATCTTTCTGGAAACCCATTTGTCATTTGCTGTATATTTCTGTATAATCGAAAGAAGGTGAACTAAGTAGGTGCGTTTTCTTACATCTTATGTTTCAGTCATTATTCAACTACTTTCTGAGCACATAATTTTGTTTATGTCGAATGTTTATCAGCTCTGTTTAGCTATGTATAAAATCATTCTTAGCCCTGTTATAGTTATAACTTTGGTTAATTTGAAAGTATTGTGTGTTTTAATACCCTTTTGTAGTTATAAGAAAAGAATGGTACATGTATTTGATGAAAATTTGCATGCATAGCACCAGTATGTCTGAGAATCAGAATGATATGTAAATTAAAGAGCATAGTGAATTGATGAGGACTTAACTTTGTTCAATTGATTTATCGTGCACAAAAACTTTACGTTTTAAAATATACATTCGTATGGAGTTTGAATACACATCTGTGGATGGATTTTGAAGATACTAATTAAGAGAAAGGTAAGATGAATAAAAACAGGAAATTTCGCTGATGCATGCAAAGTATTTTAATTGTTATTGAAAAAGTACCTCTTTCTTTACAGATAGGATTATTTTTTTCAGTAAGTATGAAAGTAACATTCTTATTAAATTTGTAATCTATTTCATAAAGTGTGACTTGAAGTGATTTTCTCAGATCGCATATGTTTCTTTCAAAAACACTCTTGAGTTGATGATTGAATCTAAATGTATAGACTTACTTTCGAATAAATTAACAGCGTAAGGGAGTTTGCATTCGAGAATAATGTCATTTTATGGATAATGAATGACATAGACATTTCCACAACAAACATACATCTGTGTCTCATTGGGATATGACAACTGTAGCCCTGGATATGACGAATTGGTGGTGATAAGTTAGCCGTACATTTTCCTTATAGTCTACAGGTAATGTTCAAACGGCTTCTAAAAGCAGCTGCTAATAAAGATTCTGGAATTTTATATTTGACGGAAAAATAATATAAGCCTATCCTGAAAGCTACAGATATACTGAAGGCATGAAGTTTGTGGATGTAATAAACTTCAATGAAATAGAGATAATAATAGCTTCATTACTGTTCTATAGAAATTATCGGATTGAACATTTACAAGTAAAATAATGTTACCTGAATGTATATAGAATTAGTATCTGGGCTTCCTGATAACAGAACAGAATGATATAGAGATGGAAATTAAAGGAAGAATTAATCTAGGGAGTAAGTACTCTCGAGCATTAGCTCATATTCTGAAGAAAAGGTTTTTATCACTAACATTAAAGGTGCGATTGTATAATATTCTTATAAGACTTATTCTGCTATATGGATCAGAGATGTGGACTTTGACAGTTACGTCACAAAAGCTGCTTATGACTTGGAAGAGGAAAATACTTAGAAGAATTTATGGACCAATATGTGAATATGATTTCTGAAGAATCACAACAAATAATGAAATTAGAAATAAGCATAATGCACCAGATATTGTAGCATTTATGAGATTATGAAGGTTGAAATGGATTGAACATGTACAAAAAATGGTTAAAAGGATTATGAAAGGGCAATTAGAAGATGATAGGAGGAGAGGGAGAGCCAGGCTTAGATGGATTGATGACGTGAAAGAAGACTTGAGTACAATTGAAAGTAAAAAGGTGGAAGAATAAGGCTTTGAACCAAGGAGAATGTGTATCTGTTACCAGGAAAGCTGAGCCTAGGCTCAAAGGGCTATAGAGTAGAAGCCTGCAAGGGCCGAAATTACTAGACTCAGCCCGATTTGAACTAGACCCAAAACCCAATATGGCTTAATTTATCACCCGAGCCTGACCCGAAACCTGAGTTTAGCTTAGAAAGAATCGGAGAAATACAGAATCAAAACAGTGGGCGTAGAAACAAAATGAGCTACGTACTTAAAATTATTTGTTTTGCTACTGTCAATAGACTGGCAGATAAAGCAGAGGCCACAGAGGTCAAGAACAGAGATTATCACTCCAGTAGGAGCATGAGAAAAAGTGATCTCCCAGTCTTCCAGGTGAAACAAATAATAATCAATGCTTTGTGTCTGTGACAGAGTTGAGATGAGACAAACGCCATTACAAAATACGAAGTTTAACTAAACAATAACTCACGATACCGACAGTCTACTGTTTTGGATGAGTGTTGGGTGTACATCTAATTGTGTATTAAAATCTTCGTATTATTTTTTATGCTCGACCATGCCGAAATGTAGTAATTATACACCTGGTAATAGCTCTTTAATGCACCTCATTAAAGTACACCTATTCATTATAATTCAGTTGTTCAGCCAATGAGAAATCACCATTGTACCATTATGAAACCGCAAGTATCGATTATTCTCGGATATGCAATCGAAAGACAATTACCGAAAAGTCATGGAGGCTGGAAATCCAATACTGTCGCAGAAGGTTATGTTCTGTTGCTATAATAATTAGCGTTAATTGTAAATAATATTCAAATAAATTCAATTTGTCATCTCGTTTTTTCAATTCTAAATCAATTTCCAGGTTATATTAAGACTAATCTTCATGTTATTCTCTAGATTATATCAAGGTCAATCACATTCATGCCTCGGAAAAAGTCAATACTTTCGCGTCTGCGCACATCTCACAATTCAGGTCAGTTCCGCTCCTCACTTACATAACCATAACATGAATACTTATGAATAATTTCAAGTTAGAAATATGGTCGAGCATAAAAAGTCGTATGAAACTTGCCTATAATGGTAATTAAGACGCTCGTATGAAAATTATGAAACTCGCTTGTGCTCGTTTCATAAACAAACATACTCGCGTCTTAATTACTACATTATAGGCTCGTTGCATAATGTACTATTAATTGATACATAATTCGTGGAGAAAAAAAATAATTTGTGTTTATTTAAGGCCCAAGCCTTTCCCACACCCAACAAGTATAAGTAAATTTCTACCCAAATCCATGCAGACCTCTACCATAGAGCTGCAGGATGATGATGGTAAATGATTAGCAAAGCATTTAACATTTTATTAAGAGCTATAGAGATTGTGGTCATAATTCTAACAATGTTGTACTGAAATGTTTAAAATGTATTCGAGGATATATAACAGGTTAACAGTGCTTAAGCATCTTCCTGTGCCCAAATTTTTCTTCTCCATTCTGCTCTATCTTCCCAGTCTTCTTCTGCCAATCCTTTACATTGCATAGTTTTATGAATCTCCTCTATCCGTTATAAATATTGATAAACTTCTGCTGGAGGTAAAGGCCTAACTTAATGCTGTAATTGGAAGGTACAGAGGAAGTCTTATATCTGTTGCGTTGCTGATTTTGAATAGAATAATTCAAAACAACTTATGCTTTTAACACACTTTGAAGTTGAGGAAAAATGCCTTGCATTCGGGTAAATGCAACAAAAATTTAATTGATTTAATATAATTACGTATATGAGGAGGTTATTTTCATAAAGATCCTTGTCCATTACCATAACTTTGTGGGAAATCACGAAAAACGTTTTTAGGTCTAAAATTTCTTACCAGCTAGGCAAGAGACATTATGAAACCAAAGAATTAGAATGAAATGTGAGTATGAGACTCTTTGATTCCAAAGCTGGAACTAATATTTTGTTGCAATTTTGTTATGGACAAGAGTCAGTATGATTCCAATAGATACTTTTAACGCAAGATTTTTAGTAGTTTAGAAGATGTTATGAAGCCATATAACAGTTGTATGTAGAGATATAGTTGAAGAATGCATGGACACAGGAAGCTCATTTTTGTTATCAGGTGGACAAGAGAAGTTTTGAAAATGAGTTCCTCATATATGACATATGGTTACAACTTGTGCATTGAATTTTCTTTGATATGAAATAATCAATAGTCATTATAATGTGAAATTGGAATACATTTATAATAAAGTTATTATACATTAAGATAAAATCATAAGCAAATATATTTTAATGTACTCGTAGTATAAATAATTAAGAGCTAAATTAATTTTTATTAGCTTATATTGGTGTATTTTCTTGCTAAGAACTATGAATTCACTATACATAAACTTAAATTCTGATAACACCGCTTTAAAAATGTAAAATTTTATAAGAAATGCTGTAAATGTACGTAGCTGCCTGATGGTACGAAATTAACCAAAGTTATTCATGAGGAATACTTGGAGTGTTATCTTCAGCTACAGAGAATATGCGCATTTTTAACTTCGCCTTAAGCAACATTTTAAACCAGGTAAGGTAAGTCCTACCTATGCAGAAAATTTAGACTTTGCTTAGTCTGGAATTATTATTGTTAATGTTACACTACTGATATACAGGAAATTATACGTGTGGTACATGGTAGGTGAATGCATTGTGTGTTGTACTATTTATAAATAATGTTGAAAATGTTTCTATTTTGAGCTATGTTGTAGTATGGGCCACTTCAATGTACTAATTGTTATTTTAATTTAAATTTGCTTTATGTGTTGGTAATTTATTTTATTTACGTTATTTTCTGTCATCCACATTAATTTTAATGAAACATTTTTCTGGCATTATAATTTACAGTGGAACATTTATATTCTATTTTAAAAAATTCGAAATTTTAATTTCACTGGTTATTTTAATGCAGAGAGGTTGGTATCAAGCTTACTTCATTAATGAAGGGAGTATTCAAGTAACGAATTGTAAATAATCAATTTGCATGGCTTACTAGAGCTATCTATTTTGTGCTATAAGAAATTATAGCTTTGTTATGTAAAGTGAGAATTGCATGT
Organism: Periplaneta americana; assembly: GCF_040183065.1. Classification (NCBI taxonomy): domain Eukaryota; kingdom Metazoa; phylum Arthropoda; class Insecta; order Blattodea; family Blattidae; genus Periplaneta; species Periplaneta americana. Next base: position 162,496,783 of record NC_091119.1, read on the forward strand.
CTGCATGATCCAGGTCTCACACTCTTCACTCATTTACTCATGACACAAATATGGTCTCGTCCATTTATTTCGAGAGATTATTTGTTCTTTTTACAATGTGATATAATAAATTATGTTTATTAAATCATTCACTTCTACAATTGCGAATTGAAAATAGCTTTTCTCTAAATTGAGAAAACTTCTGATTCTGAGAGTTTTTTATGCTTCTGTGTGCAACATATTTCCTATAAATACCTCAAAATACAACGTCAAGAAAGACATTATGCATAGTAGTAATATTGCTAGACATTTATCAGAGTGAAGATACCTTAATTTATGACAGTAAAGTGGTACATGTAACATCGCTTTTTTTTTTTTTTTGCATGAAGAAAAAAAGAGAATTTCATTATAAAAACTTATTGCTGCTGCTCTATCCATTGACATTGTTAGCTGTAGATAGAATTGAGGTATAGATAAATCTTCCAAAATTAAATGAATAATATTAAAAATATTGTGATAAACTGTTAAGTTTTTGTCTTACTAAACGACTGTTTTATTGAATAATTTCAAGGGAAAAATTGTTCTGAGGCTGGGTATCGATCCGGGGACCTTGGGTTGAACGCACCAACGCTCTAACCAACTGAGTTACCCAGGAACTTCACCCGATACGTCCCAATTTTTTCCTTTATATCCATATAACTCAAGTGGGCTGACAAGACGCCAGAAACCCACATCGAGTGCACAGAAACTTGTGTGACTTGAAATTGTGGTTTTCTGTTAACATATCTACAGTAACATATATATTATGCAAATCTAGCTTTCAGGTAAAGCTTCCTGTGAAGTGAACTTGAATAATTTCAAGAGAAAATTGTTCCAGGGCCAAGTATCGATCCCGGTACCTAACCTGGGTAGTTCAGTTGGTTGTAGCTTTGATGCGTTCAGCCAAGGTCCAGAATCGATACCAGGCCCCGGAACAATTTTTCCCTTGAAATTATTCAAGTCTGCTTTACAGGAAGCTTTACCTGAAAGCTAGATTTGCATGGACTGTTTTATTACTAATAGAGTTCATGATATATTATAAATATGTTGTTGCAGTAACAGATGTTGCAATAAAGTTTACATGACATAATAGAAATACTCTAGAAGGTTACAAGTATTTATATCAGTAGAACCAACTCCTGAGAAAGTATTTAGTTCTAATTCGCTTTATTTCCACTAATTTATGCTCTCTGCTTTAAATCTTCATTAATAATGATTTTGAAATTGAAAATATCTTTGAAATTATCTGTTCTAAAATTACATATTATCATAGCAAACCTTATTTTTCCAGCTTGGTATTATAAATCAAGTTATCTATCAAAATAATGCAAAGAGATCATATTTGATGTCAGACAACACTGAGTCATTACTTATAAAAGAAATATTTGCCATCTGTTTCCTTACACTCTAATAGAGTAAAACACATGTGTTGATTGGTTTAGCAGGCAACTAATGGGCTATAAAATTTATTAGCACCACGCTGTATTGCAATTCTTTGTAAATTACAGAATTATTTTAGTTTAAAATCTACATTTTATATGTTACTATACCTATCAGTGATTTCTTCAAAAGTATACTGTAACCATAAATAAAGAATCTTCAAAATTTGGTCTCTATATTTATGTCACAAGTATAATCCATAAGAATGCGAAAGATTATTACATAAGTTTTTAATATCCACACTGTACGTGCTATAAGTTTCCATTAAATCACATATTTGTTGAGAGTGTGATAGGCATACGCGTCAATCTTCCAGCCCTCTTGAATCTATACCTCAGTATATTTAACTTATTTAATATTAAATGGAGGAGTGTGCAGCCAAAAATGTTCTGTAGTTCTATATTGTTACGTAATTACAATGCAGTTTTTCTGTTAAACTTCGTGTATGTTATTTACAGAATACATCAGAAAATTTGAACTTGTGACATAAGATGTGATTTGCTTCAATTGGATCAGTGATAGCGGTGTAAGGAGCTTATAACTCGATAACTATACAGAAATTCCAGTAACTCACTTAGTTTGCAATAGCCAAGCACATCACTGCACTCTTGTGTTGCGGCAGATGCAGTTAGCTTTGCAGGAAATTTGCATGCAAAATTGTCAGTTCTCTTAATATTTAGTGCTTGACTCTTTCTTCACAATTTTCCTTTACAGAACAAATTCAGTTGTCGTTCCCGTGCCTGGATGGAAGTTCCAATGGATGCCACTGGCCATCCATGCGCTCGAATACGACTGAATCACACAGTGAGCCCTGGTGTTATAGTGGACAGATCGAGCTTCAAGGAGTGGTGCAAAGATCACATGGAAATTAGGGTCAATGACGTAAATTTGGAGCTCAATATGAGCACTGTGACAGGTCTTGCTGATCTGATTGAGGACGAGATTATTCCTCAACCACTCCCCATGCAGGTAATTACTTTTTAAAGTACAATTCGCAATGGTTTTATGTAATTTAATGAATGAATGATAGAATGAATCTCTGTGTGTTTCTTTTATAAAAAAATAATTGAAATAAATAGAATCAAGATTAAAATTTTATAAAGTTATGGCAGTCCCTATGTTGCTGTACGGCTCTGAATTCTGGACTCTTACTAAATCCGAAGAAAAAAGAATCGAGGTGATAGAAATGAGATTTTTGAGGAGTATAGCAGGTTATACTCTCTTAGACAAGAAACGCAATGAAGACATCAGACTAGAATTAAATATATATTCAATTTAACTGAAAAACTCACAGAATATAGGAATAAATGGAAGCAACATGTTGAAAGAATGACTCAAGACCGTATTTCTAAATTAATGTTCGACTACAGACCAACTGGTAAATGAAACATAGGTAGACCCAGGAAAAGATGGCTTCAGCAATTTTAAAATATATATACTTCATGAGACCGTAACGAGCCAAACAAGGCTTAAACCATGTGGCTGATGATGATGATGATGATAAATAGAATCAGACGTCCTCTGGTGCAGCCATTTTCAAGTGGTGTGCCTCGAGAAAATGAAAACAATGAGGATTGTCGTACTTGTTGTTTTCTAATGCCAGGCATTTGACAATAAAGTCATTTAACCTCTTGCACTTCAATATTTTTCAAAGATATTATCATGACCAGCCACTGAAGCACAGATTTTGAGGTGTTCCGAATCCATTTCTTGGTTTGAGTTGCACAATGGGCAGTTAGGGGACTGATATATTCCAATTCTATGCAGGTGTTTGGCCAAACAATCATGGCCTGTTGCCAATCTAAATGCAGCTATAGACGATTTTCGTGGTAAATCGGGAATTAATGGATTGTCGTAGTAAAAGTGGAAAAAGAAGTGAAAAGAATAGTAAAAAAATAGTAAGTCCACACGAGTCAACTTTCAGCTAACTCAGCACAAATCAACATTCAGTAAACATAGTGTTGGTGTGCAAGCAGCAGAGAAAAGAATGACAGCTCAGAGTGTGGCTTGGGCAACAAATGTGATTGATGCACAGTGTGGTCCATGAAAGAACTGATGTGTAGCACTGCATGGTTTACACAACAAAGGCACTGCCAGGAGGGAGGTGATGTATTGGCAATGTTTTGAATGAGTTTCCTGTATGTTAACGACTGGACACGCATTTATACAGATGAATCTTTTTTAGATGCTGATGAAGGAAGTGGTGCTGGAGAAACTTGCCATTTCTTCTCACTTTATAAAAGTGTGGGAAGAAATACTACTAACTTTGCTGGAGAGATTGAAGCCATTTATGGCCTTGGTAGCATAATCGGTATAGCGCTGGCCTTCTGTGCTCAAAGTTGCTGGTTCGATCCCGGCTCAGATCGATGGCATTTAAGTGTTTTTAAATGTGACAGGCTGATGTCAGTAGATTTAGTGGCATGTAAAAGAACTCCTGCGAGGCAAAATTCTGGCACACTGACGATGCTGATAAAACCTTGGCAGTTGCGAGCGTCGATAAATAAAACATAATTTAATTTTTGAAGCCATTTATACTCCTCTCCAAAACATATTCCTTTAGTTACATCATTGCAAAATTATTGTCATATTATCAGACTCTAAAACTGTAATTCAGGCAATAGCATCCACCACTTACCCCAAAATGAAAAAAAATAAAGAAATGCATTATGGTTGAGCAAATTCAAAAGCTTGGAAAAAAAAAATAGTTATGCAGTGGATCTCAGAACATTGTGATATACAAGGAACAATAAAACGAGTAATAAAGAAGAAAATGAATGAAAATTGTAACTTAAAGAACTTTTAGAGAACCCTATTCCTGAATTGTCTTGTAAAACTGCTGTTGCTATGTTTCGGCTTTTTACTGGACATGATTGTCTAAGCAAACATCTCCATAGAATTGGCCTTTTGCCCTCTTTGCCCTAAACATGAAGAAATGGACATGGAACATCTGAAGCATTGTGCAACATTCCAGAATCTTAAAGATATCATCTCCAAATATTGGAAAGCAAGAACGAGAATAACTTCACTGTTAACTTGATTACCACGTAGTCGCACACTGTCAGAGTTTTATGAACTTAAAAAACAACTTCTTTCCTTGTCTGAAGAATCTGAATATTCCTGTTTTCTTAGAGATTGTATTTGGTGTTATAAAGTTACTTTTCTTGCTGACATATTTCAAATATTGAATGCACTTCACATAAGCATGCAGGGAAATAAATGTGCATACAGCGAATCCCAGCGAACATTTCCGATGTTACTGTCAGCTGACCAGCAGCAGGTTCTCTCAGCTTCTCAGCTACCACTGCTCCTTGCAGCTACAAATTAACGGCACTTCGCAGGATTAAAACTTGCATACTATGTTACATTGGTACTCACCCTCAAAATTTTTCAGAACTGAACATCCCTGATTAACGACTAAAGATACCAACTGATGGCTGGAGAATCCCCTAATGTTTAGCTAGCTTATTTCATCACTCCTGACTGATATTTATGTTATCCATCAGTCATCAACTCTCTTTGTGTATGTGCCAAGAGAGAGGGAATGGTGGAAAAAGATATAGAGATCACCACGTGGAAGCTGTATGTTTGGTGAATCCCAGCCCCACGAAATTAGCTGTACCAATCTGTAGTCTGTCCTTGACATCCAGCAGAAAAGGCATGCAGTGGCATAGCTAAGAATAAATGCAGTTCATTATGTTGTGATGTTTTTTGCAAGTGTTACATGTACAGTACATGAACGTGTACACATTTTGAAAACATACATTCAGAAAAGAAATCGTATGGCAGAACAAGGGAAAACTTTAGACGTAAACTCCCTGGCCGTCCAGTTCCATGTAGAAAAATAACATTAAATTTAGTGGATAGGTTAAGTGAAACAGGTTGTGTGTGGTGTGAAATATATACGAGGCGCATCCAGAAAGTAAGTTTCCCGATTTTTTCCCCTTGAAAGTAAACGCAATTAGCCGTGTCAATTGCGCATGCGTAACAGATCTATGACGTATCAATCATATGCCAGCCGGACAGGTCCCACCTGGTGCCAGTAGCGTGGCAGCAGTGGTCCGAAATGGAAGCTCTTATTCCTTCTCCCGCCGCCTGCGAGGTTCAGTCGGTGATAAAGTTCTTTAATGCACAAAGCATTGTGTCAATTGAAATTCATCAGCAGCTCTGTCAGGTCTATGGGCCGAACATCATGAGTAAGCAGATGGTGCGTCGCTGGTGTAGGCAGTTTTCCGAAGGTCGTCAAAGTGTCCATGATGAAGAGCGCAGTGGGCGACCGTCCCTCATCAATGATGATCGTGTTAAGCTGGTGCGGCAGTGCATCATGGAGAACCATTGCTTCATGATTACGGAGCTGAGCAGCCATTTTCCGCAGATATCGCGATCCTTGTTGCATGAGATTGTCACTAAGCACCTGCTGTTCAAAAAGTGTGTGCCAGGTGGGTGCCGAAAAACCTGACACCCGAACACAAAATGCAACTTTTAGGAGCAGCACTGACATTTCTGCAACGATATCATGATGACGGCGACGAGTTCCTCGACAGGATCGTCACGGGCAATGAGATTTGGATTTCGCACTTCACCCCGGAAACCAAGCAGCAGTCAATGCATTGGCGGCATAGTGGATCTCCGGTCAGGACTAAATTCAAACAGACTCTGTCGGTACGGAAAGTGATGTGCACGGTGTTCTGGGACAGGAAGGGCATTCTGCTCATTGACTTCCTTCCAAGAGGTGAAACAGTGAATGCTGACCGTTACTGTGAAACACTGCGAAAATTGCGACGTGCCATTCAAAACAAGAGGCGTGGAATGCTTACTGCAGGTGTTATGCTCCTCCATGACAATGCTCGTCCACATACGGCTCGGCGCACAGCAGCTGTTTTGACGGAATTTGACTGGGAGTTGTTTGATCTTCACCCTACAGTCCTGATCTTGCTCCCAGCGATTTTCACATTTTCTTGCACCTCAAGAAATTCTTGTCCTCCGGTGAGCGTTTTGGCAACGACGAAGAGCTGAAGACGTCTGTCACACGCTGGTTCCATTCACAGGCGGCAGAGTTCTACGACAGAGGGATACAAAAGTTGATCCCATGATGCGACAAGTGTCTCAATTCTGATGGTGGCTATGTTGAAAAATAGCTGGAACATAACTGTACCTGTTGCCAATAAATGTTTTCCTGAAAGTGTGTGTTCTTTTTTTTTTTTTTAAATAGAGAAACTTACTTTCTGGATGCGCCTCGTATCATATAAGATGGACAACACTTTCAGCGGCTACTGTGAAGTACCAAATGTTTTATATGTATACACACACACAGATAGTGTTTTGTCAAATGGCAGGTCTTTCACTGTAAACCCAGCATTATCCAATCTTTCCTATTTTCTGCCTTCCTCTTTGTCTCCACATATGATCCATGTGTCTTAATGCTGTCTATCATCTTATGTCTTATTCTGCCCCGAACTTTTTACCCCATTCACCATTCCTTCCAGTGCATCCTCAGTAGACAGTTTTTTCTCAGCCAGTGACCCAAACAATTCCATTTTCTCTTCCTGATCAGTTTCAGCATCTTTTTTCTTCACCTACTCTTTCCAACACAACTTCATTTCTTATTCAAGAAATTCAAGCAAGGGGGTGGGGGGGGGAGTTATCTAAATTCAAAGCTATTGTTCCCTTCCAGATGGTGCTTGACAACATCAAGCTCTGTTTAAACGAAGATCGCCCTTCAGCCAATATAACTTCTCCAGGTCCTGTTCCTGTTAACTTGGAAATATCACAACTCATCATTAACAGAGGGTCAGATGGTATTTTCCACATAGAACCTCCAGGTAAACTTGTCAATGCTTTATAAATTTGTTTGCACATAAATAGGTATTTTAAAATGACTTTTAAAAGAAAGCTATTCTTATTCTTGTATCTAGCCCTATAACATATATAAGAATCGAAGTCCAGACTTTGTTGTTCCTTTATTGTTTTATTAGGCGTTCGTAGATGGTGGGATGTGTATGTACGCATAGCTTCAACGTATTTTATGACTTAGTTCCCTCGAAAGTATAAAAATGGCACATAGATCCTTATTTACTTCAAGTCATTTGTTTTATTTAACACACAGGTAAAGAGTCGAATAAGAGAGCGTAACAAGAGGGTGGGTTATTGTAAAGTCTGAAGGTTTAAATGCGCAGGTAAAGGATCAAATACTTTTCAGGTTAATGGTACCAATGAGTTCAATAACCAAAATGTTTCATTGCTGTTACATTACTGAAAAATACATCAAAAATATTCCACAAAAGTAGTGTATTATGCGGGACTAGAGCACAACAAACGGGGTATTTTATAAAGGCGTTATATATGAAATGTACAGGGACCAGAAAAGCTTATTACATGTGATAGTGTAATAAGCGGGCGTGTCTTATCGAGATTTTACTGTAGATTCAGTGCATGTATGGAGTAAAGATGATTCTATTCCTTCTGATGTTTGAAATATGACACGAAATGTTGTAACAATCTTTCTGTATATATCTTCATAGTGGAAGCAGTTCGACACCCAACAGATGCACCTGGTTCCAGTGGTTCAATAGGTGAAGATACCATCCGACATTTGGCAGCTTTAGAACATTCCAATAGACAACTACAAGTAGAAAACGCGGAACTGAAGAGAAGGTTGGCTGCTTTAGAGAGGGTTTCGAAAGAGAATCACACTCTTCGTCAGTCAACTGAAGAAAGTCAGGTTAGTGTGACAAAAAGAAATGTAACAAAAATTAATATATTTACTATTAAAATATTTAACTATATTGTGACTCCTTTGTTTGACACATTTTTTATTGAAGGTTTTACACAAAATATGCTTTATGTGTTGTTATTTCATATTTTAATAGTCCTGGTTATTTTTAAATGCGAATTTATACAACATTAGGTCCCAGTTTCCAAAGTTGATGGCTCTGCCAGTCTGTCGTGAAGGTTCTTATCCATCCATTGAAGTTTGCCTTGGTGTACCCCTTTTGCTTGGTTGTGAAGGACACCATTCCATCATTTTCTTTGGCCAGTGATTTCCCCATCCATTTACATGTGTGTACCATCTTAGCTTTTTTGTTTCAATAGTTGAAGTGACTGTGCCCATTTGTTATATAATTGTTTTATTCTTTGTATATCGTCCTTTAGTTTTATCTCACAATAGCATCGCCAAAAACCCATTTCTGCACTTCTTAATTTTTGTTTGTTTTGTTCAGTACTCTCCCATACTTCTACACAATAAGTTATTATGCTTTTTTTGCGTTTGTGTGTGTGTGCGTGCGTGCGTGCGTACACACACATTACATTTGTTAAAAATTGCGTGAAAATTAGGAAATATTCATTTTTATGCACAGAAAAATGATTATATATCTGGCAAAGTAGATCAAATAAGGAACAGGTGTTAATATTTGTGAGGTTTCTTTCCAAAACTCACTACCTTCAAAAACTTGTTTTTAGAGGAAACACGAATTTCTGCTGCCACCGCTACAAGCAAAAATCAAATAGAAATTTATACTTTAATTATTTTTCATGCAATTTTGCTCCATTAGAGAATTTCTGTTGCGGTCCTGTGGATATAATGTTTCATGGAAAGAAAGTGGCTCATTTTTGCTCTGGATTTAGTTAGTTATGGAAAAAATTGCATTCGTTTCATTGAGAATTCATAGGGATTTAGTATTATTTTGCGTAAAAAGTCGCCAGTGGAAACTTAACCTCAAACATTATATGGATCCACTCTTAGTTGAAAACTTCAAATTTTGGAGATAGTGAGTTTTGGAAAGAAAGCTCACATTTATATAGTTAAATATGTCAAATAACAGGAAAAACTCACGAAATATGCTCTTAGATAAAATAAAGTTGGCTTAATTTTATACCAACTCAATAAAACATGCAAGAGTTCTGCAGTCTGGAGATTAGATAGAGAAATAAATAAAAGGTTTTAAGTAAGGCTTAAATATAGAAAATCTTCTCAAACAGCCTTCGTGCAATGCTGCAAATTTGCAACATTGCAGCTTTCGAATAAATAGAGACTGTATGAAGGATAAATTTCATGGTTTCTGTTGAAGATCCTGCGGTCATGTCTTGCCACTGCTCAGGATGATGTTGCATCTCTGTTGGAAGAGAAACGTTCACTACTGGATCGAGTACGATGCCTGCAGGATCAAGTGGACCAATCTCAACGCAGCAAGAGATAGCAGAAGTGTTTTAAGTGCTGTAGTGCCAAGAGAGCAACTTAGTAGCAGCAAATATTTCGCTTCAATTTTGAACTGGCAGATAGATAATTGACTGGTTCTTAGAAATGTTTTATTTCTGTATGTCCTATGTAGAAGGGTGTAGTTACACTTTCTTTCCCAAAACCTAGCAACTCCAATTTCATATGAATTCAGAAATATAAAATACCTACAACTTTGAAGACTACGTATTTGTCTGATCACATTATTTTGGTACGTAAGTTTTGTTATTATATATACTCACATTAAACATAATGAATTTTAATTACAAAACGAGTTACTCCAGTAGTCATCGTATTAATGAGATTAACTATATTTTCAGTCTTTCAGTTTTACAAGGGTAGTTTTCTAATTTTCTTTCGTTATGTCTTATAAAGAATTCATATTTATTATTCTGTTATACTACTCAAATCTTCTGTATCAGCTTTCTTCTGCATGAAATATCATTTCGTGATTAGTGTTGGTAATAATTGTGTTGAAACTACTTTCTTATAATGTATAGAGGAGAAGGTGGTAATATGGAATGGGATTGTAAAATGGGACACAGCTGTTTTTCTAAAATTAGTGGCGCTATCTGTTACGTACAGTGGCATATTTTCCTTCTCAAGTAGTCTTTGTCTGCAATGGGATGCAGTAAGTCCATTAAGTGAGAGTTTTGCATGAGAGGGTGTCATGTTCAGTACGCCAGTGTTAAAAGTTTTTGCAGAGAGTGCTTTTCTCATCTGTTACGCAGTAAAAAGTTAAGGTAGAGATTATTTTTATGCATAAAAGTAGATATAGATTTGAATTGCTCAGCATCATGGAAATCAAATGCCATTATAAATTAAATTTATTCAAGATTTTATGTTACGATATGAGTGATGGTATTATGGGACAAGGTTGTCCCATATTACAACATTACTATTCCTATGAGAAAAATAGATGGTCAGGACAACACTATTCTTAGAACCTTCTAATTTGTGTGTAAGGTACTGATAAATGTGCTGAGGATAAAACTAGGGCATTCACCAATGGAAAACGGAGAACTTCATATTTTTTTATATAACTATCAAGACTTCCATATGAAGAGTCCACTGCAAGAATGATGGATGTCACTTTCTTGTCGAAAATGAATCAAGACTGTCAATGCATAGCTTAAGACATATAGAATGTACATACAGAGTTATATGGTATTAACACTGATAGTCATTGTCCAGTAATGATCGGAAAATCACAGTTAAGCTTTGAGCGCTAAGCATTTCAAACTTTCAATTGCTTCTCCTGCAAAATGTATTCCAAATGACATCCATCATTCATGCAGTGGACTCTTCAAATGAGTTCTGTGTCTAATGTGTTACTAGTGTTCATATCTTATGCATTGTATGTGATTCCAGGCTTAATCTTTAGATTTTACACAGGCAGTTTCTGTCCCATATTGCAACCTTATTTTCTGGAAGTCCAATTATGTGGAATGAGCACTTTCTAAAACATAACACCAGATTCCTTGATATAATCATGTTGTGACTTTGCACACATAAGGAGAAATGATATTCCTATAAGAGATCGCCTCAAATCACATTTTTAACTTCGTTGTTTTCAAATTAGATACTGTAGAAAAAGACTGTCCCATATTACCATCTTCTCTAATATACTCGGTTCCTACAAAAGATCTTTCCGGTTTCGAACACATGTAATTTACGTGCTATGAATCTGAGATGCATGAAGATAGTACCAATGGAAAGAGAAACTCAAAAAGTTTAGTTTCTTACCATAAAGATGTTTAATGTGTCGCCCTTGGTAACATGGCACACATGAAGTCTATAGTCAAGTTCCACGTGGGTACGCGGATTTTCCGACCTCCAGATTCTAGTTATAGCTGTTTACTTTACCAAAAAGATGAAAAGTGGCTTCATCAGAAAACACGAAATGAATAAATTCATCATCGTTTTCAATGAAAGTCTGCATAGTTATGCAGAAATTTCTTCGTAGCACTTTGTCCTCTGGTTTTAGGGCTTGCAGCAACTGTAGTCTGAATGGATGAAATCGCAACTGCTTGTGAAGAGTCTTGCCTTAAAATCAGTGTACCATTTATGGATTGTAGGCCCACTGGGTGGATCTGCACCAAACTTTGTTCGGTAATGCTGTTGCACATTAATAACTGACTGGTTCACATGAAAATCAAGCACACAAAAAGCTTTTTTGTCCTCTATAGCTGCCATTTTGCCTCAACAATGAACAAATTTGTTTATATTCGCTATTATGAGGCAGTGTTACAACTAGGAAAACAGTGTTGCCACAACTATACTTTTTGAGTTTATTTTTCCATTGGTGCTATTTTCATGCATTTCAGATTCATAGAACGTAAATTACATGTGTTGAAAACCGGAAAGGTCTTTAATAATATCCCTCATTAAGGCAAGTATTCTTCCCCGGAAACCTCCTCTGAGAAAATATTCTCCAAATTTTCTTAGGGAAAGTCCGCCAATCTGGCAACTCTTCTAGAAATGTATTTCGTTTATATTGACACAGAATGCATAACCATAGACAGAAAACTATTTCCTGTGGCCACCCACCACTTCATACTAGCTCTAGTATACTTAAGCAAAGTACACTGGTACTGATATCTACAGTCCTTATTTTCAAAAATGTCTATTTAGAACAATTTGTTCCTCCTATATCTTCCTGCATATATAGTGTGGGGCATAGGAACCAAGTGTTTTTAAAATAACCATAAAATAGTTAGTTTTTGTTTTCAACACACTTTATTGGTAGAACAACGTTTGTGAGAACATACCATTTCAATTATGAGCGAAAAATTACATCTGGCATGTGATGTCCGTCTGTGTTGGCGCATTGTTGAAGCGCTACGAAAATTGACCTCTGTTCTTTCTAAGAGATCACTGTTGGAATAGTTTTTAATAAATTAATCGATTTCTATTAAATTTCGATCCGAAAAATTCTAACATATTCTTCAATTATGATATGGGCTGAATGTTAGTCGCTTCTTCTTTGTAACTCAGGGATGAAAAAGGTATGGATTGTCTCAATGTAACGCACAGAGTTTACAGTAATTGTAATTCCATTTTCTTGAAAAATGTAGGTACCGATGACGCCAAACTGTCCCACCAGGCACCAAACTGTTACTTTAGGACTATGCATAGGTTTTTCGTGTAAATGACGCGGATTTTCAGCATCCCAATTCCGAAAATTTTATCTGTTAACGGCTCCATTAAGGTGGAAATGGGCTTCATCACTCATTGCAATCATCATGTTTTCATACTGCTCGTGGAGTGCAAACATTTCCTGTGTGAAATTCATTGTTGGGGATAATCCCTTACATTGAATTTCTGCACAACGAACCATCTTGTATGAGTGTAAATGTAAATCGTCATGCAAAATCCGTCTTACCGTACGATTGCTGAGTCGAAGTGCAGCTGAATGTCTACGAGCAGAAGGACCTGGGCTGCGCAGTACGCACTCTGCGTTGGGGGCCGGGCGGTTTATTCTTCAGTATTGCGCCTTTTGTTCAAAGATTTTTAACCCAACATAAGATTGTGTCACGCAAGGGAACAGAATCATTGCGATTAATATTGAATCCGTAGAAAAATTCACGCAGTATCGTGGTCACCGACTCTCCATTCCTAACAAAATAATCATATGCAAACTTGTGTCTACTGCTCCATGATGCCGAGTGCAGGTGAAATGCTATGAGCCACGGAATGGAATGTCACATGCCGCACGTCTCTTCCTTTCATAATGACCGAGTATAAGCCATTCCAAAAACACTTGGTTCCCATGCACCATCCTGAACTTCCATCTTCCTGTTTGAATTAAGACATTAAAAAAATTAACATTTCCTGACGTATCTGTGATAGTAATCACTCTGTAAGTGTTCAGTAATATAGATCATAGTTCAAATGAGTGAATTATATTCTGATACAATCAAAGTTCAAAACTCGAATTTTTTACTGGATGTGGACTACATTTTAAATATGAGATAGAAATGTTGCCCATCATTTTCACAGAGTTTACTTCTCCATTGTTATGAAGGAAAAGAGAAATTACACAAAAATCAAATTGAATTAAACATCTGTATTATGAACATAGTAGCTGAACCTAAATATTCTGTATGTGTATTTATGAAAATGTGACGCATTTTTATATAATTGTATAATATAACGGAAATGTTTTGTAATCTCCTCCTTTTCTTCTTCTTCTTCTTCCTGACAAATTTTAGGCCTTTAGACCTGTTCTGTGGCTAACAATACTTGATCTGTCTATCTTCTGCAAGGTCATCCCACGTCTCTTTGTCCCCTTGGTTGTTATTTTAGTGCTTGTCTTGGATATCTTGAAAGTAGCATCCTCAGTGCATGTTCCTTCCATTTAAAGGTTAAATTCTAGTAATTCGGGAATGTTGAAATTATTTTTCATCCTCTGTGTTTATCATCAGTTATACCTGTATTATTAAGACAATACTTTTAAGAGGAGTAGGCCAGAAATCAATTTTAGTTCTGGCCTGCTTGAGAGTCGAACATTGTTTTGTTTTCGTTGTAAGTAACTTACAAGCTTTTTCACTTGACTAAGACTGAGAATGATTTTTTTTCTAATAAAAGAATTTTTTTTATTTTGTACACATTATTGACTCATAGATAACAGACATAAACAGAATCTATTAGGTATATAAGAGAAATCTCTCTGTAGTGGTGTTCGTTTAGGTGAAGTGCGGACATCAGCAGTGGACATAATTATTTGTACTTGCTAATAACATTATATTAGTTACGGATATTTTTACATGCCAGCAACGTTATACTTACATGATTATTCGTATTATTTCTAGTAATATTTTGTATATTGATAATGATTTTGGTTTCTAAATATGTATTAACATAGATGTTAAAATTTTGAACCATCAGTTAAATAGGTCGTCTCTAAGTAAGTGAAACTATACCAAGTGAAAATCTCTTAATCTGTTTATTTTAAATGTCACAATACATTTTCCCCTCACATGATGAAAAAGTAGAAATTCTTTGCTATTACTAAGAAAAACTTTTTAGTACTTTTAATGGGAGATAATTATATTTAATTTTGTTGAAATTATGATATACTTGTAGTAATGAATATTTTAACAATAAAGATGATAATTTCCCGTAAAATAATATCTATTATAAAAGAATATGAACCATTTCACACTGGTAGCTATTTATCTTTCCTCAGTCGAGTAAATGACCATAGAATTTCAATAGGAGCAAGAATTATTCACAGCAAGTTAAGAATTTTTGTGAATACAGTAAACTCTCTCTTAACCAGCACCGAAGGGACCAGGCTAGTTCCAAATACAAGATTTTGCCAGATAATTGAATAAATATCGGTATGTACATAAAAAAAATGATATTTCATGGTGCCAAATGTTGAAACTGCAGCCATGTGAAGCTTATTTCTCTTTACTTGCTCATAAGTGAATAAACATAAAAACTGTGTGGATTTTCCTTATTAAAACACATTACACAACAAAAATAAGGCACTAATTCTAGGTTCGTACATTCACTGAAAATGAAAGTTCGTGCAAACTTCCTATTGTGGCAACATTGACGGCCCAAACATAACTAACTAAACATAAAAACTGTGTGGATTTTCTTTATTTAAAACACATCACACAACATAAATAATACACTAGTTTTAGGTTAGAATATCCACCGAAAATGAAAGTTCTTGCAACTTCCTAATGTGGCAAAACTGACGACCCGGACTGTGGCAATTTGGCAGATTTAAACTTTTTTTTTTGCCCTGCCAAAAATCCCGTTGTTTTGGTATTGCCGGTTACAAGGGATTTTACTGTATATGTGTTTCTCTTGAACAATCGCACACCCAAAGCCCTACTAGATGCATTACCAGTAGGAAGAAGGAAAGTCGGACGACCTAAATTGAGATGGCTGGATGACGTTCAGGCTGACCTAACAAAAGTTGGAATTAGAAGATGGAGAACACGAGCATTAGACAGGAGTGATTGGTCGGATGTTCTGAGGGAGGCTAAGGCTAAACTATAAGGGCCGTAATGCCAATGATGATGATGATGATGATGATGATGATGATGATGATGATGATGTGTTTCTCTTGTAAGCAGCCATTTCAGTTAAATTATGAATTTTTAAAATATATGCGAGTCTCTTCAATTTTAATGAGTTGTACTAATTGCAATGGTACAGAAACCCTTGGAACTCGTCAAACTTGTTATATTTCTTTCTATCTTGACAGTCGTATAAACATTCCATGAAATAAACTGTTATATTTATTTCTGTTTTAGTGCATGCTGGTCGATGTAAAAAGATAATAATACTCTTATGATGATAATGAAAACAATGTCAGTGACAATAATAATCTAGTCCTCAAACGTAGGAATTGCAAAAATGAAGTTTTTCTGCGATGGAAAGAATTATTCTTGATGGAAGTAATTAAATTTAACATCTTAATAAATAAAATTAAGATGTTATGTGACATGAATAGTGTATTTCAATAAGTGTTACTGAGACAGTAGGCACATTTCGAAATGAATAATTTTTGTTGTTTTAAATTTATTTTGGAATGGAAATATTTAATTGTTTAGAATGTCACAATGTTGTGCATAGAACTTACTTTCCAATGAAGTGTATTTGGAATTTCATAGTATATATTCTCATTTTGTCTCATCTGTTTTTGGAGTTGTTAGGTTTGGTAAATCAAGTTTCAGTGAAATATATCTAGATAATTTTCCATGATACTCTTCAAGCATTCTGTAGGAAAGGTGATAGGTAGCTCTGTCACAGTACCTGTATCTGTTTTTTTCCTGAGTTTGTATATGGTATATGTTTTTAAAAGAGGTATTGAATTTTAAGAATAATTACCCAGAAGAATTAGTGCATATTTTTGTAATTTGTATTAAACAAGTTGGATCATTTGGTGTGAAATGTTAGAGAAACCATGGTGCTAAAATCGAGATACTAACAGTGATCCACAAATTGGTATTAAAAACAAAAGGAATGTGTACGTATTAAAATGGAGATTTTATTCATCCACAAAATTTAGAGAAGTAGAATATAATTTTCTGTTTCATTTGTTAAAAAAGAAAACAGTGTTTCAACATATAAAATTTATCTCTTACATTTCCGTCCAATTACCTATGTGTTTATAGTGTTAAATAATTCTTAATAACACATTATGAGATTTGAAAAAAAGATTTAGAAAATATAGGTTAGGTTAGAGACACTGATATATCTTTTCTTCTTTCTTTCTTTCTTTCTTTCTTTCTTTCTTTCTTTCTTTCTTTCTTTGCAAACAAAATAATTAACTTGGATATAAAGAAGACACACGATTACACACTTTTTTTTTTTATTTTACTGTAATTACTGATTTCTGCATGAATGATAGTTACGTGACAAAAGAGTTGTCAAGAATAAAATGTGTCTTAAATTAATGAATGCTTCAATAGAGTGTTTGACTTGGGTCTGGGCCGATAAAGCATATGTGCATGTGTAGTGAATGGTGCAATGTTGACAGTGGAAACTTCGATCTGGAACCTTGTGTATAGTCTTTAGTCTTAAAAGTTCAGTAGCCACATGGGCTGAGGTTTTTGAAACTTCTGCTTTCTGTCAAACATGACGTAGAGACTTCTTTTGAGAACATTCCAATTATTCACCAATTTCATCTAGTTTTTGTTCTGTTAGAACGCTTTGTTTTGGCTTGGGAATTCTAGTGTTATTAATCTCCTTTTCCTTAATCCAGTGGTTCCCAAAGTGTGTTAAGAGCTGAAGGAGGTCACGAGTTGATTTACAAAATAAAACAAAAAGCACCTTATTAACATACATTTATTTTGTATTTAGAAATATAAACAACATTGAACATAAAAATGTTTCAATAGTTACAAAGTAAAAAAGTAATCAATACGATAAATATGCCTGTTTTTCAGAAACTACGGTAGCTTCCCAAATCTGAACTCTGTATTCAATATTCACACAATGATATCATGTACATTTCTCACTTTTGTTTTATTGGCAGTCATAGATGAGAAACGTATTTTATATATATATATATATATATATATATATATATACGTGTCTGCAAATGTTACCAAAAATTTAAGAGCTTCTTTTACAAGCTCGAGGTATTTTTGCATTCTTTTGATTCAAAACTGGTGTAGTTTCAATATTCCATTAGTGGGTACATATTTTAATGTTTCTTTTTTTATTTCAGCCATTTGTACGCAACTGTCTAAAGACAGATTCAGTGTCATTGTAATTCTATTGAGTTTCTTCTGGAAAATACTCAAAAGGCTGTTGTTTAAAATTGTGCGAATTAAATTGCATGCCAGCAAATTCAAACTCAGTACGGTATATTTGCCATATCGTACGTAGCTAAATGTTTCATTAATTCTTTAATACACTAAGATTAATAAAATTTATTTTTGTCAAGTGATGTCGACCGGAAATCAAGTTTCTTTATAAATCCATTGATTTTATCCCTGGCTGTTGTTATGTTAACATCAGGTGTTTTGGGTGTTCGAAAATATCAACAAGAAATACCAATCTCTTTATAGGAAGTGAAAGAGAATTGGAAAATAGGTTTGTATATTCCGATTTCTCGTCTTGTAAGTACATGTACATTAAATTTTCTGTTTTTAATTGGAAAATCTTTTTCAACATGTTACCCCACAAATGCCATCTTAGCCACTGGCGTAGCTCTGTCGGCTAAAGCACTTGCCTGCCTATCCAGAGTTGGGTGCTTGGGCTGATTACCTGGTTGGGTTTTTTCCGAGGTTTTCCCCAACCGTAAGGCAAATGTCAGATAATCTATGGCGAATCCTCGGCCTCATCTTGCCAAACACCATCTCACGATCACCAATTCCATCGATGCTAAATAACCTCATAGTTGATATAGCATCGTTAAATAACCAAGTAAAAAAAAAGTCATCTTACTCCTGTGTGATAAAGATGTTTTTCATATACCAAACCCATGCCTCCACAAATTTTGCTGAAAATGCGAATTTGCAACTCTCTTTGTTGGAATTTACCACATTAATGGCAGATTTTAAAACACAATCCATTTCAGATGGGAATAATTTTGGTGTAAGAGCTTTTCGATGTAAGAAAAAAAACCTTGTGTAGCCTTTGGCATTTGGCATTATCTCTTGTAAACAGTCAATGAAACCACTTGATGCCCCATCTTTTTGTGCCATTGTTACAACATATGCTTCTGTATTGGCCATTCTTTGGGTGGTATCTACTGGCTTTAAGTAAAATTATCGTTTTCGATTTTACTTTTCAATTGGAGTTAAGTACTGGTACAGTAGTGAGGCATTGCAAACAAAACTCTCGTCCAAAAGTTTGGGAACCTCTGCCTTAATCTAAGAACAGGTAGTCTGTTTCTCTATTTGAAATTGGAACGCCAGGAAATCTCTCTCTAAATTTCCTATACATGTATCAATGTGAGTCTCTTTTCACATATTTATTATACTTAAAAATTCTGTGAGCATGAGCTTTTCAGTTGGCAATTCAATAGTCTAACAATCTAATTTAATGCACACACACTGCAATTACGTTTGAAAGAATTACAACTAAAAGCTATGACCTTTATCTTGAAGTACACTGCATATTGCACAGCACGTCTTGAGTTTTAAGTAACTTACAACACTGCATGCTACACAATGAAGGCAACTATGAAACTAAGCTGCACGACATATACACGCATTACGTGGCTTTGAGGTGGCGTGACATCAGCTGACTACGATTCGACCTGCTTTCTCAACCCAGACCTCAAAGCCAAACACTCTGTATTGTGTGGACATATATTACAATTCATCTTAAGTAATAACATACAAGTATGATCTCCACAAATCAACTGTGTATTCATTTATTTATTTTCAGAAGAATCAAATTGTGCTTGACACTTTCAAATACATTTCAAATGAAATAAATAATTTTATTAGCTTTTGTATTTTGCTTTTACCTGTTTCATTAATGTAACAAATGTATCGCATTTTCCTTCTGTGTAAAATTGACTTAACATTTTAATATCTACTTTCTTACATATGATAGTGCAGAATAAATCTTGTGATGCTTGAAAAATTCACCTTCTACCTCTAAGTTAAAAAATCTGAAAGTAACAATTTGTTAGTCTTTTTATTAGTAAATTAGGTACCTTTTTGTGAAATGTTAGGTTCTTCTGTAGGCGTCCTATGGTCCTTAGCAATGAACATCAATGACCAAAACCAAAATAGTGTTAAATCTCACATGATTCATCAGCATCAAAATTTTTGTATTCACAAACTTAGATTCTTTATAAAAAAAAGCCTGTGTGTTTTTTTTTCTCATCATCATCATTTTGAACTAGATCGATCCAAGTTTCTTCTCTAATACATCTATAATTATGCCTATAGTGAAATTCGATCTGGTTCCATTGGCAGTACATTGTTGCCTATATGTACCCAGTATTTCAAAAACTGTACTTGTGACTGTGAATTTCTTTTATGTTCTTTTAAAATATAGCCAGCAGACGATCTTAATTATAAACATATCTTCACAATTGTTCCACCTATTGATTCTGAAGAAACTTGAGACTGTAGATTTCATCTTCGGTCAACAAAAATTAATTGGTTTAAAATAGTTCATAACACTGAACAACAAATTTTCATTGAAAATGTGTAAATTGCATCAAATTGGGTTTCTCAGATTCATTTGAGCATAAGATGATAAAATATCACTGTCCACAAAAATACTTAGCATCTTATTATCAAAGTACTCACTAAATAAATGTACTCATATTCTAGAAACTAGTCAAACCAATATTTTTAAGTAAATAATTACTTGAATTGTGTGATATCATAGGTATTGATAAATTCCAGTGTCATTCACAAATACAAACATAAAATATTAGGAGTAACATCAAAACTATACAACATAATGTATATGAATGAAGACACTATTCTCTTTATTCTAAAAGTAATTCACACAAAGCAAGTCATATAAATCAACGACTAGAAATATAAACGTATAAAAGATCGGAAATTTGAATGTCCTTATTTATATAACCATTGTTACAGACCATGTTTTGAGATAAATTAAACTCATGTTGAGCATTTTTGTTTGGCTTGACGTTTATACAGTAACTCTGGAGAATCCCTTGTGACAGTCAAACACTAATCTTCTAAAATAGCAGGGCTTTATTTTTCCTGCATACCTCATCTCCATTATGGATATGTCCTGAGGGAATCACAAACCATGTTCATCATTTACTGCACCAGAATCCTTGAGGAAGATGTCGAGATGAGAATGGAGGAAGTGAATAAACAACAACATACTGTAACCAAGTTTTTCATAGCACAACAACAGTTCATGCACAGTTTCCTTGTAATTTGTTCCTCAAGAACAGTGAACAAACGTGCTTAAAATGTATACAAATTCCCTGCTTAATAGGGGAACCGTGCAAAAGTAGCAATTATTCATTCATACTTTTGATTGTCTTCTTCCAGATAATGGGTACTGCGAAGGACGTCCTTTCCCATTAATTCAGTTTCTTAGGTTGCTGACACTAGTGTTGCAGAATACATGCAGAGTCCGAGTTTTATCCTGGTCCCCAATTTTACAACAAAAATAACAGTGATAGGCTTTTTTGATTAATGAAGGTTTTATGAAGAAAATGTTACTTCTCGTCACAAATAGCAAAATGTGTTAGCACTGTTCACATAGACTCGTGGCATTTTTGTTCACTTTTACAGAAATCACTTTTATCATCAAGTCCTTACAAAAATATCAACAATCATCCATACACCTAGCACTTACGTGAAAAACGAACTCAAATAAGTATTAAGAATTACTGTTGAGCAGGAGAGAGACAAAAAAATCGCTGAAAATTATAATGAAATAATATATTTATATTTTTTTATCCAATGCCACCAGGTTGTCTTTTTCGACATTTCTGGTCTTCTCTCCTGGCCGTGGCTTAGTTGTAACCCACTTCTGAGGTTGGGGCGCCTGGAAGGCGGAGTTACATTACCCCGATGATGTGATAGGATGATTATGATAATGTGGTGCCAGGAGAGGTCTTAAATCTAAACTTAACCTAAATTCCAGACCATGACGAACACAGGAATAATCCCCTTTTAAGGAAAAATTCCTGTGCTCTAACCGGGAATCGAACCCGGGACCTCATGAACTATAACCAGAAGCTCTGACCACTAGACCATGAGGCTGGTCAAAAATGAAATAATATAAGGTAGATAATCATTGTTTCTTATACCCCTGCCAAACTATTATATTTTTTTTCTAACTTGCTATAAAATCCCTTTAAAATTACCCCATTGTAACAAAGCAATGTAAAATGAAAAGTAGAGCGAATTTTTAATTCTCTCTTTGATGTTCATGATCAGCAGGTCAAAATTGATAAGAATTGGCTATTTTTATTCAATTTACATTTTCATTGTACCTCAAAATCTGTGCTTCAGTGGCTGGTCGTGATAATATTTTTGAAAAATATTGGAGTGCAAGAGGTCAAATGACTTTATTGTCAAACGCCTGGCATTAGAAAACAACAACAACATTTTCATTGTTGGACAGTGATAATCACTCTACCATTTATTGTTATTTTCTTTTTGAACGGTGGTTACGACTCATCGTTCACCCAAATGAAGCCACTTGTGTAGACCAATTTACAGACAGTCATTTCCAGTCCCAGTATGTGCCATAGGAGGCTAGACTATCCTACACCCACTATGAGATGATGATGATGATGATGATGATGATGATGATGATGATGATGATGATGATGATGATGATTTGTTGGGAACCAGAACTCCCATAGGAAACCTCTATGTTACCTGGACCATGGGCTTGCCTAACACAAATTATAAATTGAGGGTATACCAGGGATCGAACTCGGGTCTACAGAATTATAATTCCAGTGCACTAGCCACTAGACGATCATGGCGGCTTCATATTAAATTAATTATCTGGTTTATGTAGCATCGTAAAATGATAAAGTAGTCAGAAGTTCGCTAGTTTCGGAAGGCTGGATCTTGACTTCACGTCATCTTCCTTCTTTTTTCCTAGTAGAGGCTTATATGGTCCTTTGATTTCTGTTTTTCTCTGTCAGTTCTGTACATGTTAGGAGATGGGCGAAGTCCATTGTGGAGTTTTCATAAATGGTCAGAAGTAGTATTTGTTTATTAATAAAAAATATGTAGCAATTATATTTTATATGTTGATGCACTCTTGATGAATAAAATATTCATTACTTGTTCTGTTTTTACGTTACATTTGCTTTAGTTATGATAATCGTTTTAATGTTGAAATTAAACTAATGTCTAAATAATCAAAGATTGTTTGAAGGATATTGTACTGTATCAAGTGTAAAGCTTTATATACTCTTCTCAAAATTGGACATTGGAAAAACATGGTAACATAATTCTTTTTTCATTATTATTATTATTATTATCATCTATAATTTACTGCTGCACTTAAAAGGTATTCTGTTCTAGGAAGCGTTAGTTGTGTCTAACTTCTGAATGAAGTAGTTAATGTAACTTCATATAAACATAAACTACTTTCAGATGCATTGTCTGCTACTTCCGGACATATTTTGTGTTTTAGCAATGGGCACTCATTATGACTTTTTAAATTGGGAGTCCTAAATACATCTCATGTGATGCACATGCCACGATTTGGAATATAATATGTATGGAGTTTACAATTCGGACGTAATCAATTTCTATTCACGTATTTTTTTTATTCTGAATTATTTTATTTACTTGCTTATGAAGGAAATTTTTCGGTACTGGTAACAAAATTACCTATTCTTTTATATAATTAGTAAAAGTCAAAATGTCTTGCAATAATTTTAATACTTTTGAATATCTTATAGAAAAAAGATTCAAAAAAAAATTTTATAGAGATAAAGGATGATGGAAGGTGCATTATAAATTATTTTCAAAATCAGTTATGATGATAAGAATGAATTCTTTAAATGGATGGAAATCATTTTTGGTTACTTCTATCCATATTAATGAAGTACAGTGAAACTTTGATTATTGTCGTTAATTTGTTCCACAAAATAAAGCCTAGCCGAATATATACATCTGTCTTTTAGATTAGGTTATAACGTCGTTCAAAATTATACAGGGTGATTCACGAAGATTGTGCTATACTATAGGATCTTATTTCTGACATCGTGGTGAAAGAAGTTTATATAAACATGTCATTTTTTTTTTTAAGTTGAGTGAGTTACATCCTCCTGAATGTTAAACATAAACGTGAAATTATGAAGATTGAAGCATTTAAGTTATTTACGAGAATTATACTGAGTGTATTATAAATTAATTAAAGAACATTCACATTATTACTCACCCGAAAAATCTGTATTAAACCTGGTTTTCAAAGACCCCTTCTTCTACAGCAATACATGAAGTCGCCTAATTGTGAACTGCGCATGCCGCATTCCCTAACTTCTGTTATTTGGATGCTACGTAGATACATTGTACCTGTGTTGCATTATCTGACCTGATGTTACGAGACTCTATGTCGCTCTTATCAGCTGTACTGTAACACACACAGCTCCAGACATCCAAAGAGAGAGAGAGAGAAGTTCACAAGGATGTGTGTTACAGAAGGAAAAACCGTGATTTTATCCAAAACTAGTCAAAATCGGATGCATGTATATATGAACTTTTTTTCTTCACAATGATGTCAGGAATCATATCCTAGATTATGGCACAATCTTCGTGAATCACCCTGTATATCATAACTATACCCCTTAATATTAGAACACAGATTTAAAAGAAAATCTCAATAAATGCTGTAAAATTCAATAACATCGAATCATATGTTTTGATGGGTGCTATGTTTGTTTACAGACTTTGACATTAAAATTAACAGCCAACATATTTTAGATGCATCACAGGGAAAGTGGGCCTACAAAATGAAACACTCAGATGCGAATATTACCTAGTCACCCAAAGAGAATTGTATTAGTATATTATGATTAGGCAAAGCAACGATTAGAAGAAATTCGGATTTAATGGTATGAAATAACGAATGACAATTAAGAGAAAAGGTGATAGTTAAAGACTATAATTGAATCGCCCCATGCAGAAAGGGCTTCAGTCCATTAGACCTGGTTTTGAGAAAACTAAGGAAAACAGCCTGTACTTTGTATTCCTTTCTGCATATAACTCTGAGCCTGACGCTTCAGTTTCTGTCTTTCCAAGCATTGGACTGAATTCCTTTCTGCACAGGCTGGTGGAACCATCCATAAAGATATGATTTCCATCGATATCTCGTTTTTTCAAAATTTGTGACTGAAGCCCTTTCTGCATGGAGCGATTCAATTAAACTCTACTGTATAGCAGTACTTAACTAAATATATTTAAATTATAAGAATGTTGTCTTATTTTATATTATGTGGCAAATGCATCTTATATGAACTCTAGGAACTTGAACCGATCATAATGTATCTATACATATTTATTCCAGGTCTGATATAGTATATGAGGACTATTCTGAATTCTTGCACTATATATATGGAAAAATGTATGCTATTCTCTGTTATAATGAAATCAATGTGTTGTATGGCATAGCACGATATGGGATGTTAAGAGAGTCCTATTAATTACATATTTGCTTATTGAATAATAATTGACGTAGTTACATCTGGTGATGACGTAATAGTGAACAAGTAAATTTTTCATTCATCATTCTCATACTGTCTACCCACGAAAGTTAGAAACATGAAATTTCCTAAAATCTGTTCATTTTCCTTAATTCAAACAACTGTGTCCATTTCTAAGGTCTCCTGTCTCTTCACTGCTATTTGTCTACTGTGGGGATATGAACAAAGTCAAATGATAAAATGATACGTAATTTATTGTGTGTAAACTAATTTGGGCATAGAGAAGTCAGGGCATTGATTGCATTAAATATTAAATATTGATATAAGTAAAAATTAATTCAAGCACTTTGACCCTCAGATAATATAGTGTTTGAAGGTGGTGAAATTCCAGCTTGACATGGACATACCAATATTATTTTTAAAATATTTCCAGCTATAAAAATTCTCTGTGCATGAACAAAAGCAAGAGTACTTTTTCTACATTAATGTGCCTGTTATGATAAAGACCATAAAAAAGAATAGTAACAGATAAAATTGTTGATGCTTGTCGTAACACAGTCTCATTCAAGTGGATTTAGCCACGTGTGTAACAGTTCCAACAAATATGATAGTGCTCATAATCTCCTTTTTCCTTGTTTTTAACCTGAAAACGAAAGTAGATACAGCCTTTAAGAGGTCGTAGCTTCTATATTTCACAAGCAATGGAAAGTTCACAATCTAAATTCTTTTTCTTAACCTTCCAGTGGTCACTTGCACAAATGCAACGTTAGGGGTTGTGTGGATCACAGTTTTAACTTTTTTTTTTACTTTTCTGGTTAATTATTGATTAGACATAAACAGAGTCTAATAATTATTAGAGCTGAAAAAAAAGTATTGGTTATAGGTTATGTTGCATTGTACGTAGAGCTCTGTGTTTACAAAATGCTTGTGTGCACACTAGACTAGTTACGGTAGTAGCTGCTTGTACAGTCTACTCCGTATGAATGAACTCATAATAGAATTTACATTTACAGGATTATTTATATTTCAAATTAATTAACTCGGAACAAACTCTCTCACTGCACTCTTACACTGCAAACCCAGCATTCTCCAGTCTTTCCTATTTTCTGCCTTCCTCTTAGTCTCCGCATATGATCCATATATCTTATATATATAAAGAATTTTAAATACATATTTTCGATACTGAACAGAAAAAGAGGGAAAATTAATGCCCCCTAGAAAAAAAAATCGTACTCCTTTCGACATATTAATATGTTGAAGTTATTTGAAACTTAGTTAATTTTTTGTACAGAACTGCAAATTAACAAGTCTGAAGAATTAATTAAACTAGGACATAATTAGTACTGGTAGTAATCATAACTATGTTAATTAAGATTCTTCCTTCAGATATTGAAGTCTGTGATTTTCTGGATAAGTTTACAGTAGGTAACAAATTTTAAGAACCATTACCTCTATTCTCGAGATAACTCTTACTGAATGTACTTTAATGCCCAGTGAACCATTAATAATATTTATGATGAGATTGAGAAATAAATTTCTAATATCCACTGTTACATAATAAAGACTGAGATCATTACATCGATCTACTTATAAATGTGCAGGTTTCTAACCTCAAATTAGTCTGTAATTTTCTTGAATGGAAAGTGATACTAAAATGTGGCAATTCCAAGGCAATTCTCTATGCTCGATTTAGTTTGTGCGTTTGTTTTAGCTTTACATATTACTTTAATTTATGTTATGCAATGAAGAAAAGTTTTTTAATAGTGAAATGGAAATACATAAAATATTCAAATAACTAAATGAGAAACTGGTGATTTTGCGCATAAATAAAATGGCATTAACACTTTTTTTTATTGAACAGCAGTCTGAAATGAAACTATTAGATTTTAAAATTTGTAATTGGAATTATATGTATAACTTCGTAATTGACAAATATGTATGTACAGCAGTATGTACTAAAACCATGAGAATGCCATGTTCATTAGTACAGATCCATATTTACGAAACTAATATGTCCCCAAATGAAAATATGTTAATAAAAATTAGCTTGATTATAAAACAATGTAAATATTACTATGTATATTTTAAGAATAGTTACCAGTTAATCATTTATTGAAATTTGTGCCACTTAGTGATACGGGCTAGTCATCTCTGTTTGCTCTCATGTCCATATTTTAAAACACGCCAACAATTATATTCAGTTTTAGCACTTACAACGATGCATTGAAAAGTACAGACCCAGAAACAAAATTTGGGCCACCTGAATCTTGCAAGTTCCAGTTACCGTAAACTGGGGTTACTTTGAACACAGAGGAAACTTTGACCATTTTTTTCAGAAAATCATATTTAGGTTTCTACATCCTGCACTTGTTATAGATGGAGGTAAATTTGGTATGAGAATGATTTTATGATAGTTTACCCCCATCTATAATAAATGCAGCATGTAGAAACCTAAATATCATTTTCTGAAAAAAATGGTCAAAGTTTCCTCTGTGTTCAAAGTAACCCCAGTTTACGGTATAACATACTAAGCATGCTCAGTGAAAAATTCAGGTGGCCCAAATTTTGTTTCGTGTCTGTATATGAACATCTTCTGAGTAAATTCAGTTTTCATATATTTCAAATAAGAAATTTCTGCTTTTGAAATTAATTGGATTGTTCTATCTCCTGGCTGCGAAATATATAATTGATGATAATGTCCAGATTTATCAATAGAAAGTGGTTCAAGTGTTGACATAGAGAACAGTGAGCAGACTGGCTAGTATTTACTAATACACTTACATACACTTCAGTGGAAGTTTAATTGAATGCAGCCTTTACTGTTGAAAAAGAAACAGAAGTACTTTGTGTTACTCTGGATGATTAAAGTTTTGGAGTTTGTTGGACTTGCCTGTTGATATATGTTGCTTGCCATCGTACATTATGTTGAAGTGATAAAAGAGGGTTTCTTACACCTACACAGACAGTGCTGTTCCAAGAAGACACCACATTCTTATACATCTTGTTAAATGATACCACGATATAATCCTGGATAAAGGGGAAGGGACGAAAGAAAATTTTGTGTCACAACAATGTACCTACATCTCTATTTTTTAATTGTTAATCATTTTCTTATCCTATGATCACATATGATAATTAGAAATGCACAGTAAGGTATTAATAATAATAATAATAATAATAATAATAATAATAATAATAATAGCAGAGTGAATAGAAGACAGAAAGTGAGACCACTAGCTGAGTTTTTATGGCCTGACGCAGTGTGGCATTAGTATCATTAGTTGTGCAAATACACAAGGTCCAGAGAGAAGCATCCAATGAGGCAGTGGCGGCTCCCACATATTTCTTAAGAGGAGGAAAGAAGTTAATTGCACAAAATAACATCTTTCTAAATGAAATATGCTACAAATTAGCCTACATGCATACATGTAAGAGCAGATAGTGTTCGGGTTGGCTTCCCTATTGTATACTAATAGTCTGTTCTTGTAAACTGAGTTTTCTTAATAATTGTCCAAAATATAATATGTTTTCACTTCCATTCACTGTTGAATAATTGCACAAATTAACCGTTACAAGGAAATTCACAACCTTGCAGCATTTTCGCGTACACTACGCATCACACGTGTTGGAAGAGACCAGCTACTAACACGTAACCAGAACCGTTTTACGGAAGTGGGAATGGATAATAATCTGTTAGAAAAGCGAGAACACTGCACTTACCCACATGGTCTGTGTTGCCACATGTACATTTTACATGTTCAGTATCACATGCTTTTGATGAATGTCACTTCTTGTAAAGTCATACTACCATTATTTTTCAAAGCTGCCCTTGGCCGATTAATTTTTTTATGTTAAAAATAATGTAGTTTGGAGTACTTTCAATTTCAAATATATTTGTACAAAACTGACAACTTGGATGTTGTTCTGTTTAGTAGACAATGAATGGAAGTGAATTTCAGTGGCCAAAATGATCTACGATATTAATGTAGAACTACTTCCCCTTCGTTTTATATAAACCCGACTTTAACTTTCAAATATCCTCGAAAGTTTAAAATCATGAATAGTACTCTATATATATAAAGTGCAATGATTAATATATTTTCATTTATAACTTTAAAAAAGTTTATATGGTGTCTTATAACTTTGCGTTAAAACTGTTTTTATTGTGCCTCCTCCAAGATGTCTGGTTGAATGCAACATCGTTAGATGGCAGCGGTAGCGAGCTTGCTGCACAACCAGTCGGTTTCTATTTCCCGCCCATGCGCTGATTCAGAGGAGGATCTCCTCCCTCTCCATTCATTTACTTGCTTTAAAACTCTGCTTCTTTCTCTGGCCGCTAGTGTGCTGTTGTCTATGTGTGTTAACTGCAGTAAAGGAGGAAAGGATTGGCTTTCCTCCACACAGACAATCTCGCATCCTTCTCACAGTTTTCTACAGCACATGAGCACGCGTCGTTTAAAACTTGATCAACCAAGGTTTACTTATAGCTGTGAACTTAAAAATTATCGAATCTTCCTTGAATTTTAAGGCACATATTTTATTTGGTATTTACTTTCAGAAGAAGAAAAATGTGAGGAGGACGTTCCTCCCTTCCCTCCCCCGAGGAACCGCCACTGCAGTGAGAGTTTCGAAACAAATATAACCCTGCTTATTTAAATTGTAACTATAGATTCTATCTGTAATACACTATGATAAATATAGTTGCAAAATATACATGATTTAAGTAATGTGTACTCGACCTCAGTCTTGGAATTTCAACAATTTTGTCATTCACTACAAATTAATCCACCTTTACAAGCAAATCACCTGAAAAATGGACGTGACAAACATAAGATTTACGACTAAGAGATTTAGCCGTTTTGGGAATTCCCCTCTCCCACTTTGAAAATTGACCTTCGTCTTAAGGGGGCCAGAAGAAATGGATTCCTTTGTAGGAATCCTTGCCATGTCCATTTGTACACCTTGGCACAAAACAGGATGGCAGCATTTCAGTTTATTTTAATACACACCGCTTATAATGTGCATAAATCATTCACAAAAAACTAATAATTAGAAGAAAAACAATTCAAATGATAATAGACACAAATACACGATTAAAAATACAGTAGAAAAACACATTTTAACGCGTTACTAATATGAGACCAAATGATCTTGCAACAACAAGCGATCATCACGCTGTAGTTTCTGGTTTCCTGCAGAGCCATTCTTGACAATACCTAAGCTATAGCGTGCGACAATTGATCACACTTTCTGTCTCCTACTCGCTTTGATAATAGTAATAATAAAGGCATAAATCTTTAAGTCCCATTCCACTCACTATTCTCGGATTCAACCTGAGCAGTCACTGTTGACCTTACAGTGAATCTCATACTTCTTAAAGTTAGAATGATGGTAGGGACTGGAGGCACTTTCTGTCCTGAAATACATTTTTTGTTTGTTCATTTCTCGATATTGCTATAGGGAACTGACAATCAGCATTTTCACAATGAACAACACACAAACCTCTCCCTTATTGATACAATATAGGCAAGAGGCAATGTGAGAAAGTAACCGCATTTGGTCGATGTGGCAAACTATGCTTTTTTTGCCATATGTTATTTGAGGATTAGCCTCGACATCCCTTATTATTTTCACTTTCTGTTCGACAGTTTCTTCCATTTAGTCGCCATTATAACGATGCATAAACATCATAAATTAACAAAAAAAAACTTGGAACGTCCACACAACTCAACGAGAACAGAGCAAGCAAAGCAACCACTCTGTGAAAGCAATGCTAAGCAAGACCATAAAAAAATTATAAATAATAATCTACCATATGGCGCCTCATTACTATCATTTGAGATGTGCTATCGGATATGCTGGTACCTAATATTGATTATGTAAAGTTGAGTCGATATTTTGGGTTTCATTATCCCAAAATCCACTTGAAAACTATTCCTTATGGTGGGAATTTCCTTAAACTGGGTTTCTTAAAAGCGGGATTTAATTGCATTATTCTTATGGCTGGGACTTAACAGATTATTCCTTAAAAACGGGAATTTCAAAACAGGATTTTATTGTAGTTTTTAATCTGTGGTACTTACATACAATTTTTATTTAATGTGTTCTACATATACACACACGCATATGTACAGACATAGAAACGAAATTCAGGTGGCCCAAATTTTGTTTCTGGGTCTGTACATAACGGCTACAGCAAGCATTGTAGCTGGTTAGCTGGATATTGGCTCCATGTATATATAACGACTTTATGTGATTGCTTATCCTGCGAGATACAGTATTTGTACACTTATAAAAGCACATATAAATTAAAGGGAAAGGCCTTAAATGAACAATTACGAGAATTTTTAATAAGATAATGTGCGTGTATGTATGTATGTATACTTATACCACAGTCAGGTATATATAGTCACGAAGCTCAATACGTAGGGAATATGCATCCATAGATAGTTGCTAACCACTAGGATCGCTACTATCGCCTCATTATAGACAATGCGAAATAGTACCGGCACAGTGTATTGTTCCTAGTACCCTCAACAACTCAAGTTTCGTGACTATATATTAGACTGTGCTTATACTGTATTTGAATAGTGGTGTTGCCTTGGAGTACACAATGTTTTCTGAATAATAATACGAGAATGTATGTTTTAAAGAAATCTCAGAAGTAGTGTCAGTCATTTTGTGAATAGATTATTTGTTGAGAAATAACTGTGTCTTTAGTTTTTTCCTGTGTTGATTAGTGAGAAATTAAATTCGGAACAACTCTGATACCCCTACTTACTTCTGAGTGTTGTTGTAAGCATGTGTATGTCTTTTCAGCCACATAAATGTATATGTTACTGAATTAGTGAATAAACAGTCACAAATTTGTTTACTTTGTTCTGTGTACTTGTAACTGGACATATCTTGAATGCTCAAGGCGTATTAACTAAACGAAATGTTTGCAGAAAGTTTGTGTTCATATAATCTAATTAGTTTGCTCAAAGCAAGTATCATTCCTTGACAAATATTGTGATTGACCTACTCCACTTCGTGTAAAGTGTGTGTGTGGGA
Source organism: Periplaneta americana (assembly GCF_040183065.1). NCBI lineage: Eukaryota > Metazoa > Arthropoda > Insecta > Blattodea > Blattidae > Periplaneta > Periplaneta americana. The sequence continues at coordinate 162,529,131 of NC_091119.1, forward strand.
TTTCTATTTGTCAAATGTATATATAACAAATTTTGATACTTGCTTAATCTGTGTAAATTCACCCGTTACAGTGTTATAACTGGTAATTATACAATGAATTCCTTTGTTAATTTCAGTATGATTACACAAATATATGTTGGGAACTTCGCTTCTTTCTTTACTTTTCGTACATTTGTCGTAGTTTAGCAGGAATCAGCATAATTTCAGATGTAAATTATTTATATGTTATTTTTTTCTCCCCTCTCCATATGCATGAAGACTGATATTTCATGTTAAATTCCAGCTGTGCTAATATAAATTGTCTTTCAGTCGGAGTATATGAACGGACCATAATATGAAGTATAAATTTATTAATGATGTGTCGTTGTTAAATAGTTATGAAATACCATGTAAGGTTGAAAAAACATACACACTATTACAGTATGAAAAAACCTGGATATTCAAAATTTCTGACAAAAAAGGCACCTTAAGAAAGATCGTAAAGTAGTTTTGTTTATTTTATATATAAACTGAATGTATATGTGTTGCTAGATATATGATTGAAATAAAACATTTTACTTTTATAATTAATAATAATAATAATCCGTGGTGCCACAGCCCATGAAGGGCCCAGGCTGACCAGGCAGCTGCTGGCCTCATGCCCACATGCCGAAGCAGAGGTGGACGATCATCCAACTAGAATGGAGGTATCATGTGGTTAGTACGATGATCCCCCCAGCCATTATAGCTGGATTTCGCTACCTATCATAGCTCCCCAAGTGCATCTCGATGCTGGGTGGACACCAGTCCCATGTATTGTGTGGTTAGTACGATGATCCCCCCAGCTGTTATAGCTGGATTTCGCTACCTATCGTAGCTCCCCAAGTGCATCACGATGCTGGGTGTACACCAGTCCCATACACTGGCCGAAATTTCATAAGAAAATTTCTTCTCTCATGAGGACTCGAACCAGCGCGCAGTCCATAACGCAAGTCCTAAGCAGGATGCCTTAGATCAGTGGTCGTCAGCACTCGCTGAAATGTGCAAAGGGTATGCGGTGCTGTCCCGTGTGCACTGTCGTGCAACAGGGACAGATAGAGAGCATACCCGCTAGCAGCTACGGAGTGCACCCTAGTGCACTGCGTTTTCCGCGGGCATGCTCTATGCTGACAACCCTTGCCTTAGACCACGACACCACAGCGTGGGACACTTTTATAATTACCGGTACTTAAAAGTACGACGAAATTAATAATTTCTTCTCTTTGGTATATACATGTACCTTAAAAATTATACAGTTGATAACAAAGTGCATGACAAAATTTTCGTACTGAATATATTGTGGGTTTCACTATGTTATGCTCTCATTATAATTAACGTTTATTTGAGGAAAATTTAGTAAGGTATCCATGACAGCTTGGTATATCAGTTAGTTTTAAGATACAGTATATGTAGGAATTTATTAAGTTATGCTGATAGTTTATTATGTAAGCTGCCAGAAGGTCCAGAATTACTGAGATATTTCTTAAGAAAAATGTTTTATCTCTCAAATATTGTTTTAGAAAAGAGGGCTAGAATTGTGGTTTAGAATTACGAGAAAAAAAAATGACCTACCAGTTGTGAAAATCTACAATAGTTAGTTTTTGACAATGGTGGAATGCTTCATATTAACATTACCGGTATTAAATGAGATTATTATGGAGACTTCTCGACCTCCAATATGAGTCCTGAACAGGCCAATCTGTGGTCCAACTCCTTGGAAGCTACATGATGAAGATGATGATGAGTAAAGATGTGTCTTCTTACGTGTAGGTATCATACATCAGGTTGCGCCATTGATATGTCTTGTGTAAACAAACATCAATAGGCTCCAGTGGTTCTTGCTGATTAAGATGAATCATGTAGATTTTACGTTCTTTCATATACTGAAATAGGACGTGGTATAGAGTTTCCTCTCCATTAAGATAGATCTGTATTAATTTAACGAATTTTGAAAGTAATAAGCAATATGAAAGACGGGTGTATAGGTAAAAACTTGTTTTCTTAACATAATGAAGGAATTACATTTAGGCCAAATAGTTAATGGAGTGGGAATATATTATAATGGTGCGCTGATGAATGATCTTTATTCTTAGGTTAATAAAAATAGAAACTTATATTCCACTTAATTTATTTCAACTTAAATTAACCTGATATATGATAGAAGTTTGCAAGCTATACAGTCTATATACTCTGATATTTTATAAATATACAGAACTTAGAATGAAGGGAGTGCTTTAAAGTTGTCAACTATATATTTTGTAATGTACACACTGCATGTTAGTTAAATAATGTGAGTTATTTATTTCATTTCTTCTTTGTGTTCAAGAAAAGGATTGTATATGTCGCTTTTGCACATACCTTTTTCCTCTCCAAAGTAAATATCAGATGTATAGTTATTGCAGACATAACATATCACATCATTTAGTAACTTGAAGTAGACGAGCGAAAAAAAAAAATCAAGATAATCTTTCTTATACTTAATGTGCCTTTTTTGTACGAAAATTTGAATGTAATATACCATTTTTAACAAAACCGTAGAAAGAGATCAATTTCTGTTATTCATGAGGATCTGAAGATGATCTCAAATTGCAATATTAGAAATCAAATTGTAACAATAATTTAACTTGTCACACATTTTTGTAATGTTCCTGAAGTGGAGTGAACATATAATTTCAGCAAGATATGTTTATATCAACAATTGTCGATCAGAAGTACAGAATTATATTTCTACATTTAATTTACATGTCTTGCTAAAATTATAAAATGATGTAACATGTTTGTGAGTGATTTTAGCAATATTTGTTAAATCTGGAATAATTTATGAATGCTATATTGGAATATATTTTATCTTATTAAGTAACCAGTTGTGTGTTTAGTGTATATATTAATACAGTATCGGGTTGTATTACCATTTTTGGACATGTGCAATACTGTAAACTCATATAGGTTGCAACTTGTGATTTACTTGCATTTTGACGTCTGGACTTTGATATGTTTATGTACATAGTGGCTTTTGAACATGGGGACATCTAATATATAAACAGATTATATAATATACATATATATATTATTACAGTGCATAAATGTTTTGAATATGTGCCTCAAACAGATTCTAGTCATCTGTTGACCCAAGTAAGTCATCAACAGCACCCTTAAATATAAAGTTGCGTATCTGTGTGTAAATACATATATTGTTTCTATTCTGTTGTTGAAAACTGTTTTTATTTTATAGAAAAATTCTACAGTGGACTTACTCATATAACAACATATAATATGAAGTGCTTGCTTGCCCTTACTCTATTTTGTCAATGTGATCAGTAAATTAAAATTTACTTGCAACTCTGCACAGCTATTATTGTACAGTGCCTTTTGCTATCGAGTCACCTGTTGCACAGCAGCCGGCGATAGCAACCATTGATAACCGAGCTCCTGGCACTGCAGCCGACTTGAATCCCCTCCCCTTCGTAGGAGCAGGGGTCATTCAGTCAGTCTCACAGCGGTTTTGTTTCAGCGTGGTTGTGCTTTGAAGTGCTTCATATGAAATGTTATTTCTGTATTAGTACTACAAGTGTTATTGTGCTTGGTATTAAATGTGATTTCTGTATTAGTGCTGTGCTATAGTTTACATAATGCCTCGAGATACACGTTACAACAAAGAATTTTTATGTATGATTCGTATGTGTTAACAAATTCTTGCAGGGAAGTTGTAAGGCGATTTTTAACTGAATATCCAGGTATGCCTGGCTGCGAAAACTTGTCACTAAATTTAGAGAAACGGGGTCTATTCTTGATAAAAAAAAAAAAAAGAAGGGTAAATAAACGTGTGCTTTCTGAGGAGAAACTAGACGAAGTGGGAGAAAGATTAGAACATACTTCACAGAAATCCTTCTGACAGCTTGCACAGAAAACTGAAATTTCGATGACGTCAGCATGGCGAGCTACCAAACTCTTAAAATTGAAACCATACAAGCTCACTGTTGTTCATGAATTGTTTCCACGTGATCATGAAAAAATTGTAAAGTAAAGTAAAAATAAAGTGTATGCAACGAACCCCCACACATTAGAAGAATTGAAAGCAAGTATCAGGTGTGAAATTAACTCTATTTCGGAAGATGAATTAATATTTCCTAAAAAAGATGCCAGAAATGTGTGGATGAAGGAGGACATCATTTCCAACATCTCGTGTTACAAGGTACGTGATTATTTTTCTTTGTAATTTTACTCAATTGTACAATGGTCATTTTCATTGTACATTGTATATTTGTACTGAATTGGCTGTGGGGGGTTAACATCGGTTGCTATCGCTGGCCGCTGTGCAGCAGGGATTTTGCTTTCAATTTGCCAGGAACTGGGCTATCATCAATTGCTATCGCTGGCTGCCATGCAATGGGCGACTCGACAGCGAAAGACATGCAGTACCGTTCTTTACTTCATGTTATTCATCCTTAATAAAATATTTGCCTCATTTATTTTTAGTGATGTTATGCACCAAATTATAATGAAACAATTTGATTTTAATTAATTCAAAGTAAATTGTTAATTATATTAACATAATATTGTTTTTAAAACTATTATACATTCTTATAGAATCACATTATAATATAAAACACTTTCATGCAATGCCACTGTATAGTTTCTGTGTTTGCGTCGATATCCTTTACACAGATCCTAAAATCGGAATCCAGCCTGTGTTTATATTATACAAAAATAGGTAAATTGAATGCACTTCTTTCATGAGATATATTGGCTGACATGTTGCTGTAGTCTATATCTCACAATAATAATATTTCAGGAAGAGTTTTTTTTTTTTAATAGGTATATTTAGCATAAGTTTCGGAACTCTGGTCTCAAATTAATTACTTACATTTATTTTACTTGCACATGCATGCTGTTGAAATTTAATTCAACAATTTAAAAAAAGTTTATGTTGGTACTGGTACTTAAGGTACTGTAACATAAAAATACTATTTCCTCCATGTATAACTACGATTCTGTCTTTTCTTGCTCTTAGTTAGTGCCACTTGAAATCATTTGCAACTTTTCCCTCTGTATATACAGTACATATATTTGCGAGAACTGAGGGATGAATAATATTGCCTTTGCAAGAATAATATTTGTAATTGGTGCTGTTGATGATTCAGAGAAGTGGTGAGCGCGTAGCCCACACTTCTGTAGTTGATATTGTTTGCACCAACCATATAGTGAATTCTCTGGAGTTAAAAGAATAGAGTATACATTCTCACATAAATATTTGTTTTTGATAACTTTTATGTACTCTGCCTCTAATAGTAGACCTTTGGGAACGGAAGATGGCTACTAAACAAAGCTAAGTGTGTGATATTTAATAATTTAAGTTTCATACATATTTGCACAGCAAGTTTTCGTGTTAACTTATTGTTATTCGTGAGTAAGCAAGCAAGCACTTTAATAAGGCAGTTTCTATATATTTCTCGAATATAAATGGTGGGTGAATAAAGAAAAGTACCAGTATCTAAGAAATCATCACAGGTGTAATAAGCTCACACTTGTGTTATTTCCTGAACTCTAAAATGAGATAGATGTGACAGTCAAATAGCTACTTTTATTCCAGGCAAAGACAAAGTGAAAATTCTTTTACCACTGTTTTATCTTACAAATTTTAGTCAGTCATTTTATCCAAAGCAGTTAACATGCCATTCATACTATGATACTGTTTAGAACCTTAAATTTCTTTATTTTAATATAAGTAAGGTTTATTTTATCGGCGTGTAATTGATTTCAAAATTAAAAGTACAGATATTTCAAAGAAGAATTTGTTTTATAGCATCTTGGGAAAAACAATACTGGTGTATAGTTCATCCATCACTGTTAAGCGTCCTGTATAATTTATTATTGTCCATCGCCATTAAATAAATAAATGGAATGTCTACAAATATTCTTAACTGCCTAGAATTCACATATTTCCATCCAGTAAGATGTGAGCAGAAAAGGACAAATATTAATTCAGTTCTTTTTTGTGAAAGTGCCCAAAATGTTGACTTGGTTAATCAAATGGCAATCATCCAGTGTCATAGTTGAAACTCGATATAGTTGATAGCAGAGTAACTTGACATGGATGTGTATAATTCAGATTGAATTTCATGTGGGAAGTTGAATTGTGCTTCATTATTCCATTCTCATTTGCAAATGGGAATGAGGTTGTGTGTGTATGTTTCATAGTACTGCAACAATTGAATTCAAGCAGTTGTGATGTTGGAGTTGAGATTATTTTATAATTGTAACGTAGATTTATTTGTTTTAAGGCAAGAATACTATGTGTGAGTAGCACTGTGGTGTACACTGAAGTCAAACTATTGTAAAGGGATGTATTATGTTTATTTGTTGAAAATAATATATATAACACAGAAATGCGTGACCTTCATTTTGCTAGCTTCATAAGAATTTCCAACATTATGTTTTGAGAAATTTATAATAATACATTTTATTCAGCATGAATTATGCGTTGCTGAAGTATCATTAATCATAAAATTAAGCAAAAATTTTGGAAGTAAAACAGAGATTTATTACTCTTTCATTAAAGAATAAATATTATTCATTACTACTGGGTGTTCATTTCAAAGTGTGTCATGACGTTACTGTTGTGAGTCAGCAATTTGAAGCGAGTTTCAGCTTTTATGTCGGAGAAGTTTCCTATTAATCAAGGCGTTCAACCTGAACTTGAGAACATGTATGGTATAACTTGAACGTCGTAGCAACAGATGGCGGCCTGTATGGTCTGTGTGCTATCATAACCTCTTTCGAACTGTGTTTTGCGCGGGAAAGTCGTACGCAGGATATTTGAAGAGTACACGGGAAAAACGATCAAGGTCCATCAAAAATCGAAATTGACTTAATAATGCCATCTTATAGTCGAAAGGAAGTACTATCATGTGGTCTAGCTAGTAATAAGAAATAATCGTTCTTGACACTCCACTACGTCAATTTCAATTAAATAACAAAGTATTAAGTGCTTAAGCTTTAAAATTCGTTTTTCTCGAAACTTTCTAAAATGGACCTTGATCGTTATTCCCGTGTACCCTTCATTTGTTATCATCGGTTGCGTACGGCAACATTCCACAACACAAACCAAATGCTCCATGTCCATGTTGACCGTCGAAGTTAATGTCTACAAATACGTAAGTAATCGTCTTAACCCTCTCCACATATCCCGACAGTAAGAAAAAAACTCACCTCAGTACGTGTTTCCAAACAGTTCACATTCCTGCCACTACAGGTCTTACCGTAAGTATCGGTAAGTACTCTTCAGAATGAACGCCATACTTGCTAGGCAACTTCTCTGGCACATACGTAATACGCCTCTGTGAAAGTGTAGGAAGATTAAATTCTCTAGGCTGAACGACTAGCTACATGACGGCATACAGCGAGCGATGACACACTTTGAACTGAACACGCAGTATAAACTCAACAATTAAATCAGAATGGTAAAGGTTTATTCTAAGAGTTTGGCTCTCGATAAAGAGTGATTGATACTTCTGGGAAAAGATCCCCACCCCTCCCCATTTACATCAAATTTATGGGATCATGTGACATATCTATATCTATTCCTCGTTTTACATAAATATTTTGTCCTTTTTCACCATTCAAATTATGTATTTTATAAGAGTAACAGTAGGATGTAAAATAATTTTATCATCATCATCATCATCATCATCATCATCATCCCCAAGAAACCAAAAATTGCAATAACCCAAGTCTAATAAATATGGGTCCTAAAATTAAATTTTGTACGAAGCAAGGGCTTTGAAATTGGTATTGCAAGAACAGCATATCTACTAATGTGAGCTATTTGCTTGTTTCTTATTGGGTACACTGATTACTGAAAACACCAAACGACTGTACATCTTGTTACACTTTTCAGGAATTTAGAAAGTCTTGCCCTCTGTTCACTTATTTTCCGATATGATATTATATGCATCGCAATCTCAGTTTATCTTAGTATGAGTGGAAGCCAAGATCTGATAACGTGTTGTACACTCATGTTTTTGTATTTTTAATTTGTTGCTTAAAATGGTTCATAGATATAGTATTGAATAGTAAGTGTAGTTTTCTGTCCAAGGACAGGTCTTTCATTGCATACCCAGCATTCTCCAATCTTCTTTATTTTCCACCTTCCTCTTAGTCTCCGCATATGATCCATATATCTTAATGTTGTCTATAATCTGATATCTTCTTCTGCCACGAAACACTTCTCCCGTTCGCCATTCCTTGCAGTGCATCTTTCAATAGGCAGTTTTTTCTTAGCCAATTTCTTTTTTCTCTTCCTGATCAGTTTCCGCATTATTCTTTCCTCACCCACTCTTTCCAACACAGCTTCATTTCTTATTCTGTCTGTCCATTTCACAAACTCCATTCTTCTCCATATCCACATTTCAAATGCTCCTAGTCGTTTCTCTTCACTTCGTTGTAGTGTCCATGTTTCTACCTCATACACACTTTACACAAAGTACTTTACTAGCCTCTTATTCAGTTCTTTTTCCAAACGTCCTCAGAAGATGATGTTCCTTTTTTCTACTTAAAGCTTCCTTTGCCATTGCTATCCTCCTTTTGATTCCCTGACAGCAGCCCAAGTATTTGAACTTATCCGCTTGTTCTACTGCCTCATTTCGATTTCGCATGTGTAACTTCTTTAGTTTTCTTCCGATAACTATGGGCTTCGTCTTGTTTGCATTTATCTTCATCCCACAGCTGTTATTTAGCTCCAGTAGTATGTCCCTTAGTATTATCTCCTTCTGCTAACCACGCCATAATATCAACAAATCTTATATACTTTATTCTTCTTCCTCCTCCTATCTCCCCTCCCATGTTCTGAAAATAGTTCTTCACTAAACCACAATAATTATGTGTTAACAAATCCAGCTTATGAAGTTTGAAAGCTAGGAAAGATTCCTTAGTGTTAATGTCCCAAGTCATGCAACGATCCATAGTCTTTTGAATAAAAAGGCATACTATACTCATGAGGATTTTGTTTTGCATGACAGACATCATTTGGAAAGTTACCCTAACAATCACTTCATCATCTTTCACAGGTAAGGGATGTATCTTACAGTTCTATGTGAAATGCTACAAAGCTATTGGAAGTTAAAATCTACAAAATTTGCAGTGGTGCAAGAATTACGACCTGGTAATTCTCTAATCAGGCACAGAATTTAAGTGGATTTTAAATGTAGCGCTTATGTTGGTGAAATAATCTTCATCTCCTCCTGTTTTCAGACAAGGCTTGGTTTCATCCCCATGGAAATGTAAATATCCAAAACAACAGATATTGGAAGTGCGAAAATCCTTCATGAAGACCTCATCCAAGATGTAAAAATAGGTTTATAGACGTTGTTAGTGGTGAGAGGATAATAAGCCCCATTTTTAACAAACTGTTAATGGGGAGAGGTATGTGGAAATTATTTTTCGTCTCGTTTTAGTGGGTTAGTGGAGAGTCATGCTTTTTGCCTTTTTTCAATAGGATTCTGCAACAGCACATACAGTCCACTTTTCTATGAATGAACTTTATACGGTATAGAACTCAAGGATAGAATTATCAGTAAGAATGGGTGGATTCCCCCGACCTAATCTTCTGTGAATTTTATCTATGGGAACTTTAAAAGATAAAGTGTATGAAAATAGTCCACATATCCATGAAGATTCAAATAGCATCCAGGAAAACATCTCCATTTTCTCAAAGGAAGCTGCAGCAAATGTTGCATCATTTCTTAAGCTGGTGCACATCCTTGCTCAGTTTTGGTAAGTAAGTGACGTTTTACAAGTCCTTCCATTTAAAATGCTTCAGACTGTTTTGTGTTAAACACTAAATAAACAATTTATGAGCGATAAAACGTGAAAAAGTAGCTGGTGAGGAAAACAAAAAAAAAAACTCGCAGTAAAAAAAAAAACAAATAAAAACCATAGAACCGATAATAACAGTATCACTTTTAATATTTAATTATGGCAATCCCTGTAGAACGTTAGAACTACACCAAAAATCGTAAACAAAAATATCCAGTCAAAAAAATATATACAGTATTGGAAAGTGCTGTTAGACTTTGATAAGCAAGTAAGGTACTGTCAACGAAAGAATCGACTTTTGATACATCCATAATATCTGTTCTTGATATTTATTACCTGTATGGACCAACCTGTAGGAACTGGTTTGCAACAATGTTGGTTGCAACCTGGATGACACCGAGTGAGATTTGAAATAGATGTGGACCAGCCAGAGACCATCGACAGAGAAAAAACTATATATGAATCAATGTTATCATACTCCAACAAAAATATACCGGTAACATTGACAATATCTCTCCGTCATAGGATTGATGATTGGAAGCCGTGGCATAATTCCGAGGAGGTTCCTAAAATTTAGTAAATATTTCGCCATTCCAAAGTAAATTTGCTTTGAAAGGTGCTATAGAAATACTAAACAATCATTGTGCACCAAAACATACATTTATCCTAATTGTTCTTCATACAGCCATGTACCAGCAAATTCACCATTGTTAGTAGGCTATCACAACCACTGTACCAAGAAATGGAAATCTTGTATAGTATTCTTTGCCATTTGGGCAGTCTGCTATGGCAGAAAGAATTATAATAATAAAAACGTCCATTTGTATTAAAAATCTGTTAGAACAAGTGTGTGTGTTGTTTCCGTTGCTAGCATACTTTAGGATTCTCTATATTAGGCGAAATATTTATAAAGAGGTTTTTTACCCTGGTTTGTTTACAATAAAGAAGAATAGAAAGAAGTGGACGGTTTTGCTCAACCACTAATAATGAATGACCCTTTTAAATATTGATAGTATTTTCGCCAAAATATTAAGACGATATATTGAATTCTCTCAAGTGTTGCTGGAGAAAGTACATTTATAAATTTCATCAGGGTTTTTCAGAAGTAACATTAATTGCAATTAAAATTGAATGAGGCGATTTTGGATAAAAATCTCAGACATGTCAAACCTTACATTTAATAAGGAATATTTTTATATTTTTATGGAAACAAAATATTTTGAGACTTGTACGAATTATGACGTCATCGAGAGCATTTTTATATGCCACCTATAGCTTTTTAATATCATCTGAAAGAGCATTATTTTTTATGTAGGTATTTCATTTGTTTTTGTCACTGCCTGCTCGAATCCTTCCATGCATCTGATGGCTGCTTATAGCCTACTGCCTGCTCATTCAATGGTCAAACATGTAACATGAATAGAAAAAAAAATTGTTGCTAGATGACAGCTTCTACCAGCCAGTGAAATTGCGTGTTGATATACGTAGGCCCTATGCTTTATGTTTGTAGTATGTGATTAAAATATTACTTTCTTTCACGACTGTAATAGCGTCTTCCTCTCTGTTAATTCTTTATATTCATTGCTCTTGGAAGAACAAGAAAACTGGAGAACTTTTTCTGTGTGGAACTTTCGTACCTTAACTTACTGAGTAAAGTTTCACGAATTTATCAAGAGTTTCTGACACAAGTTTTTGATGGTTATTATTTCTAACACACTTCAATATGTCACACTGGCACAATATAGATTGGACATCTCCCTCCCCCCCCCCCCCTCCAGGTTTAGAGCAGACATACGGATAAACCAAGACCGTCTTGGATAAACATAGTTATATTTGGTGCTGTATCTATCATTTCAGCGAAAGTATTGAGCGTATTCCGAATCTCACCGGTGAGCAATCCAATGGCATCACGGTGTTCCGAATTCCACCGATGACGTCATTGATGCTCCACCGGTGTCGCACCGGTGCCATCAACTTGCAGAGGTGGTGGAAGGCTCCATCAACCGCCATCAGTGAATCTGATTGGTTCTTGTATAGGGCGGGAATTAGCAGACGAATGACATCGTGCACTGTTGTGTCATGGCGGTGTGTTCTGCTTTAGTTCTGCTGTATTGTTTGTAATGAGCAGAACGTAAAAATAATATGTTAATGGCTTATGAGCGAACATGTCAACGGACCAGTTATTACCGGTTCAAGAAATAAGTTGTTTATGATCTCTTTTATTTGAACGAGATGGCAGTACGGAAATTTCGCAAAATTTTGCTAGCGTAGCACAGATAACCACTTACACAGTCGCCATGACAGCATCGATTCTTCCAGCAGTTTTGTTCCTTATTTTCGTTGCAACGTGACGTCATTGATGCCACCGGACCGGTGAGATTCGGAATACGTTGATTGTTAATGGTCTTATGAGAAGGCAGTATAAGCAGCCATCAGATGCGTTCAAGCAGGCGGTGGTTTTTGTACAAAAGCACTATGGTTTGTGGTTACTATGGTAACAATTTTATTGTTGACATATTTAGTTAGTTTCTGTATTATGGAAGCAGTTTTATTGATGAAATCGACATAAAACAGGTTGTTTTTAACAGAACATGATTTTTTATGTCAGATATCCATGTTCTTTGAATTTCACTTTTATTCTACTCACAGTTGACAGAGAAATAAATGGCCAATTTGGATGTGTATCGTTAAAAAGTGTGCGTAACACTCGTGTAACTTACGTTTTCTGTCATCAAATCCTATTTTCATCAGAATTCCTATTTTTCAAATTCACGTCAAAAATATAATAATGCAAATATTATTGCGGTATTAAATTGTTGAAGCCTAGCAAAATTATATGGAAATGGATATTTTATGACCAAAGTAAAAAAAATGAAATAGGCCTATAATTTCTTAAATAAGTATTATGTCGACAGTAGTTTAGTGGTGGCATAGATGGTAGCAGAAATACATTTCAAGATATAAAAATACAAAAAGGAAAGGAATATGCTATGCTACACGCAACGTCGTTTTTCGCATTCAGGTTCACTTTCTAACTTTTGAGTTTTGTTTCCTTATAAATTGTTATATAATGGGCCATTATTCGTAATGTCATAATTTTTTACTAGATATTTGTAATGTTTATACTCTACTACGAAACTCATAAGAGATCGTGCATTGTTAGCCAATATGTAACAACACATTGGAATGTAGGTTAAATTGCATAATTTTGGAGGCGTAACCTTTCAAAACCGGTGCATGGATATATATTATATTTATCCATGACCGGTGTTTGTGCGTTTACCGCTCGAGGCCCATAAGTGAATGAAGGCATTGCTGCAAACAGAGTAAAATACAAGCACGTCCTATAATGTATTTATGAATTCCATGTTCGTTTATTATATATTGCAGTTACATAATAGTAGTAAGTTCTACTGCTATTCGAACAAGTAAAGGAAAGATTCGCTATTTCTTACGTCATAGAAAGAGGAAATTGCAAGAGGAATAACTTGAACTTTCATAATTTGGTACTCCTGGTAACGACTAGCACTGACGTGCAGAGTTGCAAAATCGTGTTACTGCCGCTATTGGCCAATTGTGTAGATCCTGAAGCTGATAAGTTCCGGCTCTTGCGTCCGTAAAATATTACTGTTGTTCTTAATTTTGTTCACTTCTAGAAACGGTGATGACGGATAGTGAACCTCAAACAAAAAAGAAAATGTCGAGTTCCTTAGCTCAATTAAAGAAGTTCACAACTGTCGTTGCTGACACGGGGGATTTTGAAGGTAGGTTTGTCATTCAGTGATTATGTAGGTACTATATCAATAATATGCAGTTACATAATCTTACGGAATGCTTTGCTTTTAAGCGACTTTCAGAAACTATAACACGCTGTGCACGTTACTCGAAATTGTTCAGGAGACATTTCATTTAGAATTGTATTAATTTCTTGTTGGGCAGTAATGTTATGACATGTTAGAATAGTTACGTCATAGCGGGAATTTGAGGGAGGTTCATTTGACTTCATTCTGTAGTATAATAATTGTAATACAATATTTAAAAAAAAAATACCCGTGTTTTTTTTTTTTTTTTTTTTTTTTTTTCGAAATTGGTAAAGGAACTGGGCACAACTTTTGTTTTCGGATCTCTACTGTTCTAGATATAGCAAGTACCTGTTTTTTTTTTTAATAAGAGAAATCTAATGTGGATTTTCAATGACCGTATTCGTTTAAGGAAGTGGCAAGTTTTTCTTACCCTTCATTATATTGTTAGTAGTGTAAGTTAATTAACATTCGGATTTCTCAAGAAATTTGCATATCATTTGGAGGGGGAAACTAGAGCAGAAGCGAGTTTGGTTCCTTAGAACATTATTTAGCCCTTTGTTTGTTTTCGAACAGTTTATCTAAATTACTATTTCCATTTTTAAAAATTAGCAATTTGTTAAAGAGTTGCTCTTCCCCATGTTAATAACTTCTGTATTCAAGATCATATGCGGAGTTACGGGGGGGGGGCACTGCCCCCCCCCAAACTTGTCTGAACTCTTTTTTTTTTTTTTTTCTTCCATTTAAGTTAGAAAATATTGGATTCAAAAAATCTTTTTTGCTTTTGTTTATGATTAAGTTTCTGTGCTTAAATTGATGAATTAATGTCTTCAGAACATGTGTCTGGACTATAATATTTAAATTTCTGAATGTATAAGAATTTCTATACTTCATTTAAGGAATGGAAGCAGTGTAATGTTTCGTTTGTAACAGCCTGAACTCATGTGTTAGAAGTCTGCAGATGTTAAGGCTGCCACTTGGAGAAAAATGAATAATATACCGCACAACAATGCAAAAAAAAAAAAAAAAGAAAAGAAAGAAAAATATATGTGTAAGCTTAAAGACGAGATTAAATCAAATGATTAGAGTTTATATTTCACATGATATCTTCAGGAAGGTAAACTTCACATAAAAAAGTTTCTGTTAAGGGGACACTCAACTATATTTTGGAACTTTTTTCTTATTTGACCAATCTTTTTCAAATTTGGAGAAAAAGTTTAATATACATATGGAAAGTAACATGCAAAATCTCAGCTCATTAGATCCAATACTTTTCAAAATAGAAAAATGTTTCAATTTTTAATCAATCATTAATTGAAATAACACTTTTAATTATAATTTTTTATTTTTTGGCTTTGTGCATTTGACTGTGCCTTCTCAATGAAGAGGGGAAGAATTCTGTGTATTGATTTAGTTCTATCACGTAAATTGGTGTAAAAATTAATTGTTTTTATTTCTATGAAATTAAATTTTAAATTTTTTAATGATTAAAAGATCATAAATAGCTTCAAAAAGATAATATTGTAAAACTGATACATAAAATGACACTTTTATCGGATTTTTAAGTTGAGTGTCCCCTTAATACTGTTACGTAATTTTATTGATGTATGCATGTCTTTCTGTATGAGAGAGAAAAAGAGGGAGATTTTTTAAAGTTATGCTGTATTATAATTTGTAGTAGACCTACAATTCAAGTCCTATACAACTCGGTCCGAAACATTGCGGATGTGGATGTAACATTGTAAGAAATATGCTCTCGAAAATATAATCATATTCCGATATACTGTTCCATGGTCAAGTTATGAGTTAAATGATGTCCCCCGTAACCCCGTTATATGGGGATTCTACGGTTTTGCTTTAACCCTCCAAGGAAACGGTTCTCTCTCTGCCTATGTTCAAGATCCTTGTTCAAGTTTGGTGTTAGGCCTAAGTCAAATTATATTAATTACAGTCAATTCTAAATCGAGGAATGTGTAAGCAAAAAAAAAAAAATAGGATAAACTTCGGAACACAGTTACCTTCCTTCTCCTCTTCCCCCAAAAGTCCAACCTTGTGAACACAAAATAAATTATTGGTTTTTATACTGAAAAGTGCCTTTTCGTAAGCATGATAATGCGCATTTGACAAACACAGACAAATGTGATCATTTTAGCATTTTAAGACAGCCTAATTGTTGACAGTGAGGTAACCGTATACATGGTAATAAGAAGAAAGTATTCATGATTCCTGTATGTAATGGTTGGAACACGTTTGTGTAGCAATTTGTCTTGCACGAAACCATTTGCAGGTAGGCCCCTACTTAACGATGCGTAGAATGAGTGACACTGAAACACAAGTATGAAAATAATCGCGTTATATACAAAATTTAAAAAAGTAAAATATCGGAAAAGGTTAAACGAGCATTGAAGTAGTTTCCTTTGTACTCCGCTTATACACCTTGCATATATGAATTTGTGACAGGTTTGTTTAGTTCAGCAAAGCCATGCATGTACGATCAACTGCATCTCCACCCAAAAAAAAAGAAAAAAAAAAAACTTTATAAATTCAAGAGAAAAAAGTTGTTATTTTATGCCAGGCGTTTGACAATAAAGTCATTTGACCCCTTGCACTCCAATATTTAAAAGAGAAGAGAAATTTATACCAGAACTGAGATGATTTATACTAATAATAAATCTGTAGCCGAAATTTTTCTGGTAATTTTCGATTTTCCAAAAATAATTGGTCCTAACATATATAATTAACCACCCTGAAACCGAAAATCGCTTTTTTGAAATTTTTGTTTGTATGTCTGTCTGTCTGTCTGTCTGTCTGTCTGTCTGTCTGTTACCTTTTCACGCGATAATGGCTGAACGGATTTCGATGAAAATTGGAATATAAATTAAGTTTGTTGTAACTTAGATTTTAGGTTATATGACATTCAAAATACATTATTTAAAAGGGGGGTTATAAGGGGGCTGAATTAAATAAATCGAAATATCTCGCTTATTATTGATTTTTGTGAAAAATGTTACATAACAAAAGTTTCTTTAAAAATAATTTTCGATAAGTTTTATTCCTTGAAAAATTTTGATAGGACTGATATTTAATGAGATAAATGAGTTTTAAAATTAAAATAACTGCCATCTAAGGCCGTGTAATGAATTAAAAAACAAATGACTTCGTCTATAAGGGGCCTTGTTCAGCAACAATCGAAAGCTATGAAAGATAGCCTACAGAGAATGTTTCTGTGCTTGTATGAAGTAATATCGGAAGCTAAATTAACCGATTTGTATAATTAATTATTATTTCACCATTGGAAAGTGTAGTTTCTCTAGATGGACATAATGCTATAATGTTATTACAGTAACTTCTGATATAATATAATATAATAATATAATATGTAATGTAATATTGTATAATATAATTTATTTGAAGGGTTCACAACCATAGTGGGCCAAGCGCCATTTACTGAATACGTAGAAAACAAGGGTTAAAATTAAGTTATTACCATAATTCAGTGGAAACCTATAACAAGTAAAATAAAATATACACATTAAATCTAAATGATATCAATCTTCATTAAACTATGGTTGCATGTAATAAAAATTAAGAAACAGGTTAAAGGAATTGTCATTGCACCAAATGAGTGTCTCTGGACCAAAATGATGGCATTTTAATTATTTGGATGCAATTTAAATTAAGTAACATATTAAATGATTTATCCTTCTATCAAACACGAATGTTCCCTGGATCAAACGTCCTATTTTAAATATGCAATTACTTTATATTTCTAACAGGTGCAGCGGAGCGCACGGGTATGGCTAGTTTACACTATAAAATACATATTAAATGGAGGTTGTAAAAAATTAATAAATGGACTGCAATTCCTAAGGTTCAAAGTAAGATTTTAGAATGAAAATTGTTTGTTTACGATAATAGATCAATAGGCCTAATATTAGTTATTACTCAACCGAAGCAAGTGGAGCCGCGGGCATAATGTAAACTATCGCGATGACGCTATACAAACGCAGGAGCAGTACAAGTGGCGCTCCGGGCTGCAGGACGTCACTGGCCTTGGTCGAGTAATAACTGTATTTCCTGGGTTGTTCATAAAAGGCTTTATTATACGTAATATTGTAAGGAAAGAAAATTGCCAGTGTGATGTTTTTCATGCTGTCATATAATAAAATATCTTACTATAGCCTATGTATTTTTTTTTTCGCAGCAATGAAACAGTACAAGCCAACTGATGCCACCACAAATCCATCGCTTATGTTGTCAGCTGCCAACATGCCACAATACAAACATCTCATTGCAAAAGCCGTTGAATATGGTCGCAAAGCTGGAAGGTAAGATATATATGTCCCATTTGGGACTAATATTGAATTGAGAATTTTATTATTTAAAAATATATTTTTATAATTCAGTACTATAGGCCTATTTCAATTTTAGAATGCAGTAGTGTAATGCTAAGTTCTGAGAACTTTATAAGAATACTGTACTGTATCTTTCAAGGTTGAAATTAAATTTGACTACGTTGTTAACTATTTATGCTGAATGTTTTATCCTTTAATAATCTGGGAAAGTGGAAATTTCTAGCGAGAAAGAGGTTGATAAAGATTGTGGCTGCTGCATTCGGCCTTCAGAGTCTGACCACAAACTACCTGTATGGTATTTGCTGTCTTGTTTAGCAGTTTAATTTCTTTTGGCATTGTGCAAAGTTGTTTCGAGTAAAAATATGTTCATTAAAATGAGAAATGTATTATCATTGGAGGATCGAGTAAAAGTGATTTATCCAAAAAAAAAAAAAAAAAAAAGTATTGGAGAAATTTAAATGTGCAAAACTCGATTAATTCAATTTAAAAATCGAAGGAAAAAATTATAACTGACTGGAATTCCATTGAAAGACTGTGCTATTGAAGAACGTGTAAATGGATTTCTTAATATGTTGAAAAATATAGGGTAGCTCTTGGGAACAGGAGATTTTGAATTGATGAGGTCAAAGTTATACTTGAAGTCGGTGATAACACCATACTATTCCTTAGACAATGCCATTTCAGTTGCCTTAAGACAGTGGACTGGAGAGCATTGTGAATTCGCTATAAAAACAATTATTGTTGTGAATCTGCACGATGAGTCCGCACCTATGGAGTAATGGTTAGCGCGTCTGACTTGAAAGCAGGTGGCCTGGGTTCGATTCCCGGTCGGAGCAAGTTACCTGGTTGAGGGCTTTTCTGGGATTTTCCCTCAATCCAATGAGCAAATGCTTGGTAACTTTCGGTGCTGGACCCCAGACTCATTTCACTGGCATTATCATATTCATCTCATTCAGCACTAAATAACGTAAGATGTTGATAAAACGTCGTAAAATAAGCTACTAAAATAAAAAATTAAATAAAATCTGCATGACGATTTTCAACTTTGGCATCATGATCCGATTCTGTCAGCCCATGCTGTGAAGACATGGGTTGAAAGATTTGAATGAACAATTTCTACCCTGAGCAAGAAGCATCCAGGACCAAGCAGTCAATGCCACCATCCAGCAGAGTCCACAACTTTCTGCACTGCAACATCCTATCATTAGGTTTGCCTTGCCACACTGTGGCCAAATATTGCCTTCAGATCTCAAATTGCATCCGTACAAGCTTCAGGCCATCCAACAATTGCAAGTCGATGATTCCAACAGATGAGTAACTTTTGCTGAACCGTTTTTAACAAAATGCGAGGAAGATCAATATTCATCGTTGCATTACAACAGAACAGCTCTTTGGAGAGTGTCTCATGTTGAAGAACGGCAACATGGACTAGCTCGTGCGATCGCCTGACCTTTCAGTATGCGATTTTTTTAATGATTTTAAAAAAATCGTGTATATGCTAGTCGTCCTCACACCCTAAATGAACTAAAGACTAGGATTCGTGACAACCTTGCATTGATCTACTGAAATTCTCGTCATGCAGCTTTACAACCATCATTGTTTTTACTGCAAATTCACTATACTCTTCCATTCACTTCCTCATGGCAACTGAAATAGCAATGCCTAAAGAATAGTATGACGGCATCAGTCTTATCAACTCCTTGCTACATTATTGCTAAAATGTTATAGTTTATTCAACACCAAAAATATAAATTTTAAGAAAATGTCACCACAAAAACAGGCTCTGCCAATTACCAAGCAAGGCGATTCTAACCATTCACCATAATCAGGGCCCTAATACATGTATATTAAACTTTGCAACATAGTTTTCAAGTTCTGCAAAGTGAAAAGTGTGTTTCGCCATAAAACACAATGAATTTTTACAAAGTGGAATATTTCTCACAAAGACTTTGCAAAATGGAGACATAAATTTCTTTGCAGTATGCTGTGAAACAACCACATTTTTCATAAGCTTCTAAATTTACTTTTTGAATTTGACTATAAAAAACCACAGTAATTAAAATTCATAATTTCTATAAAAATATTTTATTTTCTTACATCAGAATTGGAGTTCTTTGCTGTGTACACTGTGAAACAGACACATTTTGCATGTTATAGAATTTGAAAAGTAAAAGGTTTCAAAGTTCATTGGTTGAACTGGGCCCAAGCCCCAGTCCTTCTCAGTTTGCTGTATTCATTCCATGACCATTATATGTCATTTGGCCATCTTTCTTCATTCATGCAAAGAACATGGCCTTATTTGTTTAGAGTCATACTTTCAACTCAGTTTACTGTCTTCAGGACATCTGCTTTCCTCATTATAGGTTTATTTCTTACATTATCAAACACTCCACTTTGTTAGAAATTCCAGAACAAAGGAAAAAAAAAATCCCTTTTCTGCTTGGGATCGAACCTGTATAGTTCAGATTTGTATCGAAGTACATGCTATACAGTTTCAGATGTATGTTGACCTAACAATACTTACATGTTGAACATTGGTAGTGCACATTAATTTATAATTAATTCTTTGCACCATATTTTCTAATACTCTTAGTAACAGTATGAAATGTATTTTATATTTTAAAGGGAATATAATTGTCCTTGTCCTTGACCTTGTGTTAGAAGAATGTTAAACTCTTGAAGTCAAACCTTGTGAGTACGTGCTGTTTGATAACCTTTGAAAACATATCATTCTGATAAAAATAAGAGATAGTATGACCCATTAGTGTTTATGTAATACTAGTAACATAACTTCTCTTCCTGACTGTTACATGTCACCTTCATGTCATTGGTTTGCTGAGTTGCTAATTTTTAAGAAATGAAGGGCATTTATAAAGTCAGTTAAAAAGAAACTGTGAGTTCCTTAACTATAAAGAGAAACAGCTCTTGTATATACACAATTAATATACTTTTCTTGCTTTTTCGTTAGAGAAAGTATAAATTGTCACATTGAAAAAAATCTATTTCGATATTTTCGCGGAAATAAGTTTTCTGCATTACAGATACCATTTTTTTTACATGCCATTATTTCTGTTCACTTGTGTACAATCATTTCTTCCAAACTATTAAGTGGATTTTGTTCATTATTCAGCATCTAGAATGAGTTATTTTATCGGGAAATGGTGCACATGAAATATAATAATCTTAGTGAAAAGTTCATGGAGTATTTATTTGAAATAAAGGACACAAAGTGACGAATCGAAAGAGACTCAAGCTTTTTTTTTTTTTTCCTTGCATAAGATCGACAAATAAATAATGGAGTGAGCCCTCCAATACAACTCCATATCAGTGGAGAAGCTCTTAAGAGGCTTTTGAGGCTGGCCTACCCAATGTTCTCTCAGTATGAGCAATTTTACACAATTAATATGTAACACACACACACACACACACACACACACGCATGCACTTTTGATTAAACTAAACTCAACAACGCAGCACTTTCAGAGAACACCAGTATTGCATGACATATTGTGACAGAAGGCCTCGTTCCGTATGGAGATGTAGCGAATCGATACCTCCTCCCCGGTCCCCTGCTCAAGCTTGCAAGTCAAGGTCATAGCCATGCCTTTAGAGACTTTTTGCTTTAAGCCTCACTGCTCGCAATGCTCTCTCCATACTGGAATGACTGTCAACAGTGAATTTAATATATGCAAGGATCTGAGTGCAATCAAGTGTTACAATAAATCGTCAATATGGACTTATAGGCCTACTGTTACTAGGTATAACAACTCATATTTTTTTGGGTAGACTAAGCATCAAAAACCTCTTAAGATCTTCCCACTGCACCACGTTTGTTTCCGACTTTGACATAGAAATTTGTGTCCAGAGTTTTAATGTGACAACGTTTTTAGCTCATTTTTGTTATATGCTACTATATTTTTTTAAACTCATGGCAGGTACTTGACTGTCATTCACTCATATGAAGCCAGTTCCAGTTATGTAGACCAATTTACCTACAGAATCATTGCTCAGGTTGCACATAGGAGGTTGATCCACATTACACGCGCAATGAGATGAGATGATTATGATGGGGATTTGTTTGGATGCCACAGGAGAACCCGTATGTTACCAGGACAAAAGGCTTGCCCTATAAATTGGGGATATGACGGGGATCGAACTTGGGATCCACAGGATAGATTATAGTTGAATTTAATGATATTAAATAGCAAGTGACACTAGACATTGGTCCAAAACATTAATTGAAGCTCTGCTGTAACTAATTTTAATTAAACAATATAGATCTTGCTTCTTCATGCTGGTTGTCGTTTATACCAGTGATTGAAACATGAGAGGGATTGTCTCATATATTTTACTTTCTTCTTGCGGTAAGTTAAACCAACAGTATATTTTCCCTCATTATATTTGCCCATGTCTTGTCTCGTAGGAAAAATTGTGGTAATAAAATTACAATCCTGAGCAGAGGTATAAATTAGCTTTTCTCTACAGTTTTCCATTAATGAAGTTTTTACTTTGTTGCAGTACACCTGCAGAACAACTTGAGGCTGCATCAGACAAGCTGTTTGTGTTGTTTGGAAGTGAGATATTGAAAATTGTTCCTGGAAGAGTTTCTACAGAAGTAGATGCAAGGTGAGATTTTTTAGAAAATTTCAATGACAAATATAAGCCATTTTTGAATGATTTGTAATAATTTTTACTTATTTTTCCCATTTATGCGTAGCAACTGGACGTGGGAAAAATAAAAAATTGTTCTTTTCCTGAAATTGTCTATCTAGTCCCAGACAACAGTTCCGAAATAGCAGTGTGACAAATGAACTGTGAGCTGAAACTTTGATACTGCCATATTATTTGGAAAGAAGTTTTAGGAGACTATGATTTAATAGAGTTGGGAATGAGCAGAACTGAACAGTATGAAGTGTATAATATATATGTTACCGTTAAAACCAGTTTCAACTAGCAAAAACTAGCTTAAAATATATATATATATAGAAAGCGAGTTTTTTTAAGATCTAGAATCAATGACAGGTTAGGTTTGTTTTGTTTAGGTTTTTAGTTTGCAAAAGAAAGCCTAAACGAACCAAACCTAACCTCTTACTATTCTAGACCTTAAGAAAATTCGCTTTCTATCTACCTACATTTGCTTGAACTACTTTATACTAGTTGAAACTGGTTTTAACTTATTTCAGGTTTTAACGGTAACAAATACACATGATTCAAATGAAATTTGTAGTTTCACAGTATTACAAATTAATTAGGTAACAGATGGTTGTACTGTGTTATTTTAATAAAATATGATGTGAAAATTTAGAAAATGTTAAGTGGATATTTCATCTGTTACTTAAATTGAAAGTGAAAATAGTTATTAATGTATATTTTCATTAAAAACGTTCCTCTTACTTCTACAACTATTCTGGCCAGGACTGTAAACAAAGAAATGACTGGGTAGAACCCTAACATTTTGGTGAAATAAGGAACATGTAGAACCATGTTCTTGAAATTCTCATGTTGTATTTTTTTCTGTTTTAAGGCTTTCATTCGATAAAGATGCTAGTATACAGAAAGCAAAGCGTTTGATCCAGTTGTATGAAGAACAAGGAATCAAGAAAGATAGAATACTCATCAAATTAGCATCTACATGGGAAGGAATTCAGGCTGCAAAGTAAGTGTTTAAATAGGTGCTGACTCAAACAAAAATAGTTTCTTATAAAACTTGTTACATCTACATTTTCATGAAAATGTGTCATGAGGTCCATGTTATATAGAAATATCAAAGGTGTTACTGAATGAAGTTTTGTTACCTGGAAGTTTCCTGAATATATTAGTGCAGTTTGAGAATATAGATACAAGTAAAACTATAGCACCATTTTAGACACTATAAAACTCGTATATTTAAATGTAAATAACAGTCAGATATGAACTTAGAAATATAAAAGGTTAACTGAAATCCATTGTCTACTTGTAATTAAAATTTTCATAAATCAATCTGAAAGGCGGAATATTTGAAAAATTGAATTGAAAACTGACTTCTAGAGATTTGACATTTCTATCCAAAGATTCTTTTGGTCTAGTGTCATGTTTGAAGGGTAGTCAGAAATACTGTATAAAGCATAAGCTGATATATTTGTCTGTAATTCATTGTTCTAATATTTCTAATACAGTAAAGTTCATTTGTACGTTTTTATGTGATCTGAAGAAAAAATGCGTAAGTGAGAAAAAGTATTACTGAAATGACATTCATATGAAATAGCATTTGAAGACTATATTATGAGAAAAACGAGTTACGTCAATTCAGTAAAATTTTCACAAGAGAAATTTAGAACTTCATACTTAAGCCTTCTTTGAGCCTCTAATACAGTGTACCCAAATTTATAACCTGTATTCTTGAATCAATCTTCTTAATGTATCCAGTATTTGCTGACAACATAAAGTCCACTATAGTCCATTGTAGTCTATTTAGTTGTTGTTTTTCACGAGAAATGAGGGTATTTTGATCGGTGTTCATTATAGATGCCTGTTGCTAGTAGCCAGAGTTGGGGTGTAGTCAATATATACTGCAGGACTGTGTCTTCTGCAACTGGTACTGATGATTCTGTATTCTTGAAGAATGTAAGATTATTTGTCGGAAATCTCAGCTCCTTAGAGCTAAAGCTGGCAGATATATTACATTTTAAACTCAAATTCAGATGATAAATAAAAAAAAAAAAAGTTAGTTATTTTGGATTGCTTGCTCTTAATGAATAAATTGTGCCTTCAGATACTTATATTTGTTCCATAATTTGTTCAGTTACATCGTAATGTATTACAAAATGTTTCACTGTTTCTAAAGCAGTAACAGTGACATTAAAGGACACTAGATTGTTAGAGGCGAGCATAGGCAGCTTCGAATTTCAAAGTGGGCTTCAATTTAAAATGAACATGTACTGGTACTGTATTTTCGCGTTCTTACATTTTTACAGAAAACTTAATTTCCAGAACAAAATTGATGTAGAACATAATATAAATGACGTTTCATATCTCCCAGGTTTAAAATATGACCGTACAAATGTAAAAAACGAATAAACGAAAAATACATATCCGAAATAAATTAATGTGGCAAGTATAGGAATTGTGCCGGGACATCAGAAAAAAAAATGTATAAAATAATCCATTTTGAATCTTGTGTACACTACTTTTAATACTTGAATATAATTAATTGATTAACTGGTGGACTTACTCGTGTTAATTGTTGCGACAAGTTCTACATAGGACAGACAGGCAGATCATTCCAAACACGCTACAAAGAACACATTAAAGCAATGACCAGAGGACACAATACATCTACATACGCCGATCACATAGCCAATGCTAACCATACATACAATAACATAAATGCGGACATGGAAATCCTACACATACAACCCAAGAACCAAAAACTCAACACATTAGAACAATACGAAATATACAAACACACTAAAACACACCTCGATCAAATTCTCAACACACAGATCAATTTCAGTACACACACACTATTTGACTCCACTCTTCAACACCTTTCAACAATCAAACACACCCACATAACAGGCAGAGAAGTTCGAGATGACGCCATGATCTAGTAGGCTCTGAGGATGGTGCGTGAAGCACTGAAACAGCTGTAAGCTGCACAAAACATAATTAACACGAGTAAGTCCACTAGTTAATCAATTAATTATATAAAATAATGCATTATTTAACCCTTAATACTATCGTGGAACATATTTTCACTTTGTAACAGAGAATTGGAAGAAGTACATGGAATCCACTGTAACCTGACATTGCTGTTCTCCTTCTGCCAAGCCGTGGCATGTGCTGAAGCTGGAGTTACTCTTATTTCACCTTTTGTGGGCCGTATTCTTGATTGGTATGTGGCGAACACAGGCCAGAAGTCATATGAAGCACATGAAGACCCGGGAGTTATCTCTGTTACAAAGATCTACAACTACTACAAGAAGTTTGGATACAAGACTGTTGTCATGGGTGCATCCTTCAGGAATGTTGGTAAGTTTGGAAACTAACTTTGTTAGATGTAAAGTTGTGAGCAAACACCTTCGTAATTATACAATACAGTATTTTTCAGCTTGTAAGATGCAATTTTCTCCCCTAAAAAATTGTCTCGAAAACCAGATGTGTCTTACGTAACAAGAGCTGGAATTGCAGATGAAATACAAAGTCTCTTAGGCCAGCATTGGACCGTCTGATATTGGACAAGACTGTTAGAGCTGTCTTGAACAGAATTTTGCCATGACGTATATAGTTGGTTTTCATATGCACAGCTACTGTCAGTTGTGATGTAATGGTAGCTGACGAAATCTATTGAAACCTATTTGATATGGTTAGAAGAAGAAAATCACGTAAATAGAAGTTGTTAGATTCATTCTCAGAACCAAACAGTTATTAATATACTTGGTTTTATAAATGCGTTAATTTCTTTTGCAACTTCTTCCCACATGCACATATACAAGTCTGTGTCTGCATCTGTTCTAAATTAAATTGAAAAATACTCGGAAATGCAATTTAAGAAAACAATTATATCACTGAATATGGTGTATAATCCACCCTGGACACAGAGCAATTCAGGCGAATGAAAGAGAAGATAATAGACTTCATGCATATGCAGAATGAAATGTCTGATCATGTCCACCAGCGGAAAAACTTTAGGTGACTTCATCATTTTGTTTGAGACATGTTAATCAGGATGAATGTCCGATGCAGTATGCTGCAACCCCCTAGCAGTGTGTTTAATCACCATCACATCGGATGGTTCTAGACAAAAGCATCCTGTCTGAGACAGAATGTCAGTTGCATTATTCTTCCAGTCTGAGTCTGTATTTATTTAAAGTACTGTATATGATGAGATGTACTAAACATTTTTCTTTTTCAGAAAATGTCCATGTACAAGATTTGATCTATACAGCTTGCTTAGAAATGCTGAAGAATCCAGAGGTTCATTGCCACCCTCACATAAGCCCGCCATCGGTTCCTATCCTGAGCAAGATTAATCCAGTCCCTACCATCATATCTCTCCTCCCTCAAATCCATTTTAATATTATCCTCCCATCTACGTCTCGGCCTCCTCAGAGGTTTTTTCCCCCTCAGATCTTCCAACTAACACTTGATCTATACAACTGTGCACCATATAGTTTGCAGATGTACGTTATTCATTGCCAAACAATGAAATTACTTAATATTGTATCTCATAATTTTAACAATATTCTTCATATAAAGTGGTGTGCAAATCAATTGGGACATATTGTCTCATAAATATCGTTTTTGGTTTATTTTCACGACTAAAAGGGATGAAGTTACAGAAGAATGGAGAAAGTTAATACAACACAGAACTGCACACATTGTATTCTTAACCCGACATAATTAGGAACATTAAATCCAGATGTTTGAGATGGGGAGGGCATGTAACACGTATGGGGTAAATCCAGAAATGCATATAGAATGTTAGTTGGGAGGACGGAGGGAAAAAGACTTTTGGGAAGGCTGAGGCGTAGATGGGAGGATAATATTAAAATGAATTTGAGGGAAGTGGGATATGACGGTGGGGACTGGATTAACCTTACTCAGGACAGAGACCGATGGTGGGCTTATGTGAGGGCAGCAGTGATCATCCGGGTTCCTTGAAAACCATAAGTAAGTAAGTATTCTTAATCTTAAGTAGAGGTCT
Source organism: Periplaneta americana (assembly GCF_040183065.1). NCBI lineage: Eukaryota > Metazoa > Arthropoda > Insecta > Blattodea > Blattidae > Periplaneta > Periplaneta americana. Next base: position 162,556,802 of record NC_091119.1, read on the forward strand.
AAGATGGATATAGTTGACTTACTATAGTCTTTGTGAATGACGTGGAACTCTTCACAATTATTCAGAATATTACCTTTATCATCTTCTTGGCCGTTGTCTTTGATGTAGTCGAAGATTTGATGTATTTTCTTCAAAAATGTTATATCGAGGTGTTGCCCTCAGTAGCGTAGTTTGTATAGTGCTGGCCTTCTATGCTCGAGGTTGCGGGTTCAATCCCGGCCGAGGTCGATGGGATTTAAGTGTGTTTAAAAGCATCAGGCTCATGTCAGTAGATTTACTGGCATGTAAAAGAACTCCTGCGGGACAAAATTGCGGCACACCGGCAACACTGATATAATTTCTGCAGTTGTGTCTTTAAATAAACCATAATTTTATTTTTTTTTTTTTATATATCAAGGTAGGAGATGGAGTCTATACATTTTTACTGACTCTCCGTTGAGAATTACACATGACTCACATTTCTGATTATAATAACCATTACTTTAGGATAAATGTTCCAATTTTCCTAATATGAAAATTTCAGATATTAACATTTTATTTTCTTTTAAGGTGAAATAAAGGCATTAGCAGGCTGTGACTTGCTCACAATCAGCCCCAAACTACTTGAAGAACTAGACTCCAGTAATGATGAAGTGTATGAGGCCCTTACTGAGAAATCTGGTGAGTAAATTTTTATATTATGTTTCTATTTATTAGTTTCATGTCCATCTCTTCTTTTTGTTGCTTGCTGATGTGTAGAGTCCATACAGTCTCTATATTCTTCATGTGTAGGTCTACGCCAGTTTTACAGGATGTTTATTTTTGCAGTATTTTTAAAGATTTAATATACTTACTTTTCAGCTCGTAAGGCTGATGTTGAAAAGATTACTATGGATGAAAAGACTTTCCGTTGGATGCTGAATGAAGATCAGATGTCTTCAGATAAGCTGTCTGAAGGTATTCGTAAATTTGCTGAAGACTCTCGCAAGTTGGAGAAACTATTGAAGGAGCTTTTGAGCAAAGCAAAGTGATTTCATGCATGCTGAGAAGATCCAGTGTCAATCATCAGCCAAAACTGAACACATTCCTTACATGGGTTAGCAACTGTAATCTTGGTGAAAGGGTAGGTGACAATCAGGATATTAAATACGGTGCTAGTTTCTGGAATGATAACATTTTATTTGTATCTCCATTTTTAATATGAATGTTTTATTATGTAACATAAATCAGTATGTCCATTACATATAATTACATATACATCTGTACTTTATTATGCAATTTGTAGTTTTATTTACTAATTCCCAAACCTGTCTCCCATTACATGTAGACAATAGAACTACAGTAGAACCCCGATTATCCGTCACCCTATTAACCGATTGTTGGATTATCTATCTGTCTTTCTCTAACTTTCTTTTCTTTTCTTTTTTTGCTGCAGAAATATTACTATACATTGTATTAGCACGTTATTTTTCTAGAGTGTTGTTACAAGACTTTATCACACAGTATGGTCTACTGTTAGAGTTGTCATATTGTATAACTTCTGCATAAAAATTCTTCTACAGGTGTCAAAATATATCTTGTTGTGTTAAGTACCGAAAAAAAAAAAGTGGACTAAAAATTGAGTGGTTTGGGGAAAGAGAAACTGTGACTCATCTCTCATCAGAATACGAGATTGGAGTGTACAAAGTATGTAAATCTACAACACGAGACCTACATTATTCCTATCTTTCCACAGACAGACACTTTCCCTTAAAACTCCGTCGTTGACAACCAGACTTCTAAATTAGTAGACTTCTGATCCATTACCTATAGTCCCGACGCTGTTATTTCCGGCGTGACTCCACCTCTTTGCTTATGTCTTAGAAAGTGAAGGCTCTATAAAGTCTAGGTAGGTAGTATCGTTCACCATTTTTGTTCTTATGTTGCCGAGCTACCATACGAGGAATCTATTTGCCACACCGTTAAACATTATCATGTCGTAGCTCCTATGATAATAAATCAAACGCAATGTAATTCAGCAAATAATTGAGTGGCAAATAACGTCTTCGTGTGCTTTCTGTGAATGCCAACGAAAGAGCTAAAATGGCGTGCGATTATATTATGTATTTATCGAGCCTTAAGGAATGAATCAGCGAATCACAAGATGTACACGTTTAAATGTACCCGACCAGCAATGCGATTGGCTGCCGGAAATTAGAGCGACGGGACTGTAGCATCTTAAATACAAGGCCGTGGAGGAATTTACGAAAATTTTTCATGGTACGGATTATCCGATTTTTTCGATTAACCGTTCAGTCTACCCCCTTCATTACGACAGATAATAGAGGTTCTACTGTATATCAGTACTGACATTCTATTAAACATCCTATTTATCAGTTACATTCTGATACTATGCTCATATTAGATGACTAACAATAATTATATGAAGTAGAGTAGTGTTTCTAACTACCATGGCTTGGCATTGGTCTATGGGAAATATGTGAATTTAGTTTTACTCACATTAATACAAAGTGTAAAGAGAAGGTACTGCCAAACTGTCTACAGTCAGCCTCATATATACTCTGTGTGTGTGCTTTTTTTTTTAATTTATTTTTTTTTTTCATTTGAACTTGTATTTGAAAAGCGATCAGCTGCCTACTGAAGCCACCTACAAGTCTACATCAGCAGAAGCTGTAGTGAATACTAAGGTATGGCGTGAACTTTGTCAATTAAACAGCAAACATAGAGTTCCATCATTCACTACAATTGGCTACTGCCTTCAAACACAATAGCATTATTTATGCCAGAATCGGATGTTGCTTGTTTTATAACTTAGGTAGTTGGAATATTAGCTTTTATTAAATTCATTCCCTGATTATTGTATACAAAATTATTTATTTTCATTGCGATTGTAGTGTCAAGTGTTCACCTTCTTCAGCCAGATCACTGCACAGGTAAGGGGAAAAAATTAATTGTAACTAATTGTAAATTTCCCTTATTATGTATGGATGATTTTCTATAAAAGCAATTAGTGTTAACAAAAGATCATCTGCTCACATAATCTAATTCTGATGATGGCCAATAGCAGGCTCAAACATGTTAACAAGGTAATATAAAATTTAACACAATAAAGACATAATAGTTTTCCGAAATGATATAGTGTTAAAAGTTGTGTAATCAAGATGTATAATGAATCTAATTAAACTACAATTTATAAATTGAGTCTTTTTTTTTTTAATATGAACATCTTTTGGTACAATTCAGAAAATGAAAGTTTATCTTATTATTTTGGCGAACAGTAAATATATATCCTTCATATAGAATTAAAGAAATTAAACTATAAGCAGTAGTATCATTCACAACGTTTGAAGGGAACGAAATTGTTGTAAAATGTAGGAAAAAATGTTCACTTTCGTTTGTTTTGTAACTTTGTAGTGCTAGAATAACAGGGCATAAAATGGAATGTAGTTTATTAGGAATGTATAATGTTTATGTTTTAGTAGAACATTTATTTTTTAAGGCTCCTTTCATTATAAACATTGTAATGTCACGTAAATAGTGACAAAAACTTTAACATTACGCAACATAAGCTATATAATATTTGGTGGTAACTTCAATAAGTGTATTTATGCGGGAAAAAATGTTCAGCCATTGTGACAATAAATTGAAGAAATAGAAAAGGACCTGGCTGCAGGTGATGCTGCACTGTCTTGCAGGGAATGCTTTAGTTTAAGGTAATACAGTACAACCACAGTCTAGTATATACAGTCACGACGCTCAATAGGTAGTATATATGCATCCATAGATAGTTGCTAACCACTAGGATCGCTAATATCGCCTCATTACAGACAATGCGAAATAGTACCTGCACAGTCTGTTGTTCCTAGCACCCCCAAAACTCAAGCTTCGTGACTGTATATACTAGACTGTGGTACAACCCCAATTATTCATCATTCTATTAACAGACTGGTGGCTTATCTGACTTTTTCTACCGTTTTTTTTAACAGAAACATATATTTAGTAAATATTTTTTTCTAGAAAGTGTTATTACAGTCTTTACACTTACACAGTATGTCTACTGTACGAGTTTCCGTACTATACGACTTCTATATAAAAGTATTCCACGAGTGTCAAAAAAAAAAAAAAAATGTGTTGTGCAAAGTAACGAAAAAACTGCAAATAATTGAGTGGTTTGGAGAAAGAGAATCTGTGGCTCATCTCGCATCAGAATACGAAATTGAGCAATTTAATAAAAATCAAGGATAAAGTGTACAGAGTATGTAAATCTACAACATGAGACCTCCACTATTTCTATCTTCCCACTGACAGCCAGTACAAGAGTTTCCTTGCCCCTTAAAACCCTGTTGTTGATAACTGAATTTAAATTAGTGAACTTCTGATTCACTCACTACCTAGTGTGTTAAAACACAAGACTATGGAGAAAATTACGAAAGTACAAGTATTATTCACTTAATTTACGAAAATATTTTATGGTATAGATTATCCAATTTTTTTATTAACCATTCATTACCATAAATAATAAAAGTTCTACTGTAGTTTGTTACAATTATAATTAACATAACTACATGGAAACATGTAATAGGAAGTAGGAAAAGGCTCGTTTCTTACATATATGCAGCTATCACTTTATTTTACTATTGCAAAGTGGCTTGTTTGTTTTTATCACAAGTGTAAGTGGAGTGCTTTGCTTTGAATATTTTCTGTGTTGCCGCATTTTTTTAATAGAAAGCTTGTCAGTAGGTATATCAGAAATCTATGACTTGTCAGTTTATAATTTCTACCTGGAAGGTTATAATAAAATATTCTGCTTACTGCCTTGAGGAATAACTCGTCACATCATAATCCATAACATTCTCACTGAAAGTTATATAAACACAAGCTAACGAAGATATAGATTTAGTGATTAGTAGATGTTAATGAATAACATTAGTCAGTCTTTAGTGAAATTTATAATTCTGAATTATGGCAGGAAATCGTTCACAACATAATATGGAGAACTTAATTTTGTTAATATAACTGAATTGTGCTAAATGTTGCTTCTGTGACATGATTATTAAAACAGCAAAGGAGCATTAAAAGCACATATGAGAAAATCCTAAGAACCAACATTTGCAAAATGCTCACATTCTACAGCTGTGATATCAGTTGAAAGAATCATGGATGATCCTCTAGTAGAGGATGTAGAAAATCAGCAGATGCAGTTCAACACACTGCTGACTTGGATGCTACTGCAAACTTCCCTACAAAACAATTCTTCATTTCTGCATCTGGATGTACAGTAACGCCTTATTTAACAAAGTTAGGTGGCTCAGTGATAAGGAACTGGATTCTCATTCAGGAAATCCTGGGATCAGCCAATGTAATCTGGGTTTTTCGTGGTTTCCTCTATCATTATAGTACATTATGCAACAAGCCTATAATGGTAGTAATTAAGACGCAAGTATGTTTGTTTATGGAACGAGCGCGAGTTTCATAATTTTCATATGAGCGTCTTAATTACCATTATAGGCAAGTTTCATACGACTTTTTATGCTCGACCATATTTCTAACTTGATATTATTCATAAGTATTCATGTTAAGGTTATCTAAGTGAAGAGCGGAACTGACCTTCTAAATTGTGAGATGTGCGCAGATGCGAAAGTATTGATTTTTTCCGAGGGACGAATGTCATTGACCTTGATATAATCTAGAGAATAACATGAACATTAATATTGATATAACCTGGAAATTGATTTAGAATTGAAAAACGAGATGACAAATTGAATTTATTTGAATATTATTTACAATTAACGCTAATTATTATAGTAACAGAACATAACCTTCTGCGACAGTATTGGATTTCCAGCCTCCGTGACGTTTCGCTAATTGTATTTCGATTGCATATCCGAGAATAATCGATACTTGCGGTTTTATAATGGTACAATGGTGATTTCTCATTGGCTGAACAACTGAACTATAATGAATAGGTGTACTTTAATGAGGTGCATTAAAAAGCTACTACCAGGTTTATAATTACATTTCGGCATGGTCGAGCATAAAAATAACTAGGAAACCAGCTACTTAAAAGACACGTTCCAGATTGGTTAAATATATATATATACACACATACACAAAACCTGATTCTGGCAAGTTTCATATGGCAACATGTCTACAGATTGGCTCATAGGTGGTAGCAAAAATGGAAATCCATTAAAATTCATTACACCATTTCCAACAGTGTTGCAGTGTGACCTAGCAGTAAAATAACCATAAATAAAAGCAAAAAGAAAGCCTTTGTATTGACTATGTGAGTGCTTCAGAAAAAAAATTTGAGAGAGAGCCACAAGTTTTATTTGTGAATATGTCACTGATAGAATTGCTGTTAAAGTAAACGTCAATAGTGACAATGCCTTTTAATTCCGATATCAGGCATAACAGACTCAGGAACATGCACATCTTGTTCATTCTGATACTCCCCTTTAAGACGTGCCCTGTACTTTCTACAACATTTAGCATTGCTTTTAGGAACACCAATCGATTCCTCTCAATGTCCTCTAACAACCTGATGCCCTTTCATCAATTTCGTCTTGGCTTTTTGAGCGACAATCTTCGACATTTTGAAATTCTGTCGCCAAATTTCACTTTACATGCGCACCATTCACTTGTTATGTACAGATGTGCAAATAAAATTTGGAGCTCCCTTATCGTGTAAGTTTCACTTACAACACACTGAGTAGTAAACAAGAGCCCCTGTGTATATATACTATTTGTGGACAGTCATGCGAAATTTGTTGCCTACATACAGGTGGACTCCCATCAAGAGTTGCTCCAAATTTTAATTCCGTATCTGTACAGCAGTCTATTATGCCTTAAAGAACTCTTATTCCCTTTCAAATGAAACTGTGATCATCGAAATACGTCTACTTGGTCTGAAGTTACAGCCAATACTAAAAATGGCACTGCAATCAGCTCCATTTCGTTTTTCCTTGCTGCACTCTGATGATGTCATCAGCAGATGTGATTATGTTATCTCGTGCATAACTATGTCCTCTACATGTCACTTAGCTCTAGGTTATAAAGTTTCTGAGATATTAGCATTGACCACAGTGTGTGAAAAAGTGTCGCATGTCATTTTCATACTGCATCCATAAGTCGGCCAAAAGAATAGATGTATTCACTTCCAAAAAGAAATCGACTTAGCACTTGCTAAATAATGTTTTGGTTGCAACATCCTTTTCGTATTGAGTATATTAAGCATTTTAAGAATCTATTCCAGAAACTGCGCACTTTCTACCAACTTTCAGGGCAAAAAATTATTTCAGACTATTTGATGAGGTGTACAAAGGACTATGTTGATCCTGATTAACTTCTACTCATTAATGTGTGAAAAAACGAATCCAATGTCTGATTTTTTTACAGTATCATGTTATTAATTGCTATTATATTCGATGGTAATTATTAGCTTTGCAGGATTGAAGGGCTTCGGAGCCTAGCACTCATTCAGGTATCTTGTAAGATGAGGACATTCTTAGGAGAATTATGTATTGTAAACTGGAAGACCAAAATTTAGATGAATCGATAGAGTGGTGAAGGATTTGAGAAGACTGGAAATTAAGAATTGGTGAAAATAAGGGAGAAAGTTCTGCGGGACACCAAGACCTACCCAAGGTTGTAGTGCTGATATGTTGATGATTTTGTAAGATATCTTAATGTTTATTTTTTTTTATTTATTTATTTTTTTGAATAGCAGTTATTTGACTGCATCATTATTAAAAGTTATTATTTTAATATTACATTTTTTTTTTGTTTTGTCATTAACTTATTAGTACGAAGTTAAAAAAAAAAAATAAAAATTTGATTCCTAATTCTCTAAAAGAACAGCAGTAACATCTTCCGACTAGTAATTTGACACGACTTTTTGGCAGCGCATTGCTTAGAATCGGAATTTTATACATCACCAAAATGTGTTCTCTGCAGAGAACAAGATTCAGCTATGAACTTGCAAATCATCATTGATTTTATGAAACCTTGTATGTGACGGTACAGAGTATAATTTTTTTCAGGAGGAAGAAGAAAATAATAGGCCTACATAATGGTAGAAAACATTAAAGAATATGATGGACATGAATGACATCAGTGTAGGTCATTTGATATTTACTTACTTTTTTCTTCCTCCTGAAAATTTATGTTCTGTCACATAGGAGGTTTCATAAAATCAGCGATGATATACTGAACTGTAAAGCTGTCAACATTCCCAATAAAAGTGTTAATAACATCACAGATGTTTACTGGTATATCAAAAAGCTAATGGAGAAAAATCTAATATTCTGAGCATATGATTAATTATTCTGGCATTATGGAAAGTATGAACAGAAAGTACAGTAGTGCTGCAAAAAATATCGAAATCGAAATCATGTCTCAGCAACTCTGATAACTTGAGTTGTTTTTGGCATGCTGTCTTTGTCTGAAAACACCAATTGAGGTGTTCTCTGAAATAACAACTTAACGTACATTACGTCATTTTTCCGTTTCCAGCATATTATATTGAATCTTTAACAACACATCTCTCTCCTGACAAAATATTTCTCTCCAACAAACACAGCGCCCTATAGAAACACTTGAATGTTGTTTGGCATAATGCTGTTATACCAGATCAAAAATGCTTACTCCTCTGTATCTCACTCAAATTCAAGATTTTGTAATTACGTTCTTGTTCCAGAGAATGCCTAAATTTCTCCTGAATAACACAAAATAGTAATTCACTCAAAATCTGCTCTTAATGTTTTTATTTTCATAAACTTATTACATAAAGTGCTATAGATTATATATTTTCAAAACATTTTGTGTGAGATTAATTATTTATAGAATTAGACCTTGAATGGGACAGTCAAGTAGCTCAGTTGGAAGAGCACCTGGCTATGAACTGGAAACTCCTGGGTTCAATTCCAGGTGGTAGCAGGATTTTTCTCATTGCAGAATGACTGCCCTGGATGGCTCTCTTCTGGGGTAAAAGGCAATTGAAGCCTTGCCGACCACATAATTTCATTCTAGTGCCAAGGTCATGAAAGCATGGAGCTCTGCCTCCATAACCCCCATGCGCCTTCATGGCGTATAAAGGATACATATGAGTGTGCTGTATTTTTTTACTTCCAATGGAAAAATTTCTTGAGACAAAAATTTTATGCTTATGGAATGATCATAATCCTGGCAGTTATGACAGTAGGGCAAGATAAACTATTTCTATAAAAATCTTTCTTTTCTGCAGGCAGTGTCACAAATAATTTAATGCCGGGTAGAACCACATAGAAGTGGTCTCTTATTTTTAAAAAATGTTTTAGCTCCTTTTCATATATCACAGCAGAGATGAAAAAATCTTTGTACATGTGGGTGAATGTCCATGATAGCATAGATATCTTGAACGATATATTTCTATAGTATTATTAACTGTTTGATAAATAATATGGATAAAATCTTAGCATGAACTGCTAACTATAAATAATATGGATAAAATCTTAGTATGAACTGCTAACTACCTACCTTTAAGTATATCTATTTTCAATATGTCGATTATTCGTAAATAGCAAATTAATATTGCTAGTGATTACAATATATAAAAATAGCTAAGTCATGTGAATTTGTGAAAAGTAAAATTACATGTATCTACTTAAACTGTTCAAAATGTGGTCACATACCTTACATTTTGGGACTATTAAGAAAAAAAAATCCCTTTTGTACAGCGTATAGTAAATGGAAAGGTCTTTTGAATGACAGTTCGAGAAAATAAACTATAAATTACCAGTAACAGTATCGTTACCACATGATAAAAAGCTGAATTGTTGAAAAACTTGTAAAACGTGTTTGAAAAAATTAAATCACATATTCACGACACTTGATTTGTTTTAGCTTGTTATTTTATTTTATAATGCAATTGTGTAGTTTATTTGGAAAGTTTCATAAGTTGGTAATTTTATAATTAATTGAAGAAAATTAAGATACAAACTTCTGGGGTGTTTTGAGAGATTATTGTTTACTATTACGGCAAATCATCTACATTAAAAAGATTCAACTGACTGTATATCGATATAGCCTATATACGTGCTAATTTTGTAAATAATTGAATACCCCTGGAATAAGGTATAAGTACATAGGGGAAACCATGCACCATATACCCTTATTCAATTGTATAGTAACTTAGTATTATTATTGTTATTATTATAGTATCATTATTATTAGTATTATTATTATTATTATTATTATTATTATTATTATTATTATTATTATATTAAATATAAGAAAATGACCACTGTAAGTTTGCCTCACAGCAATCCATAAGTCGTGTAAACACTATAACTTTTTTATATTAAAATAATTAAAAAGTGTAAATTATTTATATAAATGATCAAAAAGTATACCTATCTTTATTATATTTAAAATGAGATTACTTTTCTCGTTGATTCTTGTACTTCTCACTTTATTTGCTCTGAATGTGGTCAGTTTTTATAGTGTCCTAGAAATTCTGATTCTTAACTCCTATTCAGATACATTTGTTCCCATAACCAGGCACCTGTTGACATGAACGTGCATGTTGCTAACTCATTTTGACAAGAGTGGAATTAAAACTCTTTGGCCTACTGCTGCACTATTTTGCAATCTTGTGTTAAGTTAGACAGCCAATGTTTATGCTTTAAGCAACAAAAATTTTAATGTTTGTAGAAAGAGCTTAAAGAAACTATAAATGATTAGCCATTGCATTTTAGTGCTGTACATAATTTCGTACCTGAATTTCAGGAATGCAGGGTATTTGTCAGAAACTTTCATGGAGGTGGCAGAACTGGTGCAGGCAATACATCTTTCAATTCTGGAAATTTTTCTAGAATAATACTGCGCGGAGTCTTGCCAATACCTCGAACCCCATCCAAATCCACAAATTTTCTATTTTTCTTGCAGTGCATTATCATGGCTTCTACTGCCTCTTTTCCACCATAATGAGCAGCTTCGAATATTGCAGTAATTCCTTTATTGTTAGTCCTATTAATATCAATTTCAGGGTGCTTAATAAGGAGACCTACACATATTTCAGATCTTGTCATACTGTCTTCACCTTCACCTTTACCAAATTCTTTGACTGCATGATGCAGAGCTGTTCGTCCACTGCTATCCACGGCATTCACAATTGTTCTCTTATCTTCCAGCAACACTTTGAGTGCCCCATCATTTCCTTTCTTAGCTGCGAAGTGTATTGGTTCTGGATAAATATGATTATTATTTGGTTTGACACGTTTGAGTAGAACTCGAACAAACTCTTCACAACCAATCTTTCTGCAAGCAATTTCCAAACAGGTGGAATAGTGAGGTTTTTCATATTTGTAGTTAGGGTCAACATCGTCTCTATTTAGGAGAGTACAGAAAGTATTTATGTCCCTTGATAACAGGGCTTCTAGCAGTTGATCTTGAGGACTTTGCGACATGTCTATTTCTTCGGTCATCTCACTGTAAAAATGTTTAAAGTAATTAATTTCTATCGTTAATGAACTAAAAAATAACGTAACACCTGAAACTGACGGAATTTCAACTTCATTGATAAAGAAAATCAGTAACTTTAGGCCTATTTCAAAACCACTTTCCAGTATTTTTAATCTTTGTATTACACAAGCAGTTTTTCCCGAACAATTAAAATGTGCTATTGTAATTCCTCTACATAAATCTCGTGACAAATCGGATTTAAACAATTATAGCTCTAGCTATATCACTATTATCAACCTTGGCCAAAAGTTTTTAGAAATGCATTAAAAAGCGCCTTGACAATTATTTGCAAAAATGTATGATAGGCCTATTATCCGAATTTTAATTTGGTTTTAGAAATAGAGTACTGAAGATGCTATACTAGCAGTCACATCTGACATAACTAAAGCTTTAGATGAAAGAAAGAAATGTTTAGTTTTAGACTTGGAAAAAAAAAAAAAAGCTTTCGATACTGTTGGTCATGATTCTTTAAAAAAAAGGGGGGGGAGAGAAAATTTCAGTATACGGATTCCTCACTGATAATTACATCTTAAAATACTAAAAAGAGCAGATTTGTCTGCATTTGTCAAATGTGCATCATCATGTTTACGAAAAGGGCACTTTTCAGTGCCAATAATTTATATTGTGTGCACAAGGTTGGAATTTTGAAGAGGGAAAGGAAGGAATCCGTGTTCTGAAATTTATCCAATTAAAATTGTAGGCCTACTTTAAAATAAGTAATAACCACTAATATAGCAAAGGGTAATGTCTTGGTCAAACTCATTAACAGCTCCTCTTTTGGGCATCCCCTCTTTTATTTCATAAGAGATGAAAAGTGGAAAAACTTATTAAAATTATAGTTGTTCACATTTTTTCTTTAACAGTGCGCCAATAGTGCTACTCAATCATTTTTAATCTTAAACTCGGGTGGGGGGGGGGGAGAGGGTTTAAGCCTTCCTATCTCCTTCAATGGCGCCTCTGTTAAAATGTAAATAAATAATAAATTCACGGATTGTGCTAAAGCGTTTATCCCTAAATATGTGTGATCAAGGTTATATCCATGTTTAACAAAACAAAGATGGCGTTTCAATTAATATAATACGCAATTCTGAGAAATATTAATGCTGACATTTAGCCAAGTATAGACAATTAACAACATATTTTTCCCATAAAAAAATGTTTATTTTCTGACATTTACTTACAAATCGTAACTTACCTTTCCAAACAGTTATTTTATTTTATAAAAGACGTCGCACGATGTAAACATCTAGATAGTTGCAATATCTCCCGCAAGGTGGGTCTGCGATACGCGCTCTCCACATACTTAATGCATAATAAAATAATCGTTGCATAATGAAAGCAGCAATGGCAACAACGTTAAGATGACTTTAAATGAACAGTAGTACCATTATATTATTGATAGTTTTGCTGCACCAACACAATTAGTAGTTTTTCCACAGCAGCATCTCCCCAAGGGCAGCAAGAGAGTTTGCTTCCAGGCGATTTAGGACTTAATGGCCCATGGCCGTGGACATAACCTGTACTAACAACAATGTTATCAATTAACAACGACGTTAGAAAAAAGGGGTGCAGTTAAAAGGAATCGTGAGCTAAATTTTATTATACAGAAAAAAGGGGCGCAGCAAAGCGAAATCACTGTACTCATATTAATCTTTGAAATAAATTGCCTGGAATGAATAAATAATATCTAATTTATACCACGCATATTAGAGATACTTAACTCTAAATACAATAGTTTATGCGTAAGCCTATATATAGATCATTCAGAAGTTATTCTAGTTAAATTTTATAAATTTATGTAGGCCTCCCGGTATACAACATTTTTTCATACCCTAAAATTCGTTCCTTTTTGCTTTGACCTTAGCAAAGTTATCTACATATTACGTACCGGTACTTCGAAGTCCAGCTTCCTAGCCATGGACTGCTCGATGGATAGGAGTGCTAAACCCTTTAATCTTTCCTTATCCATGGTGGTTCTCAGGTTATATATATTAATTGTAAGCTTGGAAAATGAATGCTCAGCACTGGCAGTTAATAGAAATAGAAACAACATCAAAGATAGGCTGTATAAACCTTCGGAAAATTGAATAAAAGGAAACAATTTTTCACCACCAGAGGCCAGTTCTCATTACTGATTATTGCCACTTTTGAGATCTGATTAATTACTAAGTGCTGATTGCATACTTAAAATGGTCGCGAAAATTCTGAAGAAAAATCTTTGTTGTACATGTCTGCAAACTCTTAGATTTACGCAGGAGTTCAATGTCACTTAAATTTTCTATCATATTATTATTTCAAAGTAGAAATCTTAGTGTCAGTCTATGACTTATCAAAGCATTGTATACACAGAAATGAATACCACGTATTTAATATTTTAAATTAATGCTATAGCAACAAATAAAAGAAATACAGTAGATGAAATTATGATGATGTTTGTGGCAATAACGGGTGGGTCCCCTTCACCGTGAGGGTCCCTGGACATTTGTCAGTCCAGGCACTCTGTTTCGGATGAATAAAAACTGTCCTTCCACAGCTTTCTTCAAATCCTTGAAGAAAATCAGTTAGTAAAATGCTTTGGATGAAGAGACAGTATACCAATTCTGATGAAACCTAATTCAGCAATGTAATTGTTAATGTTTTACTTCATGTTCACGTTTGTTTTAGAATTCTCTGTTTCGTATTATTGTCTTGAATGTAGGCCTACAGTAAGGTATTTCAGGAAATGAATAGCTATAAGGCAAGTAACTGTACAAATCTTTTGTTCAGATTGTGTTTCATATTGTAGAACATATTCTGTAATAAATTTATGTTATTTATTCATAAATAGGCCTATAGTATAATATTAGAAACTAGATTAAGACCTAGAAGTAAGCTTGACGAAGCCATGATTTGTAAAAAACAATATGATGAATAAATTTACTACCAGCACAGTACTGTACTACTCCTACTACTACTGCTACTGATGCTGCTCCTACTGCTACTGCTGCTACTACTACTACTACTACTACTACTACTGAAGCTGCTACTACTACTACTACTACTACTGCTCTTGCTACTACTACTGCTACTTTCTACCAAGTCTATAAATATAAGGATAAATAGTACTACAGAAATAATATCTGATTAAAAATATATCGTAGGGAATACCAAGTCTACTGGCAGCTATCTGTACAGCTCTCCACTGTTGTTATGCAGTAGGGTACGTGAAATTCATGCGTGTTTCGCGCTATATTATCACCTACCTCAGTTTTCTAAATGTTGCCCCAGCGCAAATTTTCGGTTACAACTTCTCCAATACGAATATTTAACAAATGTATTGTTTATAAATACCCTTTGTTCGATTATAAACAGTGAGGCAGATATTTATGGTTGTGGCGGACAGGCATTGCGGGAAAGCAATAAGACAGTGGTTAAATCAGGTACTTATGGTTGGTGGCAGGTGGGCAGTAATCTGCTGACATGATATTTTCTAGACCCTTACAGCTACAAAAGGAATATGATGTAGTATGATATTAGTTTTTATTGTAACAAAGATAGAGATAAGCAGTCAAACAGTAGATCTAATACACATGCATGGTCATAACAAAATCATGTATCTCAATAAGATTTTAACAAATTTCTTAGTAACATATTTTTGTATTTGAGTACACATTGTGTCACATCTTAATGAACTCTTGTTTCGCTTTTTGAAGATACCATTAACATTATAATATTATAAGTTTGTTTCAGCACGATTCGGAATCGATTCTGAACTGCTTGCTCATGCGCAGTAGCCCAATGTGTGTTCCAACAAGACTAGAACTGACTCCAAACTGATATTGAACTCCCAGTTCCCTGTTCCAACGTGCTTCAGAACTCGTTCAGAACTAGTGAAATTGGTTCTCGATTAAGTGCAGAACTGGAAATTCTGAACTATTGACGCATGCGCAGATGGTTTAATCAGAAGTTATGGTTAAAATGTTTCGAAACTAGGCAGGTTAAAATAAAAAAAAAAATGTATAAAAATAGTCGCTCATGAGTGATATGGAAGGTAATAGTGATATATTTTATGACGAATTAAGTTAGAAAGATGAATATAATTTTAACATGAGAAGAAACTCCGAAAGTCTTGAAAGAACAATTCAAGAAACGTTCCAACAACGTAAAATCCTGAACTAGTTCTGACACCGTACACAACTGGCGCATGCATCGAAAGAAGTTCGGTATTAGTTCGAAATGCGTTCTGAATTGCTTGCTGAAACAAACCTATTATGTATAGCTACTACAATACATTACAAAATAATTTGTGCTATAGAATTGATGCAATACCGGTACCTGATTAAATAATACATTACTTTGAATGCTTACAACATGACATGAGTTATAAGTAGTCTGTGTTGTACCTTAAAATTTTATTTTCATGACAAATTAATTATTGTTCATTACATCAGAGTATCTTTGCTGTTAAGCATAACCACACTTCCAGGAAACAAACTTTTTTTCTTATCTAACTGGCCTTATCAGAGGACAGAGATATGGAGGAAGTTGTTATTTCGAAAGATATACTTCTAAGAGTTACATGTTAAGCACATTCCTTAGATGAATTGAATTTTCATCATATTAAAAGTAAACATAATACCGGTAGTAATAATAATAATAATAATAATAATAATAATAATAATAATAAATGGCATATATTATTAATTATGTCATCTAGAGTAGCTAGAGCATTCTGTCTTACTTCACAGTGCAGTATCGTGATGATATTGATGCATTAACTTTTCAAGATATTTTTAACATACTGGTACTACGTTTCAGTTGCAGCATATCCAGAATTTGAGTTAAAATGTCTTTTGTTTTTCTGTGAGCATCTTCTATAGAATTTAATTTCTTGTTAAAGCACTGGAACTGTAATTGAAAGTCTGCCAGTTTGCTCTTTATTTCAAAATGAAGACTTTGATATTCTGGAGTTTGTGAAGACTTACTCGCGTTTTTATCATCAGTTTCATTGTCAATTTTTGTTTCAATTCTTTGTAAATATTCTTGAAAATTATTTGTGATGCTTTTTATTTCTTCTGCGTCACTTTTATTTTGATTTAGCATGGAGTTAGTTTTATCTGTCTCACATTCAATATTATGCATCTTCTTAAATTGTCTCATATTTTAAAGTTAATTTCTTCTATTTTTGCTTCTTTTTTGTCTATTTAGAATGCAATTTATTAAATTTTGAATAATTTTGATCAATTTTGATCGAGTTATTATCGATACCAGTTTGTAGCTTAGTCAGACTTGCTTTCTGAAGATTAAACATAATTTTTTGATCTTCTTGAATATCTTCTAGACACTGATTAATGTGCTGTAAATCTGATATGTTTCCCCGGTTACTTATAATTTTTATGGCATCACTGAGTATATGTAAATTCATCGTAATACTCAAATCACTGTCACAGTGACTGTAATTGACTTTAGCATCTTTATTAGGTAAAACGCAAATGTACTGACTGTAATAAATAGGGGTATTTGGAAACAAAATGGACTTTTCCAGGAGTTTTCCTATGTGAAAAAGTATTCTTGAATTTCTGTGACATCTTAAATGCGTCAAGAAACGAGACCAAGAGAGAAGAATGTTTTCCATTCTGTAAATTAATTGTATTCTTGATACTAAACTAAGCTGTTCTGCTTCATTCAATATTGATTGTGTGTCACTTACAGCAAGGCCAGTGAGAAGGTTATGTAATACGATAGCAATTATAAAAACAAATAACATGTATACAATATAACTCGTTGTCATACCAAACGAGACTGTTGAAGTTTCGAATTCCCCTGTCATCATAATTATTGTTTTGAAAACAGATGTTCCTAGATCCTGAAAGAATGCATTTTCTTCTAATGCATTTTCTTCTTTCTTTCTGTTGTTATGGAATAAACTATAAAAGCTAAATGCAAATGCTGCAATAAGAAAAGAATACGAAATTAAAAACCAGAAATAGTTGCGTGATACTTCCTTTAACATTGCAATATTTTTTGAGAATCGTGGATGTCGACCTGTTATTAGGACTAGTTCTGTCCATGAGAGTAATATTGTAACGACTACAAATGTTTTCTCTACCTGACTTTCAGGATGTCCAGAGATCAGTGTGAAAGCAGTTGCACATATGAGACTAATGTCAATAATGTTCTCAGCATTTCCAAGGTACTGTTTGGGCGACATAATTAACTGACACATTTCTCTGATTACGAGATACCCAAGAATGTCAAAAAGCAAGAACTTATTGCTTGCCTCCAGCAGTGCTGTTGTCTTTTGCACATTTTCGTCTGCAGAATTGTTGAGAGTATTTCCATTGCCCATGCTTCCTGGATCTGAATAATTATTTCCAATATCTGATAGAATATGAATATTTAATAGCACAACATAAAGGAAACACAAGATCAGATTAATGTAATAAGTTTTCCAAACTCGAAGCCACTTCAAATAGATGAAACTTCGTATTACTGGGTGAGTAAGTAAAGATCTGTGATCCGACGATCTACTCAGATAGTATAAGAAATCCATTTCTGTTGATTTTCCCTGTTCATGAATGTAAAACCTATTGGACGTCTCTCTGTGATCTGAATTTAGAAGGTATTTGGATTTACCCAATGAAGTTTCATTGAAAGATCTATGCTTTCTATGTGCTAATAAGAAATCATAATTAAACACTAACTTATAGTGTTCATTGTCGGGATGATTTTCACTTTGCAGGCACTTATCAAGGAGAGATTGCATAGCATCAGCTGTTATAGGAGGTTTTCCATAAACATTCTTGAGATCTAGTTTTGCTCCATTGTTTAACAAAGAGATAACACATTTTAAGTCTTTGTTGCATCCTGCATAGTACAGAGCCGAATTTCCTTTCATGTCTGTGGCGTTTATATTAAAATTAGCTTCCACGGGCAATTGGAGAAATAGATTAAGAATATCATATCTCCCATACTTACAGGCAATAACCGCAGGAGGATTCAAGTTGCCTGAATGTGTGGCATTAGGATTTGCTTCATGTTTGAGCAGTATCTCTACAACTTCTGGTAGATCAAATCTGCTTGCATATTGTAGAAAAGTATGACTTCCATCATTTTGATCCAGAAGACTCCTGTGTGTCGCCATATTAACCTGTTCCAAAAAGTATGTCACAAATTTTTCACCCTCACGTTTATAAAGAAATTCAAAAAGCAGTTCCCTTGAGGAATTTTTCCTGTTGCTCATTTCCTCCAAAAAATTGTTCATTTTATTACTGTCATTAATTCTTTTCGAGAGCTCTGGAAACTTATCGTCTATGTGTTTTTTAATTATAATTTTATCATTTTCTGATACCTTAGTCAGATCTATTTTACTTTCGTCATTATGCATAATAGTATTAATTGCTATGCTATTGCTTCTTAACACTGCAAGTACAATCGCAGTATACCCATTGTCATCACATATATTTGTGTCGATGTTATTATTTAAAAGAAGTACAATGCAGTGTTGAATACGTTCTTCATCAAATTTACTGTTGATATGTTTTTCTGCCAGTAGATGCAAAGCAGTTCTTCCTTCGCCATCCACCAAATTGATATATGTTGTTGGATTGGAAAGCAGAACTTTAAGGGCATCAGCGTTGCCTACTTGAGCTGCTACATGAATTGGTGACTGGTTTGTAATCTGGTTGACGGTGTTTGGGTCTGCTCCAGCATTTAGTAGAAGTTGGATGTACTTGTCACGACCATCTTGATTGCAAGCCATTTCTAGCAGAGTAGCATTGTAAGGCATGGTATAAAAATAGTTCGGGTCTAGTTTTACGTTGCCTTCTGTGTCAATATTGTACAGGAACATTTGAAACATGTCTAATTGTTGATCTTCAAAAAAATTTAGAAGTCGTATGTATGGATCATATTTTGAAATTAAGCATTTTGATTGTATCAATGTCAGCTTCATTTCAGGATATTTTTCCGTAATAATATCTCTTGCCGACTTTCCGTACCCTTGAAATGTGTCCAGATCAACTCTGTATTGACCATATTTCAAAATTATTTGCACAACTTCTTTATCATTTCCCAGAGCTGCCTCAAAAATAGCAGAAAATCCATTCTTATTGCGTTTGTTTACATCAAAGTCCGGCTGATTCAGGAGAAGTTGAATACATCTTTCATAATCTTGTCTGTCATCTTTTTTACAGCAATAATTCATCGCTGCCAAATGCAATGCCGTTCTTCCATTATGGTCCACTGCATTTATATTTGTCCTTCTGTCCTTCAAAAGGAGTTCCAAAGCTTCAAAGTTCCCTCTTTCTGCAGCTACATGGATAGGCTCTTTGGTAATGATATTCACATTCGGTTCAGCTCCAGCTTTCAACAAATTTTTAATGAATTCCTGGCAGTCGTATTTCCTGACTGAAATTTCAAGACATGTTCCCGAATGTGGTTTTCCGTATCTGTAGTTGGGATCCACTCCTGGTTGTTGTAGTAAATAACAAAAGCTGGTAATGTCTCTTTGTTCTAGTGCTACCAATAGTTGATGCTGTTTATCCTTACTATCAGGGATACTATGAAATTCGTCAGTTGGAAGAATGTCCACTTCTCCATCTTGAACATTCTGCTGCAGTGTGGCCATCACTGTACCGACCTTTTTAAATAGAAGATTGTCAAATTAACATTGATTTAAATATAAATATATGTAAATATGTATATTCAGAGAGTTGCTATGAAGACTGGTCCCACTCTAACCTCTACCTAACAAAATTTGTTGTCAGGTGGCAAGCAGTCATATGCTGGCATACAGGTAGGTCTGTGCACGCTTCCCTATGCAGACCAGTCTCACTCCACCCCTTATCGCTTAGCTTCCTCGGGCCAGGAGCTTCACACTACCATCATTACACTGATTGAATATTACTACTTGGGACCGGTGTGCATAGGAACTCTTTGTATTTATTTGTATGAGCATTTATGTACATATGAGTGTTATATGTCTGCATGTGATTGCGTGTGCATAAGTGTGTGTAGGTTCGGATGGTGATGGTGATGCTAATGGTGGTGGTCGTAGCAGCAGCAGACTCAGTGATGCTTTCGATTTCAGAAGTTCCTCAGCATCGAAAATCAATGTGGACGAGAAATATATGATAAATTTTGCCTGAAGTCCTCTGTTAGTGACATGATTCTTTTATGTGCATTATGTCTATGACACGATCCTCTCACCAGTGGTGGATTAATCACTCAGCCAACCTACACCACAGCCTGAAGTCACAATATGACCATAGTGAATGCGAGTTCCGAAATTGCTGGAAATCTTCCCAGTTTAGTTTATCATCATTGTAACAGAAACAATGTTCTGTTAATCTCTCGCTTTCCTGCGATGCAAACATCAAATTATAAGCACAGTCTAGTATATTATACAGTCACGAAGCTTAATACGTAGTAAATATGCATCCATAGATAGTTGCTAACCACTAGGATCGCTAATATCGCCTCAATACAGACAATGAGAAATATTACCGGCACAGTCTATTGTTCCTAGCACCCTCACAACTCAAGCTTTGTGAGTGTATATACTAGACTGTGTTATAAGTACGGCAATTTATTGCTGAGCTCCGAGAAAGAAGTCAGTTGTGGACTGCGCGAATCAAAATATGATTTAAATTCGTCGGTTTTTTAAGATGGTCGCCAGTCAACAATTGATAAGTTTTTGTAGCAAATGTTGCTTTCGTAAAAGAGCTTGGCTTAGATGTTGATATGAAAGATTTTGCTGATGTAAAAGCACGTCAAGTGGACTTATACAAAAGTAGCATCTATTACAAATTGTATAAATATTACATACTGTATACATATTTTAAAATTTATGTAATTTCAGTAAAATTAATTAAACTTATTTTCGCTTTTATTTTATTTTTTTTATTTAAAATAGATACATTATGTTCCTTTTTCACTCAGTGCTTTTGAAGTAATAGTACCTACTGTAATATTAATGAAGGGTGCATAAAACTTCAGCTGCCTGTCACCTTTACTTCCCTGCCAGATGAAATGATGTTATTATTAAGTATTTTGTTGCTCTTCAAAATCCAAAATGCATTTTGCTGAAGACTAGAATCCTTGCTTGTCCCAGGATTTATTATAAATATCACGACAAATCAGATTGTTGTAATCACCTTAGACTTTGGTGATCCGCAGTGAAAATTCGAAGGTTTCAATTTTAGTTTTAGTTTTTTCAGTAATTATACAAAAAACAGAGTTTCTATTTATCTTTAATATCATTTTACAATATTATCTAAACTTTCCACATACTATACGGTCAACTCCAAGCAAACCCTTCAATTGTAAACAAGCATGCCGCCATTTCTCTGTGCAAATAACAAACCGAAAGGAAAAGCATTGAAGTACTAGTGAATTTTTCAACAACGTATTTATGTGAAACAACTTTCTCTGCTGTTTATACAATTAAGACAAAATAAAGGAACCGAATGGATGTTGATGCTGCCCTCCGTCTTGCAGTATCCACTTTAGATTTAAGAATCGATAAGATTTTGGCAAATAAGCAGGGACAAAAGTCTCATTGAATTCATAAGAATAACTTTCCAGAGAAACAGGATAAATGGATGTGTGAGTGTAAACTTTCAAAATTCAAATTACAGGCTGATGTGACTGTTCAATTTGTAATTTTAAATATTGTTCTATTAACAAATAAATGTTCAATTTGTAATTAAAAAAATAGCGTGTATTTTTATATTTTGCTGGTCCCCGACATTTCTGCCTGACTTTTACCGGTTTGCGAGTGTCAAAAGGTTGAAAATCGCTGCCCTAGACGACTGGTTTCTTGTGCTTAACTTTACTAACATCATGCTTTTGATCAACGTATCACATACCTCATTTGAATTCTGGTACTGGTAATGAATTTCTAGGCCTACCTCCATAACTATTCATGTTGGCATTATACTTCCAATCTTTTTTTATGTGATAGTGGGTATTTGACTTTCTGGCATTCATCCAAGTGTCCTCCTCTTGGAGTGACATAAATCATAACTTAGATCTTTTTGCCACTATAGCATTGCCCTTGGTATACCATGCGAGGCAATCTGCATGGTTGATGATTAATGATTAATAGAGTAATGTGGAATGTCGATAGGGGAAATGGGAGTACACCTAAAAAAATTGCTACCAAGCGGTGGTCTTTGTCCATCACACCACTTGGACCCACAATAGGGTTTCCAACATTTTTTTAAGAAAATACGGGAGCTATAAAACTTTCTAGAGTTAAAACGTTAAAAGCGTTACAATTTTTAAAAAATGTATTGTTGCTGTTGTTGTTGTTTTCTAATGCCAGGCGTTTGACAATAAAGTCATTTGATCTCTTGCACTTCAATATTTTTAAAAAATATTGTCGTGATCAGCCACTCAAGCACAGATTTTGAGATGTTCCGAATCCATTTCTTGATTTGAATTGCATAATGGGGAGTTAGGGGACTGATATATTTCAATTCTATGCAGGTGCTTGGCCAAACAGTCATGGCCTGTTACCAATCTAAATGCAGCTACAGACGATTTGCATGGTAAATCGGGAATTAACTGTGGATTATGATGCAGAGTTTTCCATTTTTTCCCTTGAGATTGTGTTATCAAATTTTGTTTGTTGATGTCTAAGTATGTAGATTTAACAAATCTTTTCACAGAGTAATCCGTAGATTTAGTAACAGGTCTGTAAGTAGCAGTGCTGCCTTTCTTTGCTAAAGCATCTGCATTCTCGTTTCAAAAAATGTAATGTACGTTATGACAGAGAGGCCCGTTCCCAACACTGGTGTGGTGTCATCTTCATTGTCCTTCGAGCTATTGCTACTCCAGCTGGTCTTGATTTCCGGAGTTTGCTTTCGTCAATGGTGGGGGTGAGACTGTGTTGCTTTTATGGTGAGGGATGGTTGTTTGTGTATCATGTATTATGAAATCGAATAATGTTCTATATGTATTGAATTGTAATTATGTATTAAGTATATGTTGTGGGTATGTTATTGTGTGCTTGTATATTTCGTATTGTTTCAATATGTTTAACTGTGAACTTTTTGGTGTGATGTGTAATAATTCCATATCTGTTTCTATGTTATTGTAGTCGTAATTGTTTTTAGCAGTATGTTATGCGTAATTTGATGTGAGGTATGATTTAATGAACACATTAAAGCAATAACTAAACCATACATAGCGGGTATTGATAGTAGAACCTCTTGTAGGGAATATTTTTTACATTATAACATTCTTACTGTTTATGGTATATATACTTTTAATGTGTTGCAATTAATTTTTTCAAATCTTTCTGACTTTCACCAAAATAGTGACTTTCATACTTATGATACTCTCAATAAAAATAGTTTAAGTATTCCAGCACACCACCTTAAAAATATTAGCAGAACTTATATGGTTTTTGGTATTAAAATTTACAATAGGTTTCCTGAGGATAATAAATATACAAATAATACTTTTAAATTCAGGAAATATATAAAAAAAATTAATTGAGGACTTCACCCGAATAACGGCGTATACGCTTATACGCCCGTTTTCCGACGATTAAGGGATTAGATAGTTGAATGCGTATAGTACACTGTAGTAAATTTTCGTAAGTCTAGCTTCAATACGTACCACAGGACACAATGTTATTCATTTACGTTGAACAGCTGAACGCACCTACTATAGCGGCAGTCACATGCTGTTGCAAGCCGTACTGTAGTAGGCTAGTATTCGATGTTTAGGCCTACTTCAGGTTGTCAGTTGTAGCAGTGAATCATGACCGACAATATGGGAGAAAAAGAACCTTGTGAAGAAAACTAAATGGAAAACTGAATAAAGGAAAATGAATAGAAACAGTGGCAAGTCATACACAACTTGTACAGGCAAGGAAATGGAAAAGAATCATTTACAACGGCAAGAAGATGATGTATGAAAATATGTATACATGAAATTTCAAAGGACGATCAACTCTCTATTTTTAAACGCTTTTGGGACATGTATTCGAAATTAGAACAATATCATTTTATTATTTCTTGCCTTGAAAGAGTGAATCTAACAGCTGAGAATCAAGAATAGGGATCATTTGTGGAAATATAGTGTTTTTTATAATGGGAGTAAAAAATGTGATGTTATTAATACTTTCTATTGAGTCTATTGCAAATTTCAGAGAAACGATTAACAACAGTTCAGAATAAACTGGTTTCAGGTGACATCCTCAATAATAAAAAGGGTACACACTTAAATCGTCCTCATACAATCATGATGCAAAAGTATAAACAAGTGCAATACAGTACATCAGCGATATTTTCAGCTTGAACCTCATAATCTGCATCATCTGTTTCCTTCAACATTCGAAAGACGGGAATGGAAGTGTCTCAGCTGAAATTTTGAGTCCAATACAAATGAATCCAGTGCCTTTGAAACCCTCCAAGGCGAAGGACTTAAGAGACCTCTTACAGTTTTCAGATGAAGATGGCCAAAGTTGGCTGAACTCAATGTTGAATAAAGCCAGGACATCATCACACAATGGTGAATATGACTCTAGCAACAATAGTGATGATGCATAAAGAAGAAAAAGACATAAGAACAAGAAACCCATAAACTGAAAATGTAATGTTAATTTGTAGGCCTACTTGTGTAATTACTAAATAATTTTATTTAATATGTTATGGTAAATGTATAATTTATTTTGTTGAATTTATTTTATTTTACTTTTTTCAGACAAAATTATTAATAAAGTACGAGATATTCCCGTATATAATTAATTTTCATGTAAAGTTAGACATCTAGAACATCAGAATAATTAAAACAGTACTAAAACATATTGTCGCCAGAAAAGGGGCGTATACAGAGTTCCATATTATATTTATTTACTAATAGCAGAACATACTATTTGCTGTTATGTTTCAATAATTTTGTTTTAAATATCCTCGAAAGTATTTAACAGTAATGAAAAAAATTTTCGACGCAACTATGATGAACCTGACAGATTACAAACATTGAAATCAGTTTATATCAGAACTACATTTTGCCTTATACGCCCTTATTCGGGTGATGTCCTCAATTGATACAATTGTGTCCCTACAGTCTAGAGGACGCATGTGTGGGCCTTTGAAATCTTGACTTTATTGTAATTTTAATGTATTTTATTTACAGTGTCTACGCATTTTTATGCCTTTGACAATAAAGCTTATCTATCTTTGTATCGTAACTTAAAATTTCGGAATAAGACCTTTTTAATGTGATTCGTCAATATTTTTGTTTTTCTCTTTATATATAATCACATATAATCCAGGATTTAGTAATAACTCATCTAAGATCCCCAGGATTTCCCTGAGAGAGTGGTGTTCTTTTACTATTATTATTTTAGAGGATTATGTAATGGCGCTTTATCAACTGTTAGGTTATTTTGCATCGATGGAATTTGTGACAGTGAAATGATATTTGGCAGGATGAAGCCGATAATTCGCACCTGACATTCGCTTTACAGTTGGGGAAAATCTCGAAAAAACAAAAAACCAATAAAACGAGGGAATCAGCTTACAAAGCAGGAATTGAACCCATGCCTAGCGCAGCTCCGAATCAGGTAAATGCACATATCGTACTGCCTGAATTACACCGGTGGTAGCTGTATGTCGTCTATCAATGGCATGTTACTTATTGATATAATTTTACGGATTTTAGAAGTATTATTGATCTGCTGGCAAAGGTACTCTACGATAGGCATTCAAATATGCATGCATGTAGGAGGGATTTTTTGGATTCCTTTACCTTGTATTTTGGTGACAACTATTATGGGTTATAGTCCACACCTGTGGAGTAACGGTCAGCGCGTCTGGCTGTGAAACCAGGTGGCCCGGGTTCGAATCCCGGTCGGGGCAAGTTACCTGGTTGAGGTTTTTTCCGGGGGTTTTCCCTCAACCCAATACGAGCAAATGCTGGGTAACTTTCGGTGCTGGACCCCGGACTCATTTCACCGGCATTATCACCTTCATATCATTCAGACGCTAAATAACCTAGATGTTGATACAGCGTCGTAAAATAACCCAATTAAAAAAAAATTATGGGTTATAACACCACATGATATATTCTCAAGCGTAGGTTCATATTCTCAAATTGCTTCTTTTGATCCCCTCTATTAGCTCTAAAAGTCTGTTATACGGTTACTGAAACATCGTGTACATGTAATAGATTCATACAGTAGGCTTACATATATTATAAAATTATTTATTTCTTCGGTGTTTATTTCATGTCATTAAAGATAGTGAATGATAAAAAGGCGTAGTAAAGCTATCTTTTCAAATATCAGTACAAGTTTCATGCCAAAACTTTTAATAGTGTAATTCGAGATTATATAGCCTATTTAGATTCATTTAAATATGTTCCTACGTACCAAAGACTTTATCCTTTACTGGTATCACATGTGAAGACAGTGTAACAACACATTCAGTTTAATTTTACTAGTAATAGAGATGCTTTTCTTGATTTGAGATTTATTTAATAGTAGATATCTAATCTTTTCCTTGCCAATCCTTTGTATTCTTTGCAATAATTTATCTTATCCAAACGAATAAAAATTTCTCTGTTATCTCAGTCTCCTCTCTGATTATGTTATGTAGCTACGTCATACATTGTGTGATACATAAATACTATAAGTATTAGTAAATATTTTACTTCCTCATTATTAGAAACTAGTGGCTTGTGCAGCAAATGCTGCAAACGAAGTTCATAAAAAGCTCAAATAAAAATTGTTCAGATTTATTTTTAATGAAGAATACCAGACATTTTGATAGTTACTTGCTTCCATAATAGTGAAACATACTTCCTCTGAATGTTTCTTTTTTGCCAAATACTTTTCTTTGAACCTATCCGTCTTCAGTTCTTGAGTTTCAATGCGAAATCACAAGTAACAATGTCAGGACGATCAGCGAGTTTTTCATGTGGGAGTAATGTAGTAGCTATTTCAGGTCATTGCGGATTGTAGATGAAAGTTAAGAAAATGTAAGGTTTGTCATGCTTTGAACAAAAGACTTCGTATCTTGGTATAGCTGCTGCATGTTTCGTGAAATGTAGAGGGCAGAATCACTTTTTCCCACTAAGAGATCTTGCTGAGGTGATCAAGAGACTACAAAATCATGTAGGCCTCTTATTTTATCAGTAAGTAATACCTTTTGGTCTTTTATTAGGAACTGTAATTTTTGCGTTTCCTCCAGACAATACTGATCTACCAAATACTGCTGGATTAATTTGTGTAACAATGAATGTTATTCCGTAATATAGGCTGTTGTGAGGAATATATTGCTGAGATTTGGAAAATGAGGCGAGTCAATAGTGAATAGGTTTAATGAAGTCTCGTACATCCAGTGAGTGCAAGTCACAGCCCTTACATTTCCAATGCTGTATTCTGGGCTGCCAGAGCCGAGTTCAGTCCTGTCAACTCAGATTGGATGGGAAAGGATTTAGGATTGATTCAAATAAGAGCGGAGCCATAACAAGTGAGTTTTAATGGCAGGCAGAGTACTTATCCATTAATTTTGAAAGACTAGTGCACTCATTTTGTCAGGTATCCAACTGCAAAGTCGTTTGCCCTGATTAACTTTGAATTTAATTAGTCCCTCTAAAATTAACTTAGCCTATGATATAGGCAAAGAAACTTTTACAACAATTTTAGATATAGCTTGAATTGAAAGCTGCATGAGCAGAGCAATCCGGATTTTAATGCAATGCTGTAATTATTAACTGATTACTGTAATATTTGGAACTAGCCGTACCCGTGCGCTCCGCTGCACCCGTTAGAAATAAATATAAAGTAATTACATAATTAAAATAGGACATTTGATCCAGGGAACATTCGTGTTTGATAGAAGGATAAATCGTTTAATATGTTACTTAATTTAAATTGCATCTAAATAATTAAAATGCGATCATTTTTTGGTCCAGAGACCACTCATTGGCGCAATGACAATTCTTTTAACATGTTTCTAATTTTTATTACATGCAACCATAGTTTAATGAACGTTGACATCATTTAGATTTAATGTGTGTACTTTATTTTAATTGTTATAGGTTTCCATTGAATTATGGTAATAACTTAAGTTTAACCCTTGTTTTCTATGTATTCAGTAAATGGCGTTTGGCCCACTATGGTTCTGAACCCTTCAAATAACTTAAATTATATTATATATTACATTACATATATTATATTATATTATATTATATTATATTATATTATATTATATCAGAAGTTACTGTAATAACATTATAGCATTATGTCCATCTAGAGAAACTACACTTTCCAATGGCGAAATAATTAATTATACAAATCGGTTAATTTAGCTTCCGATATTACTTCATACAAACACAGAAACATTATCTGTAGGCTATCTTTCATAGCTTTCGACTGTTGCTGTCCAAGGCCCCTTATAGACGAAGTCATTTGTTTTTTATTTCATTATACGGCCTTAGATGGCAGTTATTTTAATTTTAAAACTCATTTATCTCATTAAATATCAGTCCTATCAAAGTTTTTCAAGGAATAAAACTTATCGAAAATTATTTTTAAAGAAACTTTTGTTATGTAACATTTTTCACAAAAATCAATAATAAGCGAGATATTTCGATTTATTTAATTCAGGCCCCCTTATAACCCCCCTTTTAAATAATGTATTTTGAATGTCATATAACCTGAAATCTAAGTTACAACGAACATAACTTATATTCCAATTTTCATCGAAATCCGTTCATCCATTATCGCGTGAAAAGGTAACAAACATACAGACAGACATACAAACAAAAATTTCAAAAAAGCGATTTTCGGTTTCAGGGTGGTTAATTATATATGTTAGGACCAATTATTTTTGGGAAATCGAAAATTACCAGAAAAATTTCGGCTACAGATTTATTATTAGTATAGATTTTGGATAGAATTTGTGTTCCTATTGTGACCAACTACAAGAGCTGGTAGAGTAGTGATGAATTCAGGAAGTGACCCAGGGAGAAATTTTCCCTTCCAGATTCCAGGTGTCCTTCTCCCCCCCCCCCCCCGGATATTTGAGGTTTTTTTAACTAAAAAATGTGATTAATGCATTATATTTCAATTTGATATGAATTTCGGAAACTGAAATAAATTCTGTTATGTAGGTTATCAGTGATCTCAATTCATTGAATTTAAGCTGGCTGAATTTTCAGTTGTTTGTTAACAGTTAATAAGTTAGGTGTGGTGTGATTTTATTGGCGTAGTTTTCAGTATTAATTTTGTTTATTAAATAGATATACCAGTAGCAGAGGTTATACAGTAGAAATAAATATTTCAGTGTAGAATGGGAAAACAAGAGACATTGTTTACTTTTCTTAAAAAGAAGAAACACATTGAGGAGTTAATGGAAAATACATCACTTACACATTTAATGAAGAAAATTGTCAATTGACTTTAGGTAAAAGTGAAATCTGTGAACTGATAATTCCATCCATGTTATCTTCATCTAGTGCTGTTAGTGTTGAGTCAATAAATAAAGCAGTTGGACTCAAAATCAAATATAAAAAAATGGGGTGGTGCATCTTGTAAATTGTGTGAAAATGCATTTTAAAATGACCTCGATGCTCTTCAAAACACATATCCATATCAGTGCCCTTTAAAAATTTTAGAAAACTACTGGAAGACACATTTGTCTAATTTAATCAGTGAGTTATTAGGCTACCGGTACTTGTAGGCCTACTAAATTTAGGCAGTTTATATAAAAGAATACTTAACACTGCACAGTGGGCCAGAATGCGATTCTAGCGGGAAAAAATTAATTTACATAAAATGTTATATCAGTAGGCGACAAAATGATTACCGGTATATAAGGCAAATTAAACATAATAGATAACAGAAAAACCAAAGGAATGCTCATGAACTCAGTGGTTAGGTACCACAAGCAAATATTTTAGTAATATTAGAGCTTACCTATTCGGAATTGTAAATCAGCGTTTGATGAGGGACTAGAATCATCTGTAGAATTATCACCATCTTCGTCCGTGTCATCTTCATTGTTATCATCATCATCATCATCATCGTCATCGTCATTATTGTCGTCACTGCCATCTCGGTTGTTATCTTTTCATAAGAAGCTCCAGTTACTCTTGGTTCCATGAGCAAACAACGAACATCGAAGGATAATGATCCCTTATTTTTATTCCTCAATGCTGCACTCAACTGAGCAATCACAGGATCCGAAGTTACGAGTAAGATATTAAAAACATCCTGTATAGTAGCCCTACGTAAAACTTTCTGGCATGGCTTTCCCTGTATTTTGTTAAGTGCTTATTTCTTGCCTCTAGGGCCTCTTCTGATAACATTCCAATTGGCAAGATAACTCTTCTTCCGTTTACCATTCCTTCCAGTGCATCCTTCAGTAGGCAATTTCTTCTCAGCCAGTGACCCAACCAATTCCTTTTCCTCTTCCTGATCAGTTTCAGCACCATCCTTTATTCACCCACTCTTTCCAACACAGCTTCATTTGTTATTCTGTCTGTCCATTTCACACGCTCCATTCATACTTCAAAAGCTCTTCTAGTCGTTTCTCTTCACTTCGTTATAATGTCCATGTTTCTGCTCCACATAAAACACTTCACTAGTCTCTTCCTTAGGTATTTTTCCAAAGGTCCGCAGAAGATGCTCCTTTTTCTATTAAAAGCTTCCTTGGCCATTGCTATCCTCATTTTGACTGCCTGGCAGCAGCTCATGTTACTGCTTACAGTACACCCCAAGTATTTGAAGCTGTCCTTGCTCTACTGCCTCATTTAGAATTCTCACTTTTAGTTTCTTTATTTTCCTTCACTCTTCGACTTGTTTGCATTTATCTTTACAAGTCGTTCAATTATGTGATGTAACAATGACTGTAAATCTATTTCGATGAAATACTCTGTACCTTTCACGTTTTCTTTTGGTGGATAACTTCTTAATTTTGCTTCCCCGACAGTATTGTATGATGGGTATATATTACTGTGCCTCTGTTTAGCTCCCATGCGTATATTACTATATTTAATTTTAGATAAATTATTGTCTATAAGAAATGACAAAGCTTCTTCTGGAGAATATGGAATAGGTAATGGGTGGGATGACTCGTATGCCTTTCTGTATCTAGTGGCTCTGCGAGGGGTAGTTTCGGTATTGTTCTTAATAATTTTTGCTGCGTTCCTTTTACCGGAAGCTCGAGGTGAGATATGAGCAGCCACTGTTAATTATTATTGCGATCGGTCTTTAATTAAAGCTTCTAACCTTTTCTGTTTAGTTTTCATTTCTCTTTAGTCAAAGAGTTTTCTAGGCCTTCCACGTTTAGAGGTGAACGGAACTGGACTGGCCGTTTTAAAATTTTGGGAGTAGCTTTATAAACTTCATCAGAAAAATATAGTTCTTTTTCTAGCGAATTGGAATTTATTGTTAGAAACCTAGTTAAATTCTATTACTTTTTGCCATTGCTCTTGAAATCTGCATTTGAAAACACTCAATGTCAATTTAATACAACGTAACA
Organism: Periplaneta americana; assembly: GCF_040183065.1. Taxonomy (NCBI): domain Eukaryota; kingdom Metazoa; phylum Arthropoda; class Insecta; order Blattodea; family Blattidae; genus Periplaneta; species Periplaneta americana. The sequence goes on from NC_091119.1 coordinate 162,588,772, forward strand.
CTTCAGAAGAAGAAGAAGAGTAGTCCTCTATGTTTGGTTTAGATTCTACATAATGTACCAGCTGATCCTCACTCTTTTTTATCACTCAACACTTCTCATAGCTCACGATGCGTTACGGGAGGTCACGGTGAAACGCGCGCCTCTGCAAATAAAACAAACTTTCTAAGAATGGGACAAATTTGGGCACATACTGAAACTTTATCCTCAATCGTTATGAGTTTCTGCACATTTTGGTATGAAAATCTAAACGGATACATTTGGATACATTTTTAAATTACTGTGTAAATTTAGAGAATAAGAATTTCACTTGCTGATTACATCAGCTTGTTAACACCTTCAATATAAATTATTGATGAAAAAATGAGAATTTTAACTATATTGATGTGCAAGTGCATATCTGTAGCTTTCTTTTCCATACTTCAGATATTCACAATAATGCACTGGCACCAAACTAACAAGCAACAAAGTTCACTGCTAACACACAACTAGCGACGAGACAGAATGCTCCCTCAAGGAAGTGCAGATTACGGTTGTTATATTATATAAACATGTCCGTTTATTTTTCATCTCTAAGGTCGATTTTCTTAAGCTATGATTATCTGTTAACAGATTCAGAGGGAAAAAATGGAGAATAAAGTAAGTTGAATTTTTATTTTTTTCCTGCTAGATTCGAATTCTGGCCCACTGTGCACTGGCTTTATGGGTCAATAGTTCATATTCATCATGTTTTACATAACAATATTGAAAGTTAATCTCTATGTTAATATTTAGTTATCTAGGCCTAGTATGTAAAAGAAATAGAAACATGAGTTCAATTAAAGAAACATAGCTTCCATTAATTTATTCCCTTTCATATAGACTGCCTCTGTTGTTAGATTAAATCTGAATTCTTGTTTCTTTTGCTGTCGGCTTTACCTCCCTTACTGGTATAATATAACTCAAATAGCTTACTACTGCTACTAGTAGTAAGTATTTGTATAACCCCCCCCCCCAGGGAGGGGGGGGGGGAAGGTCTGAATGCAATACTGCGAGGGCAGTTCTGCAGACAACAAGATTAATGGTAATGTCCGAAGAAATAAGAGCCAACAGAAGAATGTGAACGACGAAAAATTAAATTCATAATTAGCTTACAGTATCTATTTTCGATCAATTGGAAGGACGTGTTTTATGATAGTTGTAGCTTCTGCTGTCAAAAAATCTGAAAGAATTTATAAAACAGTTATATTACCGGTTATTCTGTATGGTTGTGAAACTTGGACTCTCACTTTGAGAGAGGAACAGAGATTAAGGGTGTTTGAGAATAAGGTTCTTAGCAAAATATGTGAGGCTAAAAGGGATGAAGTTACAGGAGAATGGAGAAAGTTACACAACACAGAACTGCACGCATTGTATTCTTCACCTGACATAATTAGGAACATTAAATCCAGGTGTTTGAGATGGGCAGGGCATGTAGCAGATATGAACAAATTCAGAAATGCATATAGGGTGTTAGTTGGGAGTCCAGAGGGAAAAAGACCTTTAGGGAGGCCGAGACATAGATGGGAGAATAATATTAAAATGCATTTGAGGGAGGTGGGATATGATGATAGAGACTGGATTAATCTCGCACAGGATAGGGAGCAATGGCGGTCTTATGGAAGGGTGGCAATGAACCTGCGGGCTCCTTAAAAGCCATTTGTATGTATGTAAGTAAGTTATTGTTATTGTTGTTTATTGTTAGTAAAATAACATGTACAAAAATACAGTCTTAATTCTTCTCTGTAGGAAGTAAAAACCAAAAACTAGTGCTCTGGGAGTTATTTAAATACATACTTAACACAAATAAAGATAATTATTTGACACAAAGTGGGTCAAGAAAAAAAAAATTACAGAAATGAATTAACTTTAAAAATACAATTTTAACAATTGAAATCATACAAATACATATTATTATTATAGTTTAAGCGCAGTCTAGTCCTCTAGTGGTTTAAGTACGTAGTTGAGTAACCCTCTTCGATGTTGTGTCGTGCTTTAGTGGCTAGTGGCTCTGATAGAGGTCATACTTGTTCCACCGGCCCGAAACGTGCAACGGCCATGGAGAAATATACTATTTTAATCCGTGACATGACCATTGGAATAGGCATGCGTTTGCTTGACCAATAGGCGCTATTGTGAGCAGTGTGGTGTAGTGTTGAATTTGAAACTAATGTTGAAATTTGTTGTTACTAAGAAATGTGTCATGACCCGTAGGTGATATATTATGTAATGTGGGGAGAAAAACTATTGATACGTAATGCAATTTTGGGATTGGGATTTTATGATAAGGAAAAGGTACATCGCTTCAAATTTTTCAAGATACACACAGATTTAAAGAATTTAAACTGTCGCCATATTGCATGTGAACCGGCATAGAAAATGTTGAGAAACAGAAGATTTTTTACTTATATTTTGGAATATGTTCAATATTCAGGTGTAATTCAACGCCCAAATCTTCGAGGTAAGAATTTTTTAAAACTCTGTGCCCTGGAAATGAAAGACAAAAGGAATATATAGAAAGAAGGCGCGTAATTTGTAAGAAACTATGATCATTAGTTAACCTAAACACTATTAGGTTTCAAGTTGTCGGGCTTAATTTAAGAATGTATAGGAATGAGTGCTAATCATAATTACACAATTTGGAATCGTTGAAATGTTGGGTGGTAATTTGTATGAACATCTTTATTTATTATATCATTGTGTGAAGTACCAACCTATCCAGTTTTCATTACAAGATTTAGAGGCTATTTGATAAGTGCAGTGCGAAATGTTTTTGAATAGGCCCAACAATGATTTTAGATGGTTTATTCATACCGTTTTAAAATGCATGAGTATTTGTAACTTTATTAATTAGTCATGTATTTGTGAGATAAATTGGGCTTATGGCCACTAGATATGTAAGATCATTTGTTTATCTATAACACAAGAATTTAGCTGGTTTCCTTTGATTGTCAAGGTTCGAAACTTTTTTTTTTAATAAAAGGAATAATGAGCTTGACGTTCATGTAGGTCATCTTCGCGCGAAGCACTTCTCACTAATTTATCTTCTCATCAAACTCTATCTAAATTATCATTGACATTGAGGTTATCTGTCACTAATCTATCTCCTCAAACTCTACCTAACCTTAATACTGACAGTGGGAGTACTTGTCACTAGAAGCATGAGAAAGAGGAAGAGAGAATGATACAGAAGGGAACCAATATTTTCCCGGTAATAACGGTACAAGTGGACATAAGACCCATTAGGTACGATATCCTTAATTTTTTTCGCTTTTTTTTTTTAACGGAATCTATATCCCTACTTCATATGTGCATAATGAACGAGATGAGAGACTGAACTGGAAGGAGAAAATTATTAATGGCTAGGATATAAAATGTTTAAATAGTAAGCTTACCACAATGAAAGATAAATCCAAATAGGATTAGACCATGTGACAAGCCATGCGATAGGGTACTCAATATTCCTACTTGTATGACAACTAATCTCATATCTGTTGTTAAATGTTGCATTACTTTATGACTTGCGTTGTTCACGATAGCGGAAAAATTGGCACAGGGAACTGATAGCCAAAAAGAGTGGTAAAGCAAAATTCCACCTTAAATGATAAGTGGATGGAACAACTTTCGATAATATTTATATGTTTGGGCTTGTATTATCTTATTTGGGAAAATTTCAGTATACTGATTTCTCACTGACAATTATATCTTAAAATATTAAAAAGAGCAGATTTGTCGAATGCGCATCATCAAGCTTACGAAAAGGCACTTTTCAGTGCCAATAATTTATTTTGTGTGCACAAGGTTGGAATTTTGAAGTAAGAGGGAAAGGAAGGAATCCGTGTTCTGAAATTTATCCTTTAAAGTTTTAATCAAGTGTTAAAGTGAACATAAGAAAAAATGATTTTGATTGTTTTGTAGCTCGACCTCAGTATTTCTGTCGATTATTTGCTACTGGATCAGACGATGGGAAGGAAAGGGCACTAAACTCAGCCAGACCACATCGTATAACACGTATGTACACTAGTGGTACTAAAGGTGGAAAAGATGATAAACCACTGGGAGCAACAAAAACTGTGGAAGAATGTATGAAAGAAAAAAATCAGAGTTCTTCCAAGCAACCCATAGGAAAGGAATTTAAACCAGTAATATCCATTCATCCAGATAAGGCAACTATTAGACCACCTGATCAGGAATGTGGGAAACCGCATATGATGAAAGATACTCCTCAACCAGACTGTCCGTATGATGATAGTCAGCATAAGAAATACACTAAGCATTTAATTGGAGGACTTCTCCTACTTCTGGCCAGTGTTGCGGGTGTAAGTTAGTTTGTCTGTCTTTGTGTGATTGACAGTTGCTTTTATTTCTGTGCATAAATGTTCAAGGAACGATATTTTGTTACAGCTGTATTATGCAGGCCTCTTTACGAAAGATGAATCAGGTGGCAGACCTAAAATTATTTCGAAGATTCGTAAGACAAGTAAGTATCAGCAAAATATTAAAGCCTATTTCATATTTATTTTGGCTGGAGAAATCTCTTTCATTATGATTTAACAGTTTAAGATCATTGATTGTATAAGCTATTTAGACAAATGTCTAGTTTACATGCACCAGTTTCCGTTTTCCGATACATTACCACTGTACTATGAAAGACTTTTACAGTGACACTGTTTTGTTTAGCCACTCGGTTTTCATTTTCCTGTCGCCTGCCGGTAGGAGCTTATCTGTTGCCAAGCGGCCACCCTGTCTGCCAGCACTGAAACATTTAGTATAGGAATTTGTACTTTCCCAGCTCAAAGTAGGTGTTGGAAATGTCCCCACCAACTGCTACACACTGTTGACATCTTCTTATGAAATTGTTAATTACTTGAAAAAGTTCTGCTTCGCTGATTGACTCTATTTCAGCTCTTATATGGTCTTCAAGCTCATTTATTGTATGCGGGATTTTCGCATAAACCTTATTTTTAAGTGACCCCCCCCCCCCATAGATAGAAATCGCATGGTATTAAATCTGGACTTCATAAGAACATGTCCTCTCCTTTGTATTTTACCAACATTTACTGAACATGTCTGTTTGAGTTTTTTGGCTAACCATCTTATTGTAGTGGCATTAGGTATGGGTCTATTTGAAAATTTGTTATGGAAGTTATGTCGTATTCTCACACAAGATTTTCTGTATTTTATGTACCGGTATGTAGTAAGCTTATACACACGTTCACGTAATGAAAATTGCATTGCAACAATGCCAAAAAAAAAAACACACCCACGCACAAACACACACACACACCCACACACCCACACACCCACACACACACACACACACACACACACACACACACACATGCATGCGCGTGATAAACTAACTCGTAACTGTAAGTGTAATTGTATGGCGCGAATAATTATAATCCCGTCGCTCTAATTTCCAGCAGCCAATCGCATTGCAGGTCGGCTACATTTAAACGTGTGCATCTTGTGATTCGCTTATGAAGACGTTATTCATTTCTTAAGGCTCGATAAATACTTAATATAATCGCCTGCTATTTTGGTCTTTCATTGGCGTTCGCAGAAAGCACACGAAGATGTTATTTGCCGCTCAATTATTTGCTGAATTACAGTGCGTTTGATTTATTATCATAGGAGCTACGACATGATACTGTTTAACGGTGTGGCAAATAGATTCCTCGTATGGTAGCTCGGGAACAAAAGAACAAAAATGGCGAACGATACTACCTACCTAGACTTTATAGAGCCTTCACTTCCTAAGACGTAAGCAAAGAGGCGGAGTCACGCCGGAAATAACAGCGTCGCGACTATAGATAATTAGGCCTACAACTATTTACAGAAAATTTCTGTTATTGTTAGCTCTGCTGTAGTTGGGCCAGTACACTACCATCTAAAATAAAAACTTGCTGTTATTGTACCAAAAAAAAAAAAAAAAAACTTAATTATGTTCAACTAATCTTTAACTTTTGATATCTGGCATAAAAGCAGACTAACGACTGACTTCTTATATTCTTTTTTAAATGCTTGTAAATTCGTTGTTTTATCGAAAGCCATGGTCTGACACCTCAAGAATAGTTGTAATCTGTTAATTTCAAGCTTGCAGACCGTGTGGTGTTTCTAATTAATAGGTCTACTAACCTGATGACACGACGCCTCAAGACTGAAGCCTCCAATATTAATTTAAGAGACTAAATAAAGGTCTAAATATGCAAGTGTAGCTAAAATTACGATGGCCTTATTATGAGAGATCTAACAATTCCAGAAGCTTAAAAGCATACTGTACTGTTAAGGTCTTTGAATCTGTGGTACATTCGCCAAGATCTTTTGTCGAGGAGGCATTCTCTGCTCAAAAACAGAAAGTTTTCAAAGATAGTGAGCTAGAGAGCAGGACAAAGATAGTTGAAATAAATCCTAGTCAATTTTACAAAAGCCTAGCAGGAAACTTCAAGCATAGGCTTATCAATTCCACTCAAACATCCTGTTTGTTGAAAATATAAGATTAGTAATGCAAAATGGAAGAGAGATTAAAAAAAAAAAAAAGACTGTTGAAAGATTTGACTCGTAAATACAAACATGCATCTCAAACTTGTATGAACATTTCCATCTTGATGACAAAAGTACATTAAAGCCCTCAGAAAATATATTGACTTAAATGTGAAACCACCAGAATTTTGTAGTTTGTTACATATAATAGATTCTATTCAAATTTCAACTTTAGAATGGGAAGTTGCATTAGTATGATGAACGATATCTGGACTAAGAAAAGGAATACTCTTCTAGTAAAAGAAGTTCTAAGCTTTTGTTCTCAAAAATGTGTGGGCCATCAGTGTCAGCATTTAATCCTGTGCCTTATGTGCAATAAGTGGATCCAATCTGGAAGGAGATCTGCAGAGGAGACTGCATGCTGATGAAATAACCTTGAAAAAGAAGTGCAGTACGAATCCGTATGGAGTCTATTCTAACCAAGGAGATTTCAACAGTATCCCCTAACATTTTTTTCCAACTACAATACTGATTGTTAGCCATGTTCATGTTTTATGACATGACTAGAATGACTACAAGAGTTTTACCCGCAGTACAGAGATTGTCTGAAGCCACTTTGATTAATGCAGGAGTGAATTCAAGTAACAGAGTTATTTGTCATGTTGGAAACAGGATATAATCTTGTCTGTTTCTATTAAACCTTATTAAATACAGTTTGACATTTATATTTAAGGTTGGGTGTTAATTGAGTGGTCCAACTGTTTCTGAAGGTCACTTATGCATTAAGTAGCATGACAGTTGTGAAATTGCATGCTTGTATAGAAGTACTGTTGCTGCTGTCCGCTGACTTGCTTGTCCATAATTCCAACTCCCAACCGAATGAGTTGGTGCAGACAGTAGCATTTGTGACTCGTATTTGGGAGGTCCTGGGTTCAAACCCCGTGGCCGGCCAATCAGACTGGGGTTTTTCATGGTTTCCCTCAGTCATAAAGGCAAATGTCGGATTGGAAATTTGTTGTTGTTTTCTAATGCCAGGCGCTTGACAATAAAGTCATTTGACCTCTTGCACTCCAATATTTTTCAAAGATATTGTCATGGTCACCCACTGAAGCACAGCTTTTGAGGTATTTCGAATCCATTTCTTGAATAGAGTAAGGATTGGAAATTTACATACCATGATTCATCACCACCTCAGTCACCAATATCATAATGTCCACACCTGTGGAGTAACAGTCAGCGCGTCTGGCCGCAAAACCAGGTGGCCCGGGTTCGAATTCTGGTCGGAGCAAGTTACCTGGTTGAGATTTTTTCCGGGTTTTCCCTCAACCCAATACAAGCAAATGCTGGGTAACTTTCGGTGCTGAATCCTGGATTCATTTCACCAGCATTATCACCTTCATTTCATTCAGACACTAAATAACCTGAGTTGTTGATACAGCGTCGTAAAATAACCCAATAAAAAATAAAAATATCATAATTATTAATGAAAGTCTAAAATCATGAACACAAGCCATCTACAACATGCAACAGAAACAGGAACTCAGCAATAGTAGCAATGGCCTACTGGTATACTTACAGATACTAACATGCGAGATAACCACAGATGTTAAAAAAAAAAAAACTTCAACTCTCCATCATCTTCAGCAGTCTCACCAGTCAAACCTAGCAAAGGATAGTGTATTTTAAAGAAAAAACTTTTCAGCATGACTTCCTGTGGGATGGAAGTAAAGCTTTATGTCTTATGTCGTAGATTTAAGGCTGGTTCACAATGAACCAGGAACGGAAACGACAATGAGAATGAGAACGGAAATATTGTTAAAATAAATAAATTTAAATGTGAGCATCCACAATTAGCTATTGCTCACATTTAAATACATTTATTTTAACAATATTTCCGTTCTCATTCTCATTGTCGTTTTTGTTGCCAGTTTATTGTGAACCAGCCTTTAGGCCCATAACACACTACAGTGAGAAATATGTAATGCTTTTGTTGAGCTGTGGTAAATGCTTTCCTTTAGCATGGAGTAATTCTCAAAATAATTCATAGTTGGCATCGGTCAGTTAGCGATTTTTTGAAAACATGCTACCTCACCACCTGTATTTTTTGCTCCCACAGGTAACCTAACCTAATTGCAGCCTATAAAATCTATATTACGTGAATGAAATCGAATAATTAATAGAAAGTAAGATGTTCAGATTTATATAATTTTATTTCTATCAGTGCATGTCAAACCCAAAGACCTTGTATAGTATTGTATACAAGGTCTTTAATCAAACTGCCTTCCATATGACGTAATAAAATTCGTGTTTTAATTATCTATACAGAAATGGCTCCACTGTGTAGCAACATGTTTCTTGCTGTAGTGTAAAGACATAAGCATTGCTAGCTGTCTTCACACATATTACATAGTTCATAGTTCTCGGTGTAATGTGTTATGGGCCTTGTGATACATATAAGAACCATTTTCTAGTTAGAGGGCTCCAGGTAAAATTTGTGGGCCATTCTTGTCCACTTGAATTTCGACACTGAACAACCTCTGCATTTGAAAGCATTAAATACTGTGTGATATAGTGCGTCCCAGCAAATGTTCCCAGTGTTTCTGTAGGCTGAGTAGCTGCAACTACTGCTGCTTGCACCCACAAACTCACGACACTTCACCAGATTAAAACTTACATACTATGTTATTTTAATAAGTTAATGCAGAGTTAGGATTTTTAGGGGCAATTTTCATAGAAAGAAGCAGGGGTAAAGTTACTAAAATAAGAAAAAAAGGTGCTATTTCACTAAAATTTCCGCAAATGCTGTTTTTCCTATTTTATCTAATTGAGATAAATTCATTTGAAACTACATATATATCTCCATAATATAGACTACATTGAGTATTTTTAAAAATTTATGTAGGTAGGTTATTTTACGACTCTGTATCAACATCTCAGGTTATTTAGTATCTGAATGAAATGGCGATAATGTTGGTGAAATGAAAAATTATTATTATAACCTTCACCCCAACAAATGGTACTTAAAAAATTGTTTCCGGTAATATTTCTTTCTCATGTATAAGGAAGTAAACTTTGTGCTGTGTTAGTAATGTTGTTGTTGTTTTCTAATGCCAGGCGTTTGACAATAAAGTCATTTGACCTCTTGCACTCCAATATTTTTCAAAGATATTATCATGGCCAGCCACTGAAGCACAGATTTTGAGGTGTTCCGAATCCATTTCTTGGTTTGAGTTGCACAATGGGCAGTTAGGGGACTGATATATTCCAATTCTATGCAGGTGTTTGGCCAAACAGTCATGGCCTGTTGCCAATCTAAATGCAGCTACAGACTATTTTCGTGGTAAATCGGGAATTAACTGTGGATTTAGATGCAGAGAGTTCCATTTTTCCCTTGAGATTGTATGTTATCAAATTTTGTTTGTTGAAGTCTAAGTATGTAAATTTAATAAATCTTTTCACAGAGTAATACATAGATTTAGTAACAGGTCTGTAAATAGCAGTGCTGCCCTTCTTTGCTAAAGCATCTGTTTTCTCGTTTCCCAGGATTCCACAATGGGATGGTATCCATTGGAATACAATTCTTTTATTGAGTGATATTAATTGAGAGAGCATTTTAGTTATTTCTGCTGTTTGAGATGAAGATGTGTGTTTAGAGACTATTGATAGATTAGCTGCTTTGGAGTCTGAGACTTTCACTTATTGCAATGATTTCACCATCAAAACTTGTTGTTCCATATCCAAGAGATCTATAAAGTGAGAAGAGACAGCACGTAACACCTGCACCAGCACCTTGTTCTCTGGAGATCAAGGATCTGTCGGTGTATAAATGAAGCCAGTTTTGTGGAGGGTACCTAATATTAATTTTCTCTAAAGACAATTGTTTCAGTGTTTACTTCTGATTTCAGTATTTCTTCTGTTAAATTTAGATTATATTCTATATTTAATAGAGTTAAAGGGTTTGGTTTAATTTGTGTTAGTAATGTACATATTTCTTTACAGAAAGACCCAGGGTGATTACGAAATTTCCAGGATCATCTAAGGATATTCCAAGCAGTATACCATATTTACTAATTGGTGGTGGTACAGCATCTTTTGCTGCCTTTCGAGCCATTAAATCTGCTGATTCAACAGCAGCGGTAGGTTGGTTGTGTATCTTTTTTGTTTTAAGTAGCCTGTTTAATCACATTATTAAGGAATGGAGATTGAAACCACATGTAAGTATACCAGTAAGTCGTTTGTCCCAAATAGATACTTTATTATTTGCTGATGATATTGTGTTTATGGCAACTTCAGAAGATAATTTACAGCGTTTGGTTTACAACTTTAATCAAATGGCAGAAAGTTTCAATATGGAAATTTCAACTGACAAATCTAAAGTGATGGCTTTTTTAGGAAAGGAACCAGTCCATAGCAAAATATGCATCAATAATAAGATCATTGAACAAGTAAAAAATTTTAGTTATCTCGGTTACCAAATTTCATATGAAGAAGAAAAGAATTTGAATGAGAAAATTATTAAATTCAATAGAGCAATGGGGATAATTAATCAGATATTCAAACCAACCTTAGTACAAAAACACACGCGCACCAGAATTTATAAAACATTGGCCAGATCTATACTCTGTTTTGGTAGTGAAGCTTGGACAATTCGTAATATTGATTCACAAAGATTAACGGCGGCAGAAATGAGATTTATGCATTGTACTGCGGGATACACGAGAATGGATCACATTAAAAATTTTGACATTATGAAAGAACTGCAGATTGAACTGATTATGGAATACCTACAGAAATACAGATAAAACTGGAGATCACATGTCATCAGAATGCCTTATTGTAGAATTCCACGCCAAATTTTAAATGATCATCCTGTAGGCAAGAGATCCTTGGGCAGACCGTTCAAGCATTGGCAAGAGACCGTAACGGGCCACTAGGCCCAATACATGCAAGGATGATGATGATGATGATGATGATGATGATGAAGATGAAGTAGTCTGTTTAATTATTGTTATAGGAGAGGTTCCCAAATTGTCTCTCACATCTTTCAGCGGTGTGAATGGTTTCCAGGGAGGATGTATATTCGGAAAAATATTTTGTTCAATGAAACGTGGAAAAATTTGTTTAATTTCTTTGCTGGGTTGTTGTAGTCATACTATAGGACATAGCAAACTTTGGAAGCATGTTTACTGGCTCTGAGGATGAAATAAATCCATACAAACATAAGTCTGAACGTGCCTCTTCTTTGTTCTGTTGTCTGCACATCATGTATTTGAAGTAGCCTACTATAGCAGTGATTCATATGGTATGAGGTATTTCCGAAAGGAACATGCATGCTGTCTAGCTGCCAAGGACTCTCATGACTAAACCAGTTGTTGGGAGTTGCTCTCAATAATCTAGTATCTTTGGACCAAAGGTTTTCAGGCACAGATTTGACCAAAGGCATGGCTTTCTTTGGAAAGCTGGAAGATGCATGCCATAGATTTACAGCACGTAAAATAATCTTGTCTTTGAATGAGAGGGCTCCAGCCAAAGCTCACCGCACATTTCTCGTTCACATCAAAATTCAACTCTGGAGGGAGCACAGTGGACTCTTACTGTTAATTGCTATAGTGCTGTTACAATGACGCATAGTGCTAGAGTTGCAGTCCTCTACCATTCCCAACTACCAACCATCGCCCCCAAGTGAGCGTTTGGTTGACTTTCCTATTTCTTCTCTCTGGCTTCTTTGCCTTGTTTTTCTGAGCCAGTCTTCCTCGATCTTCTTGTGGGTTCCATTTAAGGGTCTATGCTGAAGGTTGGTGCCAAAAGTTCTGTTAGTTTATTTCCTTACTTTTGGTTTCTATAACGATGTTTTTTTTTACAGGAAAGGGTGTTAGTCCTTCATCCAACCTCCAGCCTGGAGTTCAGGACTAGGTCCCATATTTATGTCCTGTGGGACAGGGTGATTCGATAATACCCCAGACAATGGGTAGCTTACAAATTTTGGGGTTGACACTCCCCGAAATCTATTTAAGAACATGTACACAAAATGGCATCAATTGTAGGAACTGTGCCAGTTCATTTAAGCAGTTGATTTGTTTAAAAATATTAGCATGAGTGTTGTAAAGAATGCCTAGGAAGATAGGAGTGTAACTATCCCAGATATGGCATTAAAATCTGTAAGTGTTGGAATTGGATGTTCATTTGTCCATAACCGTCTGAACCAACTCTGGGCCATAAACTTGAAACGGTGGAACCAAAAAGGTATGGCCGTCAAATTACCCATAATTCATCTCTTTTTCCCGTGTGTTTATCAGCTGTTTCGTTCATATTATTACGATTACATGCTTTCCATAGAAAAATGCCTGTAGTCTTATCTTAGATCGTCTGCCATTAATCTACATAACTGCTATGTTTGGCTCTAAATTCAGTATATTTCCGAATAATTATCGTCTGAATGAAAACTCTTAAAATCTAAACAAAGATCGTGACTAATAGACAAAAATTTACGAGTTGTATTAAGAGTGGCAAATTGTGACGTATATTTTCCTAAGTTGTTGTGGCACAATAAAAATTAAGGTGAAATAAAATATAATTTGTCCATCAATAAATCATTATCGTGTAGTCTATGTCAGATGCTCATGTTGGGAGTTCACCACTGGGATCCGAACGGAGTGCTCTATACTCCTAGATTGATATTATAGCTGGCGCCAGCATTTTTGGCGTGTGTCCTAGATATATAGTACCCAGTCTGTGAGCATGTTGCTAGCACAGCTGAGAATGGTGACACTTCATATACACGTCACAGCAGTCATTTGCCAAACACAGTTGTCAGACTGACTGCGGCAAATATAAAACACTCGCAATTAACGTTCCCATTACTTATTTCACACGCCAAAAACGGTGACGCGGACTGTACCTCATATGTATTGCGGCTTGTGTCCAGTGGTGTCATCGTGAGTACAGATTTGTTGATGGCTGCTTTAGTGTAAGGAAACACTTTCTTTTCATAACCTATGAATGACGGAGAAATTCATTTATCATTGTTACTGAAGAAGGTTGGATTTAGGGACATTTCAGATTAAGAAAGTGAAAGAAAATACAAGGCAATTGAAGTAAAAAATTGCAAAATTTCTCAAGGGACGCATGGATGTGGTTTTGTGCATGTGTGCTCACACCAGAGAAAGCATAAAACGATTCAAACTCTATTGTTTCTGTGGTTAATTTACAAATCTTTTCCTTTCTTTTCTTTTCAGGTTCTTGTTATTGATAATGATGGATATTATCCATATATGAGGCCTCCACTTTCCAAGGAGATGTGGTTCAACGATAATGCTGAAGCAACAAAGAAGCTTAAGTTTAAGCAATGGAATGGATCAGAAAGAAGGTAAGCATGTATTTTAATTTTATTTGCATGATTATATTGTTCACTTGATGAAGTAATGTAAAGGATAAAATACAGAATATACAGAATTGTCGTGAGTACTGTAGAGCCATGATAATGATTGGGGAAGGGGTGTCTCATAGAGATTGATTCAAAATCTCGTGGGTTTACAGCTCCTACATGTAATAGTATCAGTGCGTAAATTGAAAATAGATACAAATTAAGCTGAAACCAGTCTAGTGTTTGGTATTAGAAAACAACAAAACAACCATTGCCTGCTACAGTAGAACCTCTATTATCCGTGGTAATGAAGGGGGTAGAGTGAACGGTTAATCGAAAAAATCGGATAATCCGTACCATATAAGGTTTTCATAAATTAAGTGCATAGATTAATACAGTTTCGTAATTTCCTCCGTAGTCTTCTGTTTTAACATTCTAGATAACAGATCAGACGTTCACTAATTTAAGTCTGATTTTCAACGACAAAACTCCTTATGACGGCTGTCTGTGAAAAGATAGGAATAGTAGGCCTACAGGTCTCATGTTGTAGATTTACATCTTTATACACTTTATATTCATTAAATCGTACACAGTTGTAATTCCTATTTTGTATTCTGATGCGAGATGAACCACAGTTTCTCTTTTTCCAAACCATTCAATTACTTGTACTTTTCTCGTAACACAACAGGTTTTCTTTTGACACCTGTAGAAAACATTTTGCATAGAAGTTAGACAGTACGGCCCCTTTAAGAGTAGACCATAAGGTTTGTAAAGAAAACACTCTGTAGAAAAAATTCGTACTAATATAATGTGCATACAGTACTTCATATTTTTTCTACATAAAAAAAGAGCGAAAGAGAAAGTCAGTTGGATAATCCATCAATCGGTTAATAGGGTGACGGATAATTGAGGTTCTACTGTATTTCGTTATGTAAACTGATATTCTTAAGACATGAATCCAAGGTCTAATTTTGCAGATATGAAAACTGGTACTATTGATACAGTGTTCCATTCAGCTTCCAGCTGGGAATGCATGTGAACCATACATGGATGCATGCATGATCAACCTACATTGCGTCATTGTTGATTCATAACCTCCTGTGTATTTCTAATCATGTAACCTTGATTACTAATAGCATGTACACAGTTATATTTTTATTTCACAATGAGCACAAACCTATGTTACAGGATTTTTCAAAGTGGTCTCTGCATTCACACATTCCCAACATCTTTTGATAAAATTTTATTTGCACACAAAAGTTTTGCGTCTGTAATCCTTCCGGTTTGTGTTCTTACATTGTCTTTAAGTTCATCTGCAGTGTAGGAATTATTCCTTTAGCATCCATTTTTTAAGGTTTTCCAAAAATATTATTCTCACAGAGTAAAGTCAGGGGAACGTGTGGGCCATAATCTTCTAGAAATAATCCTGTAATTCATTTTTAATTCCAAAAACCAAGCAGTTTGCACTGTGACAGAATCTTGTTGAAATTATGCATATTATTTCCATTATCTGACAACAATTAAAAAACCACATGTATACTACCTCTTAAAATACACACACACACACACACACACACACACACACACACACACACACACACACACACACACACACACACACACAAGCCCTGTTAGTCTGCTTACAGTTACAGCATACCATATGTCAATTTTATCATAATGTATTGGAATTTTGTGTATTAAATGGGGATTATGTGTGCTCCACTATCTATTGTTCTGTGAAGCTACATGATCATAAAAATAAAATCATGTCTCATCAGAGGAAATTATTGAATATATCTCAACAGAACTGTCAGCAATGTTCTGTGAAACAAAATTTAAAAAATTTGCTTGCCTAAGGCCATCTGTGAGGTGCTAGCATCCATCATATACACGTAGGTGTACCATGATGTTTACTGCAGTAGCTATGAAACATCTACCCCAATGTTTCTGTCAAGCATACAATAAATGGCTTTTATGTGGTCATAACTGAAGTGTCGGCTGGAACAACGTTGTAAGTTACAAAATTTTCATTTGGCGTGTTTCCGTGTAATAATGTATGTCATGTTACTTTGCTATACTCTTTGGCTTGCAACTGTCCATCAATGCAGTGTCCTCTCAAAAGTTTGCTACCCTCATAAGAACAATGTTGTACGCGTACACATTTTTGCAGCTCCTGTAAATTTTCCCAAATGTAACTTATAACATTGTTCCAGCCGACGCTTCAACTGTTAAGATGTCGAACGATGAAATTTTATGACATAAATTTAAAGTTTACAGACTTCCCCTACACTTGGCATGTTTTTTTGTGTTGTGGAGAATGACAGGTTTGAGAAACTGGGTCTAGATTATATATTTCATAAGTGCATTATTTCCAACTCTAGTTTGGCTTTGGAAAGATTCAGTTTTCAGGAGTTATTTTCTTTTTAATATTTAATAATGTAGGTTAATACAGTGTGACCGGCTTAAAGGTATAACATTTTTATTACTTGAAAAGTATTGTTGATATTTACGCTTTGGTTTGCTTCTACGGGTAGGGTAACTCAAAATGTTTTTTATATACCTAATGTACCTCGATATGCATACCATTAGTGGCATGGCAGATGTCCAATCTTATTCCACCTATCTCCATGTGTTTTGCAGCATTGCAGGCATAACATTTGCAACAGCTGCAACAATGCGATGACGTAGATCTGGTAGAACACGAACTGTTGTCTGGTAAACTTGATTCTTGACAAACCCTCACAGAAAAAAAATCGAAAGGCATAATGTCTGGGCTTCTAGGGGGCCAAGGAATCGAAGACTATCTCTCCCAGTCCAGCATTGAGGGAACTGATCATCCAAGAAATCTCTCACAATATCTGCATAATGGCATGGCGCCCCATCTTGTTGGAAGGCCACGTTAGGAGGAAATTGTGGCACAGCATACAACTGCAACTTGTCTAGGTACGTTCATGCATTAACAGTAGGCTCCATAAAAAGAATGGGCTTATGATTCTGACCTTCAACAATGCACACCACACATTGAGTTTCATTCATACTCTTCCATTGTGTGGAGATGTTCTGTCTCCATATACGGCATTATGTTTTTTAACACTTCCAGGAAGTGTGGAATGTAGCCTCGTCCAAGAAACAAGCTATATCGAGGAATGCCTCATTTTCATCAATTTTTGCCAGAATTGTCTCTGTGAATGCCCTCCGTTGTGGCTTGTCTTCAGGTTTGATTTGATGACGAATCTGAAGTTTGTATGCCTGTAGGTGCAAACTTTTATGAACGACATCGTGTACTGTCGAAGAAGGTAAATTTAGCTCCCTACTTGCTCGGATTGATTTACAGGGGCTTCGCCGGAAAGATGTAAGGATTAATTCGACATTAGCCACTGGAACAGCGCGCTTGGTGTGGTGGCCCGACTTTGAAACCAAACTCCCAGTTTCACGAAGGCATCTGTTCCATTTCATGATTGTTACGTATGTTGGAACATCGTCAGTTGGTCGCAGTTGATATTCACGCCGAAATCGACGTTGTACCTGTGTAACAGATTTCAATTCCACGAGAGCATACAGAATGCCTTTTGTTGTGGAGTCCACATGGTTACTGACGCTAATAGGCTATTTCCGCTAACGACTCGTGTCATGCAAACATAGGAAACATTTTGAGTTACCCTACCCGTAGAAGCAAACCGAGTGTAAATATCAACAATACTTTTCAAGTAATAAAATAATGAAATGTTATACGTTTAAGCTGGACACAGTGTATTTTAGTGTCAGTACATTTTTTACATTTATTTCTGTTCTGAGTTTATTTTGTATGAAATGATACAAACAGTTTGAAATACCCAGTAGTTAATTTCACGTACATGTGACTTTACAGTTTGTTTTATGAGCCCGATGATTTCTATGTTGACTGTACCAATTTGAAAAATCAAGTGAACGGAGGAGTAGCTGTTGCCCGAGGATGGACTGTTAAAAAGATTGATGCATATGAGAAGAAAGCAATTCTGGAGGATGGCTATGAGATCTCTTATGACAAGTGCCTTATTGCAACAGGTAAATTTTTCACTGATTTGTGTTGCTATTCATTTTAGAACAAGATCATGTAAGCTGGAATTATGACTATTACAATAACAACACATTTAGAGTGCTTATTTTGTATAACTGTTTTTTTTTTTGTGTGTTTGTGAGTTGTGTGTGCATGCGCATGTGTATGTGCGTGCATGTGTGTGTGTGCCTGTGTGTGCACGTACATCATTATTTAAAGTGATTTTGTTATAATTGATAATAAGTTTGTTTCATTTTTTATATTGTAACATACATTGTAGTAAATGTATGTAGGGCATAATGTAGAAATGTTGAGTGAGCACGTGTTTTGTAATTTTGTTCTGACAAGTATAGTTTTGTAGAATATTGCTGGTATTTGTAAGCATACGAAAATGTTATTCATTTAAAAGTAGTAGTATTTAGTATTTATTTATTTAACCTGGTAGAGATAAGGCCGTCAGGCCTTCTCTGCCCCTCTACCAGGGGATTACAACTATAATATGAACAATAAAATTACAATTAACATTAAATTTACAATTACAATTACAATAAAAATTAAAGTACGACAAGATTACCTGATTAATGAAAGCTAGACATTTTATCATAGAAGTTAAGAACAAGTTTGCGTTTGAATTCAATTTTATTTCGACAGTCCCTGATGCTAGCAGGTAATGAATTCCAGAGTCTTGGCAGGGCTATTGTGAAAGAGGATGAGTATGAGGAGGTGCGATGAGATGGTATTGTTAGTATTGTTTCATGGCGAGAGCGTGTGTTCAGATTGTGGTGGGAAGAAAGGTAAGTGAAGCGAGACGACAGGTACGAAGGAATAGAAGAGTTCAAGATTTCGAAGGGAAGGAGAAGTGAATGTAAATTTCTTTTCTTATCTAGTTTAAGCCAACCTATTGTTTCCAGGGATGGGGTAATATGATCATATTTACGAACATTGCTTACAAAACGTACACACAAATTATGAGCACGTTGAAGTTTCGTTTTGTTGTCGCTGGAAAGGTCAGTCAGTAAAATGTCAGCATAGTCAAAATAGGGAATAGGGAAAAGTATGCATCAGAAATATTTCTTATGATTTCTTGTCGAAATAAACAAATTAGAAATTCAGGGAGTCGTCAGTCTTGGATACAGCTAAAATTGTTGCAGTAATGATGAATGAAGTTTTCAACTACCCCTCGAGGGTTGGCTGGATAGATTTCAGGTATTCTTAATGTATTAGAGACTTAATATGCTTCCATTCATACACAAAAGTGTATTTGTTCCTTTGTATGTAAAAGCTAAACGTTTTTTAATGCAGTGGTAATGCCATTTACCTTGCCATTATTCACCCCATCTTTTTCAAGAGTGGCTCGTAGGTGTCACAAGTGACAATGAATTTTGCATATCAGCTTGACATGAAATAAAAAATCACATATATCAGTCATATCAATATTATATGAAGTTACTTTCTCCGAAGTTTGTAATCCTTCCCCTCCCCAATGGCATGGCCCTCAACTTTGCCACTCTATACCCCTAATCTAGAAGCGTGATCATAGTATCAGTAGTGTCAAGAAGTGTAGACCAATTAGTTCTTCAGAGAGTATCCAGAATGCATCACCGACATTAGGTGTACATTGCACTTGTAATGATCATGATGGAGAATTGTTGGGATCTTACAGGGGAACCGGAGTACCCAGAGAAAACCCATGTGTTGCCTGGATCATAGGCTTGTCCAGCACAAGTTATGAATTCAGAGTGGAATGGAAGTTGAATCTATATCCTGTTGTGTACCTCAATTTTCGATGCCCGTGCGTCCTACTTTAAATGGTTCAAACCTACCCGCGCGAACGACATTCTCTGTTTTCTCTAAGAAAGCATGTTGGCTCGTTTTTCCCTCTTATGAGGGAGAAAGCAAAGATAACGCGGCGACGAGTAACGTTGGCAGTAGAAATACCCCCAGGCACTGTGACGTGAACCCACGCTAGCACCCCAAACAAAGAAGAGCTTAGTGACGTCAGCTCCGAGAGGGGTATATAAGAAGGCCCAGCGGCCGAGAGCGGCAGACTGGTCAGACGGGGGTTAGCTAGCAGCTGCCCTCGTCCAGTGCTCACTCCTCTCGCTTAGGCGCAGAGACTTGCCTTTTGTTCGGACGTGTCTACACACGGCCACCACCCCAGGAACAGGGAGCCAGCCGCGCCCCTGTCTCCTGTATTCTTTCCTACACCAGCCGAATCTTCTTCACTTCTTACGTACTTATTTTCTTCTCGTCTCGCCCCAGGCCTCATCAGCACCTCCAACCCACACACTTCTCTCCCCTGATCACCCTTATCTCTCACCACCCTGACTTCGACTCCCCGCTTGTTCAATTAAACACAACCATCTCCCCAGAATCCCCCCCCCCTCTAGTGTCGGTAAGTCGCATAGTACGCTGTGTTGATCCTCCGAACGCTAGAGATCACCATACCCCCCCCCCCCCAGTGTCGGTAAGTCGCATAGTACGCTGTGTTGATCCTCCGAACGCTAGGGGCAACCATTCCTCCCCCTCTTGGAGTCGGTAAGTCGCATAGTACGCTGTGTTGATCCTCCGAATCCAAAGGGGTGTGTTCTCGAACGTCGATAAGTCGCACAGTACGCTGTGTTTGATCCTTCGACCTAGAGAATCAACCATCATCCCGATTCCATCTCTCTCGTTATCCTGCCTACCCCACAACACACATGAAAGCAAGCCGATTTTCCCCAGGCACTCCCGTTACCCCTACCTCCCTTTCATTCAAGTCGTACTTTACTATCACCCCTCATAACTCTCCTCGCATCGAAGCCTCAGGACGAATTTCTAAACTATCAATTTCTATCACGACTCTCCTACCACAGGACTAGGAGGGAACTACAATTATACTTTCTTTGTTAGCTATTTCTGTAATAAACAAATGTTAATTTAAAAACAGTCTTTCCTTTAAACTTCACCACAGTTTCTTATCATCACCCCACCCACAAGCGACAGCCATCTTGTCACGTCACTCCCGTTTCCCCTCCCCACCTCGACAACACGTCGGAGAGCGAAACGACCAGGAGTCCGGCGTACGACAATCCTCTAGCTTATAAGCCCAATTCACCAGCACTGAGCCACCTGCATTAGCAGTGACCTGTTAGATTGAGATGCGTGGACAATGAGGAAATATTTGGTGCTATTGCTTGCTTACTTACTTACGAATGTCTTTTAGATAACCCAGAGATTCATTGCCACCCTCACATAAGCCGCCATCGGTCTCTATCCTGTGCAAGATTAATCCAGTCTCTACAATCATATCCCGCCTCCTTCAAATCCCTTTTAATATTATCTTCCCATCTACGTCTTGGCCTCCCCAAAGGTCTTTTCCCTCCGGCCTCCCAACTAACACTATATGAATTTCTGGACTCGTCCATACGTGCTACATGCCCTGCCCTTCTCAAACGTCTGGATTTAACATTCCTAATTATGTCAGGTAAAGAATGCAATACATGCAGTACTGCATTGTGTAACTTTTTCCATTCTCCTAAGTTGCACAACCATACAGAACAACCGGTAATATAGCTGTCTACCTTTCGGCTTTTTTGAGAGCAGACTGGATGACAAAAGCTTCTCAACCAAATAATAACAGGCATTTCCCATATTTATTCTGCATTTAATTTTCTCCTGAGTGTCATTTATATTTGTTACTGTTGCTCCAAGATATTTGAATTTTTCCACCTCTTCAAAGGATAAATTTCCAATTCTTATATTTTCATTTCATACAATGTTCTGGTCACGAGACATGTTAAATGTTAAATGTTATGTTTTATTTAACGACGCTTGCAACTGCAGAGGTTATATCAGCGTCACCAGAATTTTGTCCTGCAGGAGTTCTTTTACATGCCAGTAAAAATACTGACATGAGCCTGTCGCATTTAAGCACACTTAAATGCCATCGACCTGGCCTGGGATCGAACCCGCAACCTTGGGCATAGAAGACCAGCGCTATACCAACTCGCCAACCAGGTCGACTCACGAGACATAATCATATACTTTGTCTTTTCGGGATTTACTTCCAAACCTATTCCTGTACTTGCTTCAAGTAAAATTCCCGTGTTTTTCCTAATGGTTTGTTAATTTTCTCTTAACATATTCACTTAATATTACTTACTTACTTACAAATGGCTTTTAAGGAACCCGAAGGTTCATTGCCGCCCTCACATAAGCCCGCCATCGGTCCCTATCCTGTGCAAGATTAATCCAGTCGCTATCATCACACCCCACCTCCCTCAAATCCATTTTAATATTATCCTCCCATCTACGTCTCGGCCTCCCTAAAGGTCTTTTTATTCACTTAATATTAGCTTCAGTAGCTCTACAAAATTTCAAATGGATTGGACCAAAATTATGGAAAATTAAAATTTCAGTATCGCCTCACCTTAAAAGTAAGATATTACTATTTCTTATTATCTAAATTGTAAAGTACAGTAAGGTACGAAATTCTGAATTGTCTTTTGTACTATGTCTATATTTTTAATGCGTAATTCACTTAATATTACACATTAAAAATATAGACATAGTACCAAGTTAAAATTAATGCATGAAGGTATTTAAAAATGTGTTAATATAATATCGTGCAGTATTTACTTTTTTGCTTATGCACTGTCAGATATTGCTGTATTAACTTCATGACATTCGCAGTAAGATCAGGTTACTGAATGAAAGCGCATTGTGCATGCATGATAAACACAAATGTGGCTGGAGTCACGCTTGTTCATACTTCGTAGAAATGATACATTACAGTAAGAGCCCTGTCTCTCATACCTTGCAAGGCATCTTATTAGCTCGTAGCTTATACTTCAAATTCATTCTAAGTGTTGATCAAATAAGTTATTGAATAGGTATTTGTTTTATTTTTACGTGATATCAGTCAAATTACTTATCTCTTTGATAAATCATTTGATTGATATCACGTAAAAATAAAATAAAAATATCGTAGCTGTATATCAATATTTTTTGCATGAACTTAGAACTGAATACTATTATTTGATAATGAATTATTTTTTTAGGTTCAAAGCCCAGAAATTTGCCGTTGTTCGAAAATGCATCACAAAAAATTAAGGACAGAGTAACGTTATTTCGAGGCATTTTTGATTTTGAGGAACTAGAAGGCATAGTTACAAGCGGAGCCAAATCAGTGGCTGTTGTTGGTGGTGGATTCCTTGGTAGTGAACTGGCTTGTGCATTGGCAAGAAAAAGTGAGTATCCTAAACGTCCTACTTACTTAAATCATTTTTCTGAATAGTTTTGAAACAAGTGTGCAAATATACTTACCTAAAGCATCTTTATGAATAACCATATACCATAGTGTACAGGAAATATATGGTTTTCTATCTTCTGTGTTAGAAGGTAGTATTGTTCTCGCAGTCAGATGTTCTGTTAGGTTCCCAGCAGCATATGTTTAATACTTAAATACCACAGTAGCTCTGTACAAAATTTCAAATGGATTGGACCAAAATTATGGAAAATTAAAATTTCATTATCGCCTCACCTTAAAAGTAAGATATTACTATTTCTTATTATCTAAATTTGTAAAGTACAGTAAGGTACGAAATTCTGAATTGTCTTTTGTAAACTTTCAGCTCGTAGCATTGATCTTAGAATACATCAAATATTTCGAGAACCAGGTAATATGGGGAAAGTACTGCCTGAGTACCTCAGTGCTTGGACTACCAACAAGGTGCGAGATGAAGGCGTGAATGTCATAACAAATGCTGAGGTTGAGGATGTTGAATTCATAAAAGATCGTTTGGTTCTCTCACTTAATGATGGAAGCAAGGTAAGTATGCCACATCCATTGTTATAATTTTATGGAAGTTATGAATCTTTAAATGGATTTGAAAGAAGAAAATTTTGCTTTCAATTAATCCCATTGGTCATTATCATTATTTTCTTGGAGCATTCTAAATGAATATGGAAGAAGAACATAAATTTTGGAGAATTACTTTCAATTATAGTATTGATCGCTAGTATTATTATTTTCTTAGAGCATTTCTATCTGGCATTTGGAGCTTGTGTGGCCATTTCCATCTAGCATATCTCATTCCAGTCTGTTAGTTCTACACAGTGAAAAAAATTCAACAGATGTTCTCAGTATAAAATCAACTTCTCTTTGGGATTCTGATTTTTATGCTACTGCATCCGACATGGGTCACAGGTGAATGCAGCACCCATGCTTAGGGTGACCATGTTTTTGATAGTAATTTACTAATTATAAAAGTTATTTGTAATTGCCTTAACCTACTGTGAAAGTTGCGATTATGTACAAATATTGATTTTCTAGAATATGACTAACATCATCTTTTGTCCGGACATGTCCTCCTTTTTAGGCCTTTATCCTGGGTCCAGGCGCATTTTTAAAAAATCAGGAAATGTCCTCCTTTTCGTAACTTGTATGCCTGATATTATGAAATTATCTGCTTTGATGCCTTTTAAGTAATTTGCTTGTAGGTGGCAGCAGCATTGATGGAATATACTCTTTGCCAACGATCATAACTCCCTTTGCTCCTCCTTGTTATGGTCATTCTCAGAAGTAACTAGTAAATCGAGGTGCGAATGTAAATCTAAATAGATATTTTTTGTTTTCTTTAATAATTTTATTATAGTTTCCTTGACTTTCATATGTAGCTACCAGAAAAATTATTATTGTTAAGTTTTTTCATAATTATTTTGTAATAAAATAGATATTAATGTACTTTTAATATGATATAAGCCTAAATCTGTAGTGTAAATATTTTGTAATAAAATAGATATTGACGTAATTTAAATTATAACATAGGCCTAAGCCTAAATCTAAGTACATATTTTCTGTCCTCTTTTTTTTCGAACAATGTTCTCGTTTTTTAAGTTTTGTGTCCTCTTTTTCCTCGATCTGAATCTGGTCACCCTAACCATGCTCTGTTCCTTGATCGTGCCATTATATACCGCAGATTTGAGACTAATTTTTGTGCTTGGAGTAATTTTGTTAGGGCTAAGATCTAAATTTTTTACCTACGCATTCAATATTTTCTTAATAAACTATGAGGATGACTATGGGGTAACTTTCACAGATTCAGGCATACATAAATCTTTGTATTAAATTGAGAGTAGAATGTGCAGTAGCGGCAAAAAAACCGGACCGACCCTTGTAGCTGATTTTAGAGCCTTGTTCACTCCAGAGCACAATAGACTGGTAACTATAGTCGGGACGCTGTTATTCCCAGTGTGACTCCTCCTCTTTGCTTACGTCTTAGGAAGTCAAGGCTTTATAAAGTTTACGTAGGTAGTATCGTTCGCCATTTTTGTTCTTTCGTTGCTGGGCTACCAGACGAGGGATCTATTTGCCACACCATTAAACATTATCATGTCGTAGCTCCTATGATAATAAATCAAACGCACTGTAATTCAGCAAATAATTGAGTGGCAAATAACGTCCTCGTGTGCTCTCTATGAACGCCAACGAAAGAGCCAAAATGGCGGGCGATTATATACAGTAGCGTACAAATTAATCCAAACACGACATATTTTTACATTTTCTGTCATTGTTGGCCTCACAGCTGCTCATACCGCTTTAATTTACATCTGTAGTACGTGTAATTCCATTGTTGAAGGTCTGTCATTATTTTTTTATAATATGTGGCATTTTGCCTGTCGTTTTGTACTTATAAGCATTTCAGTTGTGTTGAAGACTTAATACTGCAATCCTGTGTACATTCTGTCGTCTTCACAAATGGATACAACTCCACGAAAACGGTCTAAAATTATAACATTAGCAGAGCATTCTTCTATGACACAGAGGCAAATTGCTGCAGAATGTTACATCGGTTTGGCTACTGTTAATTCGATCATAAAACGATACAGGGAGACTTGATCCATCACACCCCAGAAAAAAGGAAACTGGCCGGAAAAGGAAGACTTCACCTGCAGATGATCGTTTCATTGTCAGGAAAAGTAAATTAAATCCTAGACTAAATGTTGTCGACTTAACCCGCGAGTTAATGGCTACCACTGGGGTGAAGATTCACGTCACAACAGTGCGGCGTAGGCTTTTGGAAGCTGGACGAAGGGCTTGTAAGCCTATTAAGAAGCAACTGCTAACCCCTGTTATGTGCAAAAAACTCTTAATGTAGGCAAAATTACATCAACACTGGACAGTGAATGACTGGAAGAATGTACTTTTTTCCGATGAGTCTCATTTCGAGGTCCAGAGCCACCGTGTTTCTTACGTACGGAAAGGATCCGAAAAAGTAACAGCAGCTCATCTCCAACAAGCACCCAAATACCCCCGTAAAGTAAATGTTTTGGGGTTGTTTTACACATGAAGGGCCTAGAGCATTAATACCTATCAAGGGAATGATGAATTCTGACAAATATATTCACTTATTGGAAACCAGAATCGTACCCCAGCTGCAAAAATCATTTCAGGATGGCAGAGGTGTGTACCAACAAGACCTGTCACCATGCCATACGTCTCGAAAAACTACAGAATTCTTCAACAAGAAGAATATTCAGATACTCCCCTGGCCAGGCAACTCACCCGACATCAACCCCATTGAGAACTTGTGCTCAATTTGCAAAAGAAGAATGCAAAAAAATGGATTGTTCTACAAAGGAGAAGATGATTTCTGCCCTCATTGGTGTATGGTTTCGCGATGAAGAAATGAAGAATATTTGTGGGAAATTAGTGGAATCCATGCCAAATCGTCTCAGAGCTGTTATTAGGAACAAGGGAGGCCACATAGATTACTGAGGTATGTCTTAGATCCTTTTTTTATCCCGTTTGAGTGTTTTTGCATAAGTAATTATGTTGTTTGGATTAATTTCCACTCTACTGTATTAAGTATTTATCCAGTCTTAGGAAATGCTTAACATCTTCATCAGCGAATCACAAGATGCACACGTTTAAATGTAGCCGACTTGCAACGTGATAGGCTGCCGGAAATTAGAGCGACAGGACTATAAGACTTTCATGGTTTGAATCCTGTCTGGGAAGAAAACTTTTTTTTGTTCCTTATTCAAATTTATTCCCAATACTTTTCGATTGCAGCGATATTTTACTGCTTAATTAACTTACTATTCTCAGAACATGAATTAACCAGCAATCGAAAAGTATTGGGAATAAATTTGAATAAGGAACAAAAAAGAGTTTCCTTCCCAGGCAGGATTCGAATCACGAAAGTCTTAGTTACCAATCTGTCGTGCTCTGGAGTGAATAAGGCTCTGAAATTATTTACAAGGGTCGATCTGGTTTTTTTTGCCACTACTGTACTTCGACCTATCTTCTTCAGTTATTATTTATTGATGTTATAATCTGATGGTGTGTGGGTAATATCAATTACAAAAACAGTATTTTTTAGTGGCTTGAGTAGGATAGCATCCTATTTGATACAGTTTCATTTCTGTCTTTAAGATTGTTACATAGTCCATTATTGGTTTGTGATTGTTTCAGATTAGTGCTGACCAGGTGATTGTAGCAGTTGGAGCTCAACCTAATACAGAACTAGCTGGATCCTCAGACTTGGAAGTGGATGAAGAATATGGTGGCTTCTTGGTCAATGCAGAATTAATGGCTCGATCCAATCTTTGGAGTGTAAGTTACTTTCTTTGTTACCACTACCACTTGCCTGCTTTTTCACTGCTACAGTTCTTAGCTCCACTAGAAAAGTCGCATATTTTACTTCATGGCTAAAAGGGTAAAAATGTGCACAAATTATGCGAGCAAATATGGTATATGAAATATCGTATTTGCTCGAATATAATACATTATCAAATATAATATGCACCCCAATTTTTTTAATACTGAAGTTCTGAAAAAAAATCACTGGTGAATATAATACGTACTTGTGCTAAAAACTACTCAAGAATAAAATTATATTATCAATACAGGTTATAATGGCACCCATACCTCTAACTATACATCACATTCATCCTTACTTGCAGTATCAGAATTAGAACTTCCAGTCAACAGGTCTGGGTTATGTCAGAACATCAGTTGACAATGATTAAATTATGCGATAATTCCATCAGTAATTATTGTTAATTCTCTTAATTTATTAAAGATGTACGTTTGTTAAAAGTAGTATACATAAAATCTCATAATAAAAGAAAAAATTGTCGGTTAAGCATCATTACCATAGTTAAAATAAAGGTACGGTCACACAGCACAACTTTTCCTGCACAACTTTTGTATTGCAGTTGCAAATGTTGCATATCGGCTCACACATAATAAGTCAAAAGTGGCGCGCTGCACACTGTTTTTCGTGTTGCGCAACCTGAGCGCTACAAAAGTTGCAACTGGAGGTTGTGAGTCTGTTCACACACAAGGCACTACTTTCATTTTATGGTTATGTTTGCATTAAAGTTTCGTATCATGAAACTCTAGCGATAGCTTACTTAACATCTCCTTTAATTATAAAATGAAGAACAAAATGTTAAACTACAAAAAGCAAAAGATGTTAGAACAAAGAAATAATACGTAGAAAATACAGAACAATTTGAATCTCCTTTGAGAACTATGATAAAGGGGATGAATGGGCCTTAATGTTACGGTATAAGAACTTTTTCCGAGTATTAGGAACATTATTCATTTTTAACCCTACTTTATTTTATTGGTTCCGAATACAATGCATTTTTTTTAAACATTGTCTTTTGAAATTTGCATTGCTATCAATAACTGCTATAAGTCTTTTATTTTTTGTTGTGGGAATCAGCATTAGCCAATTCCATAAGCACTTTCTTGATTTAAGTAGGTTTCTTATTTATTTTTCTGCCCTACTAGCATTCAGAAATTGACATTATTTTTATTATAAAGCTAGAAGTAGGAAATATATAACCAATAGCATATTCTCATAAGTAATTGGCAACCTTCCTGCTTGAAGTTACTCTATAGAAAATTAAAAAAATGAATTAATCATCAACAAATATACTCTGACTGCATTGTACATTTAATAAATAGTACAGATCATTTACTTTTATCACATCAAACATTAAAATATATCCAAATAATAGAAAGTATCATTGGCATGTTTGGATGGTAACACTGTACCCAACCACTGCAAAAGTTTCAACAAAATTGACAAAAAATGCTGCGGCTGCAATCCTGAGTACCCTGTTCACACGTCGCTACTTTTAAGTTGCGTGCAGCATGAAAAAGTAGCGGGCAGCTGGTTTGGCAACCACTACTTTCGGGTTGCACTGTTGTTCACACATTGCAGTACAAGAGTTGCACAGTATTTTGTATTGTGGTGCTGCAAAAGTAGCAACATGTGACCTTATCTTAATATTCGTATTAATCAGTCAATCTTCTTAATGTATCCATCTGTTTGCTGACAACATAAAGTCCACTATAGTCCACTGTAGAATATTCTTATTAATAATGACTGTCAAAAATTGACTTGAAATCACAGAGGTAAAACACGCAAAAGACGTGAAAATGCGAACCCACAGTGGTCGTTTCTGCCATCGGCTTCCTAGCGAATATCTCTCAGCATTTTTTTGCTGGCTGAGTGGAAGAGAAGACCTTACGGCCTTAATTCTGCCAGCTGAAATAAATCATTATTATTATTATTATTATTATTATATAGAGCATTAATTTAAATTTGTTCGAGTCTGGGTGTTTGTGTGCGAATATAATATGCACCCCAGTTTTCAAGATGATATTTTGTTAAAAAAGGTGTGTATTATAATGATATAAATACTTATATACCACAATTCTATGAGAGGACAAGTAAACTGTTTCTCTTTTTTTTTATGTGCGCTTTGAAGGCAGGAGATTGCACATGTTTTTATGATGTGAAGCTTGGACGACGTCGAGTTGAACATCATGACCATGCAGTGGTTTCAGGACGTCTTGCAGGAGAAAATATGACTGGTGCAGGTAAGCACATAGAAAATATTTCTTATTCTAATGGCCAGTTTCTCCAAGTACTGGTAGAACATTTAATGATTGTTAAACTCTAAAACACTTTGTTAAATATGCTGTAGTTTTTCATGTCTTCAGCACTAGTGTGTTAACTATTTGTTAACTTTAAATGTAAGTTTTTAGGCATTTAACTTATTTGGCAAATAGTTAACCCCTTTCCGCATACTGAGACAGATATGACACATACCGGTTTTATATTCATATAACTTATAATATAAGCATATAATATTTCAAACTGCATTCTGGGACAGATATGGCACACTGTCAATAACTGGATTTGACTATATGTGACATTTGAGAAAGAGAGAACTACTTAAATTATTTGAATATTAAACCAGTGCGTGCAAAACTGTCCTATGCAGTAAGGGGTTAAATATGACAGATGATATCACAGCTGTTCAAATAATAGTAAGTTATGGAAGTAATATTTTGTATCTCTCTTTAGAAAATGTTTAAACATGATTGATAAAATTAGTATAACATTTAAAAGATATTTTGGAATGTTCAATACATCAATGTTAGGGAAGATAATCTTTAAAAGTCAACTGATTATCATATTGGCTGCTTATTGTGATGCTGAGCTGAATATTTAGAAAATATGGTACCTGCACGCGGCATAGTAACTAGGTCACCGATCAGATTTTGAAAAAGTGTCACATATATAGAGGTCGTAATGGGCTAATGTGTGCCTAAGTGCCTGGCTCAGCACTCGTAAATCAAGCCAAATAGATCATAGTTTGAAAGAATTTTCAACAGATGTTTCGAAAATATGGTGGGCATAAAAGTAAATTAGTATGATTCCACATGACTCATTCATTACCACTTGAATCTAGCACTGAGTGACATCATATGAAGATACACAGACTATTTTGTTTTCTCCTCCCTCACGCAAGCGAGAAGGGTCACTGAACTGGCTGTGCTTTGGAAGAGCTCTTGTGACACTTTTCCTTCGAATTTTGTACTGTTCATTTTATACTAAACAGTAATACACTCAGGGACAAAAAAAACCGGACACTTCTATATTTGCTTGTATTTTGTTGCCAATTATTTCAAAATGAAACAAAACCCATTTAAACAAAATAATGTTTAATTTAGCACCTTATACGACAACATTTAAAAAAAAAAAATCTCTGATGAGAAAATTTACAAAAAATTACAAAGGGCGTATAACTATGGCATCGTTTGGTCTAACTGTTTTTTCATTTTATGGTGCCTTAAACATTAAAAACTCTTTTTAGTAACGGGTATTACCCCCTCTTGCTTGAATAACTGCATCCATATGTCTTGGCATGCTCTCAATTTGGTTAGCAATGTCTTCTTGAGGAATAAGTTCCCATTCTTCGCCAAGTGCTCGCCTCAACTCTTGTAACGATTCTGGTCTCGGTCGTCTATTCTTAACACGCCATCCCAGCATGACCCACACGTGTTCAATTGGGTTCATGTCTGGACTCCTTGCTGGCCATGGAAGAACATGGATTCCCACTTCTTGGAGATAATCTCCGACCGCATGGGCAATATGCGGCCATGCATTATCATGCATTAAAACAAAATTATCGCCTACAAATTGGCCAAATGGCACAACATGATCAGCCAAACATTCATTTATATACCTATCAGCTGTTAGTCTTCCATTTTCAACAAAAACCAACTCTGTACGAGCATCCGTGCACACTCCTGGCCAAACCATCACTCCACCACCTCCATACGGCACATTTTCGGAAATGCAACACTGTGAAAATCGTTCTCCCCTCCTCCAAGCTCTTTCACGTCCATCAGGTGAGCATAGATTGAAACGGGACTCATCGGTGAACAGAACACAGCTTCTCTGTCCATTTCTCCAATCCCTGTGATCATTTGCAAAATGCAGTCGTTCAACTCGATGCATCCTTAGAAGTCTGGGACCAGTTGCAGGTCTACTTGATATCAGTCCACTTGCTTTCAATCTCCTTCTAACTGTTTTGGCCGAAATTGGGCGTCCATGCATGTTAACAAATTGCTGGGCTACACTAGTAGCTGGCAGGTTGCGCTCCCTAAGAACTCTCAACACCATATACCTGTCTTCATTTGGATTTGTAGCTCTTGGACGACCCGAACCTGATCTTCTGGTATATTTGAGGGTCTCTCTATATCGTTTTATGGCATCATGGGTTGTGCTTCTAGCCATATTCATAACATTTGCAATGTAACGTACACTGCGTCCATCATTGTAAAGGGCTACAGCTCGAGCCACATCTTGTTTTAAGACAAATGTTACAACCCCACTTAAACTCAGAAAATGTAAAAATAAAGAAATAACGAATGATAACGATAATGAAGCACAAAATGGTTGAGACAAAATTGTTATAGCTGAGACTCTGAAAGCAAAATTGGAATATTTGGTTGTAATGGCTTGTTTATACAACAAAAAACAATCAACAATGTATACACGTCTCCATAACAACAGATGGCTATCATAATATTGTATGAGAAGATAATGTTTTGCAAAATACCAGCAAATATTAAAGTGTCCGGTTTTTTTTTGTCCCTGAGTGTATTTTGAGAAACAGAATTCAACCATAACATTATAAAAATTTATTATACTCAAATTTTTAAGACAGCATTGAGTTTTTAACCTGATATTTTCCTAGTGATTTCAGGTGATGATTGTTATATTCTGTATTCTTCCTCATTTATTTGTAGTTGGCATAGTATTTCTTCAGAATGTATGATCAATTCTTTTTCTTTTAATAGGTAAGCCATACTGGCATCAATCAATGTTTTGGTCGGATCTTGGTCCTGATGTTGGTTACGAAGCTATTGGTATAGTTGATTCTGCTTTGCCTACTGTTGGAGTATTTGCCAAGGCTACAGATAAGGACACACCTAAAGCTGTTGTAGAAGCCACAGATGAAGCTAACCGAGCAAAGACAGAGGCAGTAAGTATCTCAAATATACAGGGTGTAAAAAAATATATGTTAAAAGGCTCGGTAGTAGGTAGATGGGTACCATATGATCATATTTTGTTAATAAACCCATGTCCAGAAATGCTTTGTTTATATGTTAGCATCTCTGAAAAATGGAGGAGGACATAGGCAGTACGGATCACAAAAGCTCCAGCACACTTCGATCATGAGATACGTGGCCACTTGAATGACACCTTTGGCAATAGATGGATTGGACGTGGAGGTTCAATAGCCTGGCCCCCTCACTCATTTGACCTGACACCATTGGATTTTTTTTTTCTAGGGGTATATGAAAACTCTGGTATAGGAGACTCACGTGGAGACACAACACGATCTTGTGGCACGAATTCAAGTAGCAGCTGGAGTCATTCGAGATATGCTGGGAATTTTCCCAAGAGTTGGACATGACATAACACAAAATGTATTGAAGTTGGTGGCAGCCATTTGGAGCACCTTCTGTAGTTGATTGAAGCGCTGTTTACTTACAGTATTTCAATTGTCTTTTTTACTTCTTTCCTAGATTTTGTGATCTGTAATGCCTACGTCCTCCTCCACATTTTAGACATGTTAGCACATAAACAAAGCATTTCTGGACATCAGTTTATTAACAAAATATAATCACATAGTACCCATCTACCTACCATCAAGCCTCGTAACATATATTTTTTACACCCTGTGTGTGTGTGTGTGTGTGTATATGTATATCTCAAGATTTAATTGTATCTGTGAAATTATTAATAGATCATAATAGTACATTATGCAACGAGCCTATAATGATAGTAATTAAGTTGCAAGTATGTTTATGAAACGAGCGCAAGCGAGTTTCATAATTTTCATACGAGCGTCTTAATTACCATTATAGTCAAGTTTCATACAACTTTTTATGCTCGACCATATTTCTAACTTGAAATTATTCAGAAATATTCATTTTATTTGTATCTGACAGAAGATCGGAAGTGACCTTGTTCATAGCTCGAAATTGTGAGATGTGCACAGACGCGAAAGTATTGATTTTTTCCGAGGAACAATAATGTCATGGACCTTGATGTAATGCAGAGAATGTATAACCTGGAAATTGATTTAGAATTGAAAAACGAGATGACAAATTGAATTTATTTGAATATTATTTACAATTAACGCTAATTATTATAGTAACAGAACATAACCTTCTGCGATAGTATTGGATTTCCAGCCTCTGTGACGTTTCCCTCGTCTTTCGATTGCATATCCAAGAATAATCGAAAATGTGAACTTTAATGAATAGGTGTAATTTAATGACATGCATTAAAGGACTGCTACCAGGTGTATAATTACTACATTTCGGCATGGTCGAGCATAAAAAACAATGGAGTACAGAGACATAGATTAAATTTTACAAAACGATTGACCATAAGCACATGTCTATATGGAACATACAATATTGATACTTACCTATATATATAGTTGCATTTGCAATCTTGACACCAATATGAAAATGTCATTTACACAAAAATCCACACCTGTGGAGTAACGGCTAGCGCGTCTGGCCACGAAACCAGGTGGCCCAGGTTCGATTCTCGGTTGGGACAAGTTACCTGGTTGAGGTTTTTTCCGGGGTTTTCCCTGAACCCAATATGAGCAAATGCTGGGTAACTTTCGGTGCTGGACCCCGGACTCATTTCACCGGCATTATCACCTTCATCTCATTCAGATGCTAAATAACCAAAGATGTTGATAAAGCATTGTAAAATAATCTACTAAAAAAAAAATTTACACAAAAAAATTCACTGTCAGCAATTTTATTAATGCTTTCTCCCTCATAGTACTGTGTTTTTTTATATTACCTTACTTGAAACAGTTTGGGCCACCTGGTACTTTACAACTTTCCAAATGTTTACTCGTTTCCATGATTACAATGTAATATCCTTGCACTACAGGGTGATTATGTGACTAGCAAAACAAACCCTTCTGGAGGAGGGCCCCGAAGGCTTGCACTGCAGCCTGAGGCTTATTGTACTGACCTGTTTATAGGGATGATTGTTTGAAGTCCAGAAGACTGCATTCCTGTAACGTGATTCACTGTTTGGTGCCATTATTGA
Organism: Periplaneta americana; assembly: GCF_040183065.1. Lineage (NCBI taxonomy): Eukaryota > Metazoa > Arthropoda > Insecta > Blattodea > Blattidae > Periplaneta > Periplaneta americana. The sequence goes on from NC_091119.1 coordinate 162,623,624, forward strand.
TTCAGGTACACAACATCCCAGAGTCTCCATGCTCTTCCGCCCCCCCCCCTCACCCCCCGCCCAGGGACTTGTGTAGCTTTCTCAGGTTGATGTCATCTATATGCAGATGACGATACTGCATCCTGTTGCATCTCTTATTTACATGAAAATCGCATTACTATAGATACTTTGGTGCTAGCTATCGACTCAGCGTCACATCACCCAGGCCTGACAGAGTCCGCTATGAAAACCCTTCTGTCTCACTTGGGATTTCTGCAGCTTACTCAGATAGATGTCATCTGTATGCAAATCATGATACTATATCTGCTGCATTCTTGGTCAACCTGAAACTATTGAAAGATGATAGATGAAGTTGAATTTAATGAAGGTGAAATGAATCCGCAGTCCAATACCATAAGTTACTCAGCATTTCTGTTTCATTTGGTTGAGGGGGGGGGGGGAAACCTCGGAGAAACTCCAATCAAGTAACCTGTCCCCACCTGGATTTGAACGTGGACTCCCTCGTTTCACAGTCAGACATGCTGTTACTTCACAGCTGTGGACCATAAACCGTCTTAGATGGAGACTGAACTTGAGACAGACTGTGTTTCCAAAATCAGAAGAAAGAAAAAAAAAAACATTACTTTTGATTTTCAAAGATACATTCGGTATAATTTCATCATTTTTCATTAATGATTGAAATTATACCGAAAATAGCTTTGAAAACCAGGGAATTAAAAGTGATAATGTTTTCTTTTTTCTCCTGAAAGTCTGTTTAAATGCACATAGCAGATATTGGAAGCACAGTGACCAAATTCGGAGTATTTTTTCCAGTTCTTCATTAACTTCATTAACTTTGAAGTTATTTTATAAAGTGAAAGTGTAATTTTATGTGAAAGTGAGTCCTTGAGTGTGTGAGTGTAATTTCACCAAAAGCCATTTTTATACAACTGGCTTACTTTCTCCTGAAAAGACTCTATGTTGCACCCTTTCTATACTGTTTTTGCTGTAAGAAAAATTCTAATGTAAACACAAGCACGTGGCTGTCATACCCGTGATTGGCTGCCAGTCGAAACACTCACATGACACAGGAAAATATAGTCTGTATTTGGAAACTATCATCTTGTATTATTTGAAAATAAAAAATTGAATTCTAGTTGTTAAATACAATGAAACATATAACTTCACTCATACGTAAAACGCTATGTAAAAGAAAAGCTACTTTTATATTTTGTTATGTACTATGAACGCGGATGAATAGAAACAGTAATAGCGAGGTAGTCTGTTTTTGTAACAAGCTGGCGTCCCTTCAGCTTGTCGTTCACGTTAGCACGTGGTACTAAAGTATGGCTTCTGCATCCTCGGTGTGTGTGGTTATTAATCGTAAGAGTGGAAACCCTCTCAAAAGCGGAGAAAAACAGATAGTCTTAAATGTATATAATAAGTTATGCGAGTTTTAATTAGAGTAATTATAAAGTAAATATTTCCTAAACAAATGAATGCATAGTAGTGAGGTTAGGCCTACTTGACGAGTAACGGGAAATGTTTAACATGAAACAGAATGTACAACAGTAGGCGGGAACACGTACTGAGAATCTATGGCGCCAAACAGCGGCCAATGAAGCCTAACTTCAGACACATGCTATTGTTTATATTAGGATTTTTCTTACAGCGAAAATATTATACTCATAATTAATGTACCTAGTGTGGCACTAACGTAAACAAACAATGAAGGCAATGAGGTGAAGTGAATGATTAGTGTTGTCATTACATAGGTATGATTTAGAATCTTTGTAATTGGGAACATTGCAATTCAAGAACTATCTACAGTTATTTATTTTATTTTAAAATTTGTAGATAGGAAATTAAATTATAAACTAATAATATAATTATTTTTCAGCATGCAAAACCTGTGTCTCCTGCCTCAGGCACTCCAGCAGCACCAAAACAAGGTGAAGATTACGGTAAAGGTGTTATCTTCTACCTGCGTGATGACATCGTAGTGGGAATCGTAATGTGGAATGTTTTCAATCGCATGTCAGTGGCCAGACAGGTGAGTAATTCTTATTTGACAGAAGATTCCAATGAATATGTAATTCACACTGACATGTGCATTATCGTTCATATGTTTAAATTCTTTTTTAGGTACTGAAAGAAGAGAGAAAATATGCTGATTTGAATGAAGTAGCAAAACTTTTCAATATACACGAGGAGTAACACAGTCAGTCCAACAAAACACATAATGTAACACTCTTTTGTACAGAATGGTGCGTGTACGTTTTTTAATTTTGTTATAAAATTCCTTGTTTTATTTACAAGAGATTCGAGTCTATGTACATTGCACTGTATTAGTAAAAATGACTACGTAATTTATTTGTAGTGTTTTCTTTTCCAGAATTGAATAGGAACAAGGGACATAAATTCAGTATTAAGATTAATGCTATACACTGCAAATTAATAATGTAAATCCTAATTATCCACACAGAAGGCCAAATAGTAAACAACCTTAAGACTTGCTGAATATATGCTAGGACTATGGTTACTTGTTAATAGTGCATTTTGTACACCATTCCACAGTATTGTTAACTGGAATGTTGCTCGTCATTTTGAATGATAGCTGTTATGTGGCAATACTGAAGAACTAGCAATCAGTTATAACATTCATTTATATCTTTGTGACATTTGACCATGAAGTTCTTGACAGGAATTTAGACACATTGCCTTCGCTATATAGTGGAGAAAAAGGCCTAAGATCTCAGAAAAATTTATTAGATCATTCTTTTAAAGTGTCTTTATCTCCATTACAAATGAATGCTCATTTCTTGGAAATAATATCTTTTATTTGTCAGCTGCTTAGTTTTATATAATAGTACAATCCACAAAAGTTTCAACTTATTTTCTTACTTTTGTAAGAGAACGCTGACACACAAGTAAAAAGGACTGTACGTGTTATCCCAATGCACAAATCTTTGTGTGCATTGAAATTTTGCAGCCTTGGATGATATTTACTCAAATTTTTCACATGCTGATACTTTCGTTTGATCTGCATTTAAGCAAGCATTTTTTTTTTTTATTGTGGGTGGGGAAGGTATGGTTTTTAAGACACTCTGTTAAGAATAGGGTAATTTTGTTGCTTAATTCCAGAATACACTGTGCCTTTTTGACACCATTGGCTAGACTTGACAATTCAGGCAAAATGTTTACAAAAACTGAATGAAATGAATAATTCACTTGTCGTTTACCCTCAATGTTTAATCTGTGCTGTCTTTGAGAGATTGTATGTTATATAAATTTCTGCATATCTGGTCCTAAAACCATAAAATTTGTCACGTGAACCAAATGAGAACACTGTAATTAAGCTTTGGATATACCAATAAAAAAATAAAATGGGCACATGAAACATAATCTTAAAATTATTTAGAAATGGTAGAATTCTGGCAAAAACAAATTTGTGTAGAGAAATAATAACCAAAATACATAAAATATATTATTCTAATATAATGATGAATTAAATGTGTCGTTTTATAGGAGTTGTATTTAGTAAAGTTTGCTGCACTGACATTTTTTTCTTGAAATTGGGGTAAAAATGTTGAAATATGTAAGACATAGAAACGAACGAAAGTTAACAGTTACGTGTTAATTCAATGAATTTGGCGTGAAATTTTGTGGCTAACTTCATTTACGTGATCTTACTTCCACTGATTTACAGCTTCCTTCCCTCCCTTCTCCAAAATATAAGAGCTTAGTTTTGTTTTGAATATCGTTCTATAATAATTGGGTACTGTAGTTGTACGAAACTTCATCCATGTGACGTACATATGAATATGGAGAATTTTGTGTGATGGAAGTTATAGTGTGTACATCTTGCTTGAAACATGGTTTTATAAGTTAAACCATTCAAACATGATGCTTGTGCGGATCATAATGAATCTTCTTTTTGTAACTTCGCGAGAAAAATTATTTAACAGATCTAACATGCTATGCTCAAGATATAACAAAAAAAATCACTGCAAAATAGTGTATGTACTTTCTTATACATAATATATAAATAATGAATAAATAACGTTGCATTTATTGCAATTCTAAGAAGTATTGTACAGTGGAGCTTCGATTATTGTCATTAATTTGTTTCACAAAACTGTAATGGTTATAAAACGGTAATAAAGTAACTTAAATGCATTGTATAATAATAGTTTCTTCTGGAAATTAAAGATAGCCTCTAAGCATTTTTCTTTTAGGTTGTATCTTTGAAAAAATTTGAGTAGTACAACACATATCTCTTAACACTACTTACTTACTTACAAATGGCTTTTAAGGAACCTGCAGATTCATTACCGCCCTCACATAAGCCTACCATGTCCAAGATTAATCCAGTCTCTCTATCATCATATCCCACCTACCTCAAATCCATTTTAATATTATCCTCCAATCTACGTCTCGGCCTCCCCAAAGATCTCTTTCCCTCAGGCCTCCCAATTAACACTCTAGTATATGCATTTCTTGATTCGCCCATACGTGCTACATGCCCTGCCCATCTCTAACGTTAATGTATGACTTGAGGCTTTCCCGGCGTTTGATATAGAATAACTCTTCTCGGGTTCTCAGCCAGGTGAGTTGGAGATTAGCTTCCAAGCTTTCGACAGCTAGCTCTGCCATCTTCTTCAGGGACGAAGTGATGTGGGACCAAGTCTAGCCGGTATATATATGCAAAAGTAGGGCTTCCCGCTGCGGGCCAATCAGGAGCTAGTTCCTAGCCCCGACCACCAGGCGCAGAACTAGGGCTAGGAACTAGCTCCTGATTGGCCCGCAGCGGGAAGCCCTACTTTTGCATATATATACCGGCTAGACTTGGTCCCACATCACTTCGTCCCTGAAGAAGATGGCAGAGCTAGCCGTCGAAAGCTTGGAAGCTAATCTCCAACTCACCTGGCTGAGAACCCGAGAAGAGTTATTCTCTAACGTTAATGTTCCTAATGATAATGTTCTCTTAACACTTTTACATTGATTTATTAAAAAATAATTATAATAAATTAATTAAACATTTCTTATAGAACTTACAACAGACAAGCGTAATAGATACTGTAAAATTCAATAAAAGCCATATTTGTTTTTGTTGGATTAAGATTTAATTTGGGTGTAGAATTTCAATTTGTTTAGGTCTGTTCTACCTTTAAAATCTTACATGATCTGAGTTCAGACGGCTTTCTACATTTACATCACTAATAGTTCATACACTCTTAGACGATGTCTGTGGTGGCTCAGTACTAGACTGGTGGGTTTATAAGCCAGGAGGCGTGAGCTCAAATCCTGCTCTACTCTGAATTTATAACTTGTGTTGCAACACGGATTTTCTCCGTGTACTCATGTTTCCTTGTGGCATTCCAACAATCTCCATTATCATCATTCATTATGAGTGTAATGTGTACCCACCGTCTGTAGAGCACTCTGGATAGTTTCTAACTAAGCGCTCTATACTTCTTGGCTCTAGCGACATCTACAGGGTGCTCATAGGGTTGGCACATGTAACAAGTTAAGGGCCCTCCCATTGGACAAAAAACTCTTAAGATGCCTATATCATAAGGATAGTGGGCCTATAAAAATAAACCTGAATTCTCGAGATTGTGCGAAATGTCAATTGTTCAGGAGAAATATATGACCTGGCAAAAATTAAGATTAGTAGAATTTTTATGATAGTCTAATTAAATGCCCCCCCCCCCACTGTTATTTATACTCGCTTTAACATCTTTGGTCATATCGCTAGTTAATCTTTGGTTGAAATCCGAAGGCCTGTGTACTATTGTTGAGACTGGTTCTATTGTTGTGAACTAGATGGCGACTGTACAGTATATATGTTACCGATTTGTTATGAATATGATTTCGGTGATGAATGAGGCCGGTGATTTTCAGGGATGTTGTGGCCCGAATTTCCCGGCATTTGCCTTACGGTTGAGGAAAAACCCTGAAAAACCTCAACCAGGAAATTCAACCCGACCGGGAATCGAACCCGGGCCCTCTGCGTAAGAGACCAGCATGCTGACCCCTACACCACAGAGGTGGTCAAATGGTATTAGCAACGTTTAGTAGAAGTGATGCGAGTCAAAGATACAAATAATCGAAGCTGCATTGTAATTTAAGTATTTCTGTTTAATTTCCATTTCTCATTTCCTTGTTGTAAAGTGTTAACTATATACAGTATTACTACAAATTTCAGTTATCTTCTGAAGAAACTGACTTACAGACTGAATAATGCTGATTATATTCCAAGCTAATTTTGTTTAATAAAGCTAAGTGAACAGGTCCTACTTGAGCATTTATCAGTACTGACATAAGAGTATGAAAATATTCTACATAAATCTACTGTACGAGTTTGTAGTTGTGACCTCTATCTATTTTTGTACAATATTCCAGCAAGGGGCCACAACTAAGTAATTATTTTCCATATTTTAGACACATGAGGTGATTCGCGAAGTTGTACTGGCACTTAGTGCAAAATGCTGATGCCACTCTTAATAATAATAATAATAATAATAATAATAATAATAATAATAACTAGACCACGGAACTTTATGCACTAAAATACTTGAAATTATGCATGCAATTATGCAGTAAAAATTGTTGAAATATACACTAAAAATTTAAATATATGCAATAAAAATACACTATAGGGGTTTATTTGGTTTAATAATAGGCTGTAGGCGCTGTCTCAGCGAGATTGAAACTCTTCCCCATATCCTTGACTTCTGCCCCTATAGTGAGGCCCTTTGCAACATCCGTCACCATGCTGTCAGTTCTATACTGGCCGAGGCACTGAAGGAAGTAGTGTTTACAGTCCATCAAGAGGTGCAGGGACTAGCCACGCAAGGAAGTGTTCGCCGAATTGATATCATTGCCATTAAGAACAACTTGGCATACATTCTCGATCCCACCATCAGATTTGAGACACATGCAGATCAACCACATGAGGTGGGCAGTGAAAAGAAATGGATCTATGAACCAACAATCCCGTTCTGTAAAGATAAATATAGACTGTCCCACATTGATGTAATAGGTCTGATGGTGGGAGCACGTGGTACCATACCCTCCTTCTTTGCCAACAAATGTAAAAACCTGGGCCTAACATACAGCATTGTGAAGGAAATAGCCATTAGCGATTCAGATATTGAGAAATCATTTGTATGGGAGTGATAATGAAAATTTCAAGTTATCTTAACCGATGGCTGTTAATTGGTTTAGATATCAATCCCAATAAATCCGTATTATTATTTTTCTCGCGGTATATCTGATTATATTTTTTCCCCCCTTTCTTAACTGTAAATGAGCACAAACGCTACTTAGGTGTAAATTTTTCTGACATTTTGTATACCGGTATTCGATTCCCTAACTGTTTCAAATGTATATCATTTTACCTTTTAGGTGTGTTTCCAAATTATATGTAATACGCTTTGTCAAATCTGGCAACCTTTTCATAAGGGAAGCTAAATTTATTATATTATGAAAGTAATGTAAACTTATACTTAAGGATTTAGCTATAATAACAATTTCCTAGTGTTAAAATGAAAACTAAGTGGTAAATTACCTTAGTTGACTAGTTTCGACTTCAATGTTAGTTATCTTGATTATTATAACTGAATTTCTTTCTGCATGTCGGTGGTTAAACATATAAGATCGATTATGCATTGGTTCTTAGATTGGTTTTGCAGTAAAACTTGTTGAAATGAAAATTTACAGTCCATGTGACTTCATTGTCACAGGTATTTAAATATAATTAGTTTTAATTCTATGAAATCGGCAATTTCATGACTTCAAAATAAGCGACTTTATTGTCGTAGGGGCCGAAATACATCCATTTTTGGTTCTACGAAATCAGAGTAAAGATCTGAATAATATCTAGACAATGGGTATTTTCGCCTTGGCTCCTGGGACATTACACTTACATGGAAAAATATTATTGAAGTGTCCAGACTAAAAGAGTGTCAGATCTCAGATTGCTATTGCAACGGGCGGACTAAAAGACCATTATCGCGAAATAAAAGGCTTTTGTCAGTGGTTAATGAGGAAAACACGTTGATAATACACAGAGTTAGCCTCATGTTAAATTAGAAAATGATCCAACTTATACACTAAGGAGAAGTATCCATTGTCGTCACACCAATATCATACCCTTAACAGTAATTAACTAATTACTGCTTTTATTTCTCACATAATTTTTATATTTCTTGGGAATTCTTATTTTTGTCACAGAGAAAATTTTAAATTGGATAATAAATCGCGAAAAACAAGGGAAAATGTTAATATATGCATTTAAATATGCAAAATAAAAATATATGTGCATTTAAAAAGGAAAACCCTCGAAATATGCATTTATGAAAAATAAAGTTGGCTTCAATTGAACATAAAAACCATGATCGGCAAAGATCCATTTTTACTTTTTCAATATGCCAAATCAGTAAAAACATGCAATTGCATGAAGTTGCGCGGTCTAGTAATAACATAAACATAGGCCCAGTTCCAAAGAGTTAGTTATTTTACGTTGTGAGAAATACATTAACCAGACTCTGTAGTTCGTCCTCATCTATAGAGCATTAGCAAATGTAGCTTGCTTGACCAGACATGTGTAAAGCAAAATGGGAGTGTTGGCTGATTTGCTCGTGTATTTTTTAATCTCAACTGGGAACGTGATTCACATATGTATATTCAGATGCATAAAAGTTGTTTTTTTTTTACAGAGAAAACAAATCCTACTGGATGTAAACTTACCTTTCATGAAGTGCTGATCATTATTTTACGCCCTGTGAATAAAACGACAATTTTTTTCGAGACAGATACACAATAGTTATTTACGATACAAGTGTTAGAAATGGTATTTTATTTAGTGAGTATGGATGTTTGTGATACAGGTCGCAGGTCGAGTTTAACAACCCTACAAACAAAATAAAATCATACGAGTGTTTAGGCTTTCATGTGACTGTGATCAGAATTAGGTTTCTGAGTATTCCATCATGTTCTGGAACATGACATTTCCAACATTTGGGAACTACTTCCAGGTTCCACCACCAGGGCAAATAGGTAAGATCAGAGAGGTTGCTTACTCTGTTGGACTCATCATACCAGTTTAATCTGGACGACTGAAAATAAAATAGTTTTTAACACATTATTTTTGCTATAGACTTTTCCATTGCTGTATTCCTCCTCCTTGTAATAGTCAAACTTTATCACAGTTAAAGGAAGGTAGTGATAGAGCATTTGACTGCAGATCGAGAGGTCCCCTGTTCAAGCCCCTAATTTTTTATAATTGCATTTAATTCTTAATTCTTTCATATAGCCTAGTTATTAATAAGTTAGTTGCAATTTATTTTGTATATATTCCTTAACCAAAAACAGTCATTTATAAAAATAGGCCTAGCATTGTTTGAACTGCTTTATTAATGGGTTGTGATTGATGCTGTGTGACATCTAGTGGGAAACAACTGACAATTAGCACAAATAGTTGAAAGTCAGTGTTAAAAATTCTTTTCACACTAGTGTTAGAAATACTTTTCGCACGCTACTGTATAATAGTCAGTTTTTAACACACTTGTCTAGTGTTATAAGATCTACTCTTAGAAATGGCTGTCAGAAAATGTTTTACAACTTCGAAAAAAAAAATCCAATATTCTTTATTGTAAGTATGTATAGTACTTGCGCTTATGAACTATTTCTATGTTTAATTTACTTTTTTTGTATTATTTTATTTCATAATTTGAACAATTACTCATACTATTTTCGTTCCTAAGATTCAGATGATTGTAATAATTATTGAAAATGTGGTACCCATGCCCATATGAACTCTCTTACTCAAAATGACCCAAAAGAATTTTTGTTAAGTGCTGGTATAAATTCTAGAATCATTCTTGTGTGTTTACTGTGAACCTATGATGTATGCAGTGTTACTGAAGAACGTGTTTGACTGATTTCTACTAATGCTAATAACAGATTTGATGAATTTCACATTTTGTAAAGTATGTGGGTACATTATGCGAAGCTTAAAAAAAAAAACTCAAAATAGCACCTATGCTTAAAACTATTTTCTTCAGTTTTAATCCCTATAGTATTCTTTACCCCTTTTTATGCAACTTAGCTCATGAAGGTTCTGGCTTTTTAGCTGCTCAGAACAACATGAGCAATTCGTGCTTAAGCAACATTGCCTAGTTGTAATTTCAAGATTCAGTGACCATTAGTTACGGTAAGTTAAATATTACATGCGCCGAGATAAAATATTGTAGCCACAAGAAGATGAGATGTATGAACTAAGTCGCGTGAAAAGCGTTATAAATCAACCTAAAATCACAGCATAGACCTTCTGTTACAAAAGATTATTGATTTCGAGTATTACTCTTTTAAAAATGTCTCAAAAGGAAAACACTTTTCAACAGTTTTATGTTATGTTCTGACATCTGGGAAAGATATGACAACTTTATATTGGGATGTCAGAAGTCAAATGAATTAAAACCATAAGGACGATATTATTAGGAAAACAATTTTATCTTATGTACACAATTTCATGCATAAATTTGTGCTCAGGTATATGTTTGATTCTTATACCTTTTATTTCAGCACTTGTTAATACTAAATCATTGATTCAGTATGGCATTTGGTGTAAAATTTCCTTTCTTTATTTTAATATATAAATGAGTTACAAAGGGAGACTGAATTCTCATACAGTCATTAGTTGGTATATGTATGGTTTTGGAGTTTTGTATTGATGTCTTTTGAAGACAAGGTTCAGTTCATAAGAAAATAGAGAAGACTGTACAGCAAAGGTATAAAAATGTAAAGATATGAACATTGGTAAAACCAATAAACTACTAAAAGGAACATTGTTGTTTAGTTTGTCATAATTGGTAAATAAACACAGAAGACATGAGTACAGTTATTTCAGAAAAATAATCATTACTGTCTAGTACTTGACAATACATGTCAGAGGAAGAACAATTTGTTTGTATGCCTCTGAAGTTAGACTAGTGTAATATGTAGCTAGTTGACAGTGTATGCAATGGAGGGGAAAAGGAACTGGCCACCCTACTCCATTATCTCCTGGTCTAGTTGCCTCATAAGCATGCCTTCTTTGTTTCACTCGTGAGATTCAGACCTGTCTTCGGACAGTTGACTAAACAACTGTCTAGTTACTGATAAAACTCTACAAATTTCCACTGACTTCAAACTAGAGTTAATGAAAAGGAGGTTTCTTCAAACTGCTGTAATTCATGTACTTAAATACCAAAATTTAAAATGATACATTCTCTCCGTGCGTTTTTTTTAAAGCAAGACATAAAGCGCTGCAGCAAGACCGTTCTTTTATTACATTTGCTTCACTGTCGCTGTAGCAAGCGTGCAGCAAATCAAAACTTCGCTTTACGAGTTTGCTGCACGAGCCATCATGGCGGAATGCGTGTTTTGGTCTTTTGCAACGTTTATTATTGTTAAAATCGTCTAGTAATAATAATTCCATGTCATTATCATGGAAGTCGAAACTATTTAACATGTTCGGTTCTTTTAGGGTTAAATTTATTATGGCAGAAATAGAAGCCAATATTAATTGTCCACCATTTTGCAGTCAGTTGACCTGCTTACGTTTTTTTCGACCCTCATTTTGCTGCAGCAAAGGCATGAAGCGCTTTAAAAAAATGCACGGTCTTATTGCAAGGTAAAAGAAGGGTTGTTTAAATTACAACTTAACAATATCACACACAGATTTCCTGTTTTCATGGTTTTATTTAAACATATAGTACAGCACTTTTAAAAGTAAATACACAGTATTTACATTCTATTTTCACAGTATTATTGCTACATTTGTATCACATTAGGCTAACAAATAATCAAGCACAGAAGCACGATACCGCTTTGCTAGTTTTTCCATGAATGACAGTTGATCACCGACTTGAAATCCCTCCATTGGACAAAGCTATAGGTATAGTTTAAAAAGAGAAAACTATATATTAGAAAAACAAACCGTAGATGTGAACAAATTGCGAAGTAGAATTTAATGTGGTTTTTTAATACAGTAGAACCTCGATTATCTGTCATAATGAAGGGGATGGGAAGAATGGTTAATCGAAAAAGACGGATAATACGTTCTGTTTGTTATCTTATTTTGTATGCTCTTTTAAAGAAGTGTGTGAACATTTTCTGAACTTTCCTTCCAGCAATTTTCTTTTCTTGATCTCCATTTGAACTTCTCTAACATTCTAACAATGTCCGGAAATGAAGTGTCATTTTTGCAGAACTTCATGATGGTTTCCACTTACTCAAATGCAGTTTGTAGTGGAACATGGATTTAGAACACCATCGGATAATCCGCTGATCAGTTAATCGAGAGGCGGATAATTGAGGTTCTACTGTACAGATTAAATCTTTATAGCTAAGAATTTAATTTACAAATAAGGACATGTAACACATGATCAGTGGTGGAAACTCCAATGAAGTGAAACAAGGTCAACCAATCTTGTATTTTAATTCAGCAGTAGTGACTTCGTAAGTCCAATTCTATTTTCTAGACATCAAAATTCGACAGGATGTTATTTGGTGAAAGATTATAGGGGACAGTACGATAAGTTGTTGGGAATAAACTGTGTGTGGACTTGAAAGTGAAACTAATTGCTTTTATATTAGGCCTATTATAGCCACCATGGTAGTCTAGTGGCTAGAGGACTGGACTTATAATCCTGTGGACCTGAGTTCGATCCCCGGTGTATCCCTGATTTATAACTTGCCCATGGTGCAAATAACAGGGGTTTTCTTCAGGAGCTCCTGTTCTCCTGTGCCATTCAAACAAATCATCATCTCATCTCATCACAGGTGTAGCATAGACCATTCTCCTATGGTGCAGCCTAGGCAACGACTCGGTAAATTGGTCTACACAACTGACTTCATACAAGTGAATGATGAATAGTCAAGTACCCGCCATTAGTTAAAAAAAGAAAGATACACACTCATTAGGCCTATTATAATTTATAAATGGCTGTGCTATATACGTTCAACTAAAATTAATAAACTGTAACTTGTCCCCTGATCAAAAGATTACTTACATGTGACAAGCAAATAAAAATACAGTGAAATCTCTCATTTACGGACATCGAAGGGACGTAACAATCTGTCCGCATCGGGGAGGTGTCCTTTATTGAGAGGGAGGCTCCCCAATCTAACAGTAAATTTATAATATGTATTAAGTATCCCTTCATGCTTTAAATGAAATGTATTACTGTAGTTTAATTCTAAATACAGTATACTACAGTAAATTCTTTGCAACTTTGAACTACAGTAGGTAAGACCAAAAAAGGAAAATACAATTTTATTCAAGGTCTACAGTTAAGCAGTACTGTAATTTACAGTTTTCAACTTAACCTTTACGTTCAGGTGCCATGTCTCTCAAAACAGAACAACTGATTGAAGAGAAGAGAATAATCCTACTAACCCTATCCTGTGTCAAATACAATTTCACGATCTCGGAAATCTTGGACCTATCAGACAGGTTAAATTTTATGACTTTGTTTATCCTCCTGCTTCCAGCTAAGAAGGGGTAGCCAGCTGGATTAGTGGTAGCCTATGAGACCCTTATTGTCTTCTTCTTTCATGTTAAGGGATTTCTGTACAGATCTCAAAACTAAATTTTTCCATTTTTGTAACACATTAGGTCTTGAAATCCAAGTTCTCTCTGCAGTCAGGAGGTAAAGCAAGCTTTAGGACTGTGAAACAGCTGTCCGTGTCCGTGTTTGAGAGTGTCCGTAAACGAGAGTTAAATTTATCATTATTTCTATATTATATCAGTTGGGACATAAAAATCTGTCCGTATATAAGGAGTGTCCGTATCTTAGAGGTGTCCACAAGGAGAGGTTTTACTGTAGTTAAATTTATAATAGTTCTGAACCACCATAACCTATAAGGTGCTGCAAAGATCAAAAATGCACAAAAGAATGTGACATGTCGTGTCTTATCAGTTGTCATATTTGTATTTCCAACAAAGAAGTTAATGAGGTATATGGAGATCTGCAGAGCATTGGAAAAATTACAAATTTAGACGAATTGGACATGACGGGAGAACTGAAAAGATATATGAAGAAAAACCAGACAGAAGGATGTGCAACAGGAAGAAGTGGTAGGAAAAATTGAAAAGGACATTAAGGGGACAGGGATTGAAAGTTGATGAAAACGAACATAGGACAAGAGTGACTGGGCTTCATTGGAAAGGCAGTAAAGTTGTTAAGCTCTATAAAAACTATAACAGGAAAGAAAGAAAGAAAGAAAGAATCTATAAAAGTTACTTTCGAAGTACATTTCATGTAATTAGTTTTAAATGCATGCGTGATGTTTTTTATTGATGAAAATGAAATGGACTCAACACTTCTAAGAAGAAAATGTATAGTCGTGCTGGCAAAAAAGATAAATTTCTGTACTCAGCATGAATATTTTTCGGTTTTATGGATACATTTTAAACTATTTTTGTAAGATGTATTAGTGTTATATAAATACTTTTGGCCTTATTTGCGCTAACAAAAGCAGAGACTTTTGAGTTAAGGTACTCACCATTACGAATTCCCATAGTTTTCCTTCACTTGCAGCTTGCAGAATTTGTGGTTGCATATGTCGCAGTAAACTTACGCAGAAATATATTGTAAAATCAGGTTGGTTTAATACAGTGATGACCAGCCAGTGGCATATTTGGGACCAATCAAGGATGTTCCAAAAACACTGAGCCATCCACTGCTGACAAATGAGCCACCAAGATGCTCCTGAAATCTGAATGGAACAACTACGTTAACACATGAGTAATTGAATATTTCAGAGAGCTTCTCATTTTTAAGAAATACAACAAGTTTAGTCATGAATTCAACATTACATTCTTATTTTGCTATTTTTTTGTATACATATTTTCACAGATCTAGAATGAAAAATTCATGTGTCAACTGTTTCTCAGTACTCGACAATTTCAAGACTGCTTACAACCCTGAAGAGTGTGTACTTGAGGCCCATTCACATTTTTATTGTTAATTCCAGATTTACCACGAAAATCGTCTGTAGCTGCATTTAGATTGGCAACGGTTTGGCCAAGCACCTGCATAGAATTGGAATATATCAGTCCCCTAACTACCCATTATGCAACTCAAAAAAAGAAATGGATTCGGAACACCTCAAAATCTGTGCTTCATGGCTGAACATGATAATATCTTTGAAAAATATTGGAGTGTAAGAGGTCAAATGACTTTATTGTCAAATGCCTGGCATTGGAAAACAACAACACATTTTTATTGTTTCCAGGCTAATGTTCGGTGTTTACAAATTAATCACAATGTTGGACAATTATAGTTGAGAAACTTAGAGATGAAATTTGAGAATTTTTTTTAATAGTGTTCACAGGGTGGAAATGAAATAATTCTGCAGATTCAAAAGGATGGTAGGGTATATTTAAATGCACTATTAATTAGAAAATTAAGTTCGAGGTTTCAGCAGTCTGGCAACATCGCTGCTAACACACTGCTCTTTCTTCTTGTAATACAGATGCAAGAGGTCGACGAACTCAGGTGTGTCTCCCTAAGTGAACTGACTCCTGCCTTGTTCTCTGACTACAATATTGTAATCTGTTTGCATCGTTCATTGGCTTGAAATTAGTGGTTTTTTAATTAAATTTACTCGAAAATTGTCCATGCTATTGAAATATACCAGAGGGATAAATGATTCTTTATTGGATTTTCTATCGATATGGACAAATATCACCATCCTACTCGAAATTGTTACCAAACAAGAGGGTGTTAAACATTTGGGAAAAAAACATTTTTTTTTTCTGAGAAAACTATGAATGTTCCACCAATATATTACACTTTTTTGTTGCACACGACATGAGTATTTCTCTGAAAATCTGCAGGATTATTTCACTTCCACCCTGTATTTACGTTTCTCCAAGAGCCATTTGAAAACCTAACTGCTCTACAATGCAAAATGACTTGACAAAAAATGGAAGACCAATGTTTATCCCACATATTCAGTCTGCAACTGTAGTGAAAGACTTACGAATGTTGCATCATTCAGACGATGATGGTGCAGTTTTGTGCACTTCTTTTGAAATATTGAGTTTATACAGCTTAAGACCATCTTTCCATTTCTATTATCCGAAACGACTTTTTCTCAATGAGATCTTTGCTAATAATTTATTTTTCTCTCTTCAGATATTTTGCTGCCTATATGACTAAAGGGTTTCACCATCTAGATCAAGAACAAACACATACTCGCACTACATTTGAAGTAGTATTGCTTCTGAAAGTTACATCAGCTGCTTGTCTATGCGGATGACGTGAATATGTTAGGAGAAAATCCACAGACGATTAGGGAAAACACGGGAATTTTACTGGAAGCAAGTAAAGAGATAGGTTTGGAAGTAAACCCCGGAAAGACAAAGTATATGATTATGACTCGTGACGGGAATATTGTACGAAATGGAAGTATAAAAATTGGAAATTTATCTTTAGAAGAGGTGGAGAAGTTGAAATATCTTGAAGCAACAGTAACAAATATAGATGATACTCGGAGGGGGGGGGGGGAATTAAACACAGAATAAATATGGGAAATGCCTGTTATTATTCGGTTGAGAAGCTTTTATCATCCAGTCTGCTGTCAAAACATCTGAAAGTTAGAATTCATAAAACAGTTATATTACCGGTTGTTCTTTATGGTTGTGAAACTTGGACTCTCACTCTGAGAGAGGAACATAGGTCAAGGGTGTTTGAGAATAAGGTGCTTAGGAAAATATTTGGGGCTAAGAGGGATGAAGTTACAGGAGACTGGAGAAAGTTACACAACACAGAACTGCATGCATTGTATTCTTCACCTGACATAATTAGGAACATTAAATCCAGACGTTTGAGATGGGCAGGGCATGTAGCACATATGGGCGAATCCAGAAATGCATATAGAGTGTTAGTTGGGAAGCCAGAGGGAAAAATACCTTTAGGGAGGCCTAGACGTAGATGGGAAGATAATATTAAAATGGATTTGAGGGAGATGGGATATGATGATAGAGACTGGATTAATCTTCTCAGGATAGGGACCAATGGCGGGCTTATGTGAGGGCAGAAATGAACCTCCGGGTTCCTTAAAAGTCAGTAAGTATTGCTTCTGAAGAGGGCTCCTATGTAGATTTACTATCAATATTTAGAAAGTGGCATCCAGAACTTTTGTAGTTCAAATTAAGTCTGAGGTTTATAAAATACGCTATTGTGTAATAAATATAATTAAAAAGAAATCATCTTACCTGAAGAGCAGAAAATGCAAGAGGCAATTCCACTTTGACTAGTAATTCTAATATGTGGCCGAACATAGTTGATCTGTGTGACAGGTTATTGGAGGCCTTATCTTGAGCCGCAGCAAGTGCAGGCCACAGAAACGGCCCTACAGGCAATGCTGCCACGTTTCCCAAGCAACTGCGGCATCTGGATAACAGAACTTAAACGTTAAAATTATAAAACTGGAACAATGTTTCTGAAACTGTTCGTGGACTTCAAAGCTAAAGAGGTGGTTTTCAAGAGCCATGCATGTCCCGCCAAGTAATGCAGAGACAGAATTTCGTTTCCACGCAAAGACATCTACATCTCTTATAGGCATTACATTATGATGATTTCTAATATTCCACACCACTGCGCACACTCAATCTGTACAAGATTCAGGGACGATTTCTCAAGGCATGCTATGCTTGCTGTGCAAGCCCAATATTTTCGTAGAATGTGTATTTTTCAAAATGGGATTACGTACAGTAAAATTGATTTTGATTTTTGGAATACTGTATAGGTGTAATACCATCCGCACACCTCAAGTATCGCAACACTTGCTCGTTTCTCGGAGCTATAGGAAAGACGTAGAAATAGCGAGAATATGATGCGCGCGCAAGTGCCTTCCTCCTTAGTCCGTCCTAGGTGCACATGCTTCTGTTATGTGTTGTTTGAAGCTCTGGTCCGAGAGCTACACCAACGACTATTTAACGTTACATAGAGCAGTATTGACAGCGGGAATGTGCTGTGATTTGCGAGTGCAATGTAATTGTATGAGCGGAATGCATATGAAGGGTACACGGGAAAAACGATCAAGGTCCATCAAAAATCGAAATTGAGTTAATAATGCTATCTTATAGTGGAAAGGAAGTACTATCATGTGGTCTAGCTAGTAGTAAGAAATAATCGTTCTTGACATTCCACTACGTCAATTTCTATTAAATACAAACGTAACAAAGTATTAAGTGCCCTACTTTAAAATTCGTTTTTCTCGAAACTTTCTAAAATGGACCTTGATCGTTATTCCCGTGTACCCTTCATATGTTAGCTGCTGCATGTATTATTAATTCTTAAACATGAATTTGAAGTATTGCAATGAGTTCGGAATTGTGTGTTATTGAAACCTTGTTATTAAATCCATTTTCCCGAAGGACTATTCAAGAGAAGACAGACATTATAGAGAATATGTGCGCTCGTTCAGTGCAGCTCAATGCAACAATGTGCATTGGTTGGCAGGGTCGAAAAAACTAAATAAACTGTTTTGTTGGCCATGTTTGTTATATTATATCGAACTTCTACATCTGATAATTGAATATGATCCATGACTCATAATGATTTCATAATTATAAAATAAATTATGTGGGTGATTATTTTTATTAATTATGAATTATTATATCCTCCCATCTTCCTTATGAATAAAAGAGCAAGCCTAACTTTTGTGACTAGCATTCGCTCCTGACAAGATTCCATCACGGTCTGCTTCAAAAAGACTTGTTAAGAAAGCAATTGGAAGATGAGGCGCACACAGCTGTCAGGTTTTGATCTGATTATTAGAAATTTATTAAGTATCAGAGTCAAACTTACATACCTCTCCATATTACCTCCACACAAGAGGAACACTGTACCGACAAACCAATCAAAACCCTGGAATGTTTCACTTTTCCTGTGCTTAGTGAGGCTATGAGACATGTACAATAATTGAGCCAAGTTATCTTCATTCTGCTGATTTTCTTGAAGTAGGTGACAGGTTATTCCATATCTGTTTTGAAACAAAATTTAAATGAAAACATAATATGTAAATCATTATAATACATTTTCAGGATATACACACACAGTATATGCTATGAAATAGTACATTATGCGACGAGCCTATAATGATAGTAATTAAGACGCGAGTATGTTTGTTTATGAAACGAGCACAAGCGAGTTTCATAATTTTCATACCATTATAGGCAAGTTTTATACGACTTTTTATGCTCGACCATATTTCTAGATTGAAATTATTCAGAAGTATTCATTTTATTTGTATCTGACAGAAGATCGGAAGTGGCCTTGTTCATAGCTTGTAAGATGTGCGCAGACGCGAAAGTATTGATTTTTTCCGAGGAACAATAATGTCATTGACCTTGATGTAATGTAACATGAAATAATTTTGATATAACCTGGAAATTGATTTAGAATTGAAAAATGAGATGACAAATTGAATTTATTTGAATATTATTTACAATTAACGCTAATTATTATAGTAACAGAACATAACCTTCTGCGACAGTATTGGATTTCCAGCCTCCGTGACGTTTCCTTTGTTGTCTTTCGATTTCATATCCGAGAATAATCGAAAACCTGAACTTTAATGAATAGGTGTACTTTAATGACATGCATTAAAGGACTGCTACCAGGTGTATAATTACTACATTTCGGCATGGTCGAGCATAAAATCCAATAAACATCACCCTAATTGAAACTTATTACATAAAACATCATTAACAGAATTTGAAGTAATTTCAGTGATATTTGGATTTTTCACAGCAAATAAGATTTTAAGATGCAGTATTGTCAAAACTTTAGATTTTGAGTTGTTTCCCTTTTGAACTGGCTATCAATGTGATATTGAGTTTATTTTAAAGCTTCCTGTGATGTCAATGTAGCATTTTAAATGAATTATGCATAAATGCAGCTTCTGTTACATAATAGACAGGCCATCTTATTTAGCTCGTTACTTCCTATAAAATGTATATTTCTTTCTTCACTCAGATTTATATTGAATTTGAACTTGGGCTTCACATTTCTGGCATCTATTGTAGTGTTCCATTATGTTTGTGTAATTACTATACTTTCTCTTCAGACATTCAAGTTTTTTTATACTTTCTTGTCTATTTCCTCCATCAGCAAGTAGCTATAAACATGGATCGCCCATTACATCAGGGACTGGAATGCTTTACCTGCAGACTTACTAAAGGCTTTACCAATAACCAAAAATGTATTTAAAAATAGGCTTAAAGACTTTACTAATAGAGGTAGTATATTATACACACTATTTAAAGAGTGTAATTGATATTTTGTTATTAAAGTGTTGTATCAGTGAAGTGTGTTATGTAAGCGAAGTGTGTTTCTGTCAGTGAAGCTTTATAGTTTATAGTGGCAGTGCAAAGAATATGAACAGTGAAATGTTTTTGAAGTGTTAGTGAAATCAGGATAGAATCAGTGAAATGTGTCGTAGTTCCAGTGCAGTGAGTGAGTTGTCAGCGAAATGAGTGTAGTGCTGAAAGATACTCGTGTAGGTATGAACATATCATACTTGTGGGTTTTAGTTCGAACTTAGGGTTGAGATACATATTAGATTTACTTTAAATGTTATTTTAAGTGATCGTGCTTCATTTAATTTAGGATGCTCCCTATTATTATTATTATTATTAGTATTATTATTATTAATTTATTATTAATTGTATTTTTTTATTAATTGTGTTTATTATTGTCATTATTGAGTGTAATTAGTTACCACTGCCACCAGATAATCACCCATTTGCAGTGTGAATAAATACATACAATAAACTTAAGTCAAATACTGTTTATGTATTACAGCTGGTAACCAAACGCACAAAGCTTGAGTTTGACATATTTTGCATACTTAATCTAACATTTATAATCTTCAGCGTTTATTATCCATATGAATGTCTGACCTGATAACTGCTTGTATTCCAAGCTTCTCCTCTGGAAACAGTTCATTGTCTTCCGACTCCAGTTGTAAATCACTCAAAGTTTCAGCATTAGAGTTCAACTTTGTCACTTGATCAATCAGCTCTAGGAGCACGAAGGCCTGAAAAATATTGTTAATGTCAGAATAAACTCCCTTGTTATCAGTATAGGCCTATGTAGTAGCCTTATTTAGCAAAGTGCATTTCTCTGTATCAGGGATCTGAAAACTACATCCTATTAAGCTACTGAAATATATTTTGTCTTTCATTATTACAGTGAGACTTCTTATCTATGTAGAAGAGGAAGCCATGGTGGGAATGTATAGGTTGAACTGCTCCATGTCATATACTACGAATGTGGTATCAATTACTTCAATTTCTAGGTTATTTAGCATCCATGGAATTGGTGATTATGAGATTGTATTTGGCAAGATGAGGCCGAGGATTCGCCATGTATTATCTGGTATTTGACATACAGTTGGAAAAACCTCGGAAAAAAACCAACGCAATAATCACCCAAGCAGGAATCGAACCCATGCCTAAGTGCAGCACACAAACATGCTACCGCCTCCATGCTAATTCAATTATTTGACGTTATACCAATTAATATATTTATGAAAAACTTCTATAATATAACTGAAGAGGTGGATTCCAAACTGGCCTAAGTCTAAATAACAAGTTATGAGAAAAGTGAAACAAAAAAGTGATAATAGTATACATTATGCAATGAGCCTCTAATGAAGGTAATTAAGAAGTGAGTATGGATATTTATGAAACGAGCACAAGCTCGTTTCATAATTTTCATACGAGCTTCTTAATTACCATTATAGGCGAGTTTCATACGACTTTTTATGCTCGACCATATTTCTAACTTGATATTATTAATTTTATTGTATCTGACCTGGAGCAATGTCCCATATGTTGTGAGATGTGCGCAGACGCGAAAGTATTGATTTTTTCCGAGAAACAGATGTCCACAGTGACCTTGCTAGGCCATAAGAACCTACAGAGGTAACATTGAAATAAAATTAGACATTGAAAAACGAGATGACAAATTGAATTTATTTAAATATTATTTACAATTAACGCTAATTATTATAGTAACAGAACATAACCTTCTGCGACAGTATTGGATTTCCAGCCTCCGTGACTTTTCGCTAATTCTCTTTTGATTGCATATCCAAGAATAATCGATACTTGCAGTTTTATAACGGTAGAAAGCTGACCTGTCATTGACTGAAAGACCTGACCTTTAATGAGTAGGTGTACTTTAATGACTGCATTAAAGGTCTGCTACCAGGTGTATAATTACTACATTTCAGCATGGTCGAGCATAAAATAAATTTAATGCCCTTAGATCCGTTTGAAAAAACATATGCAGACACTAAGTCAAGACTTAAGAGAGTCTGTAAAATAAATTTACACAGTTAGGCTTGAAAAGGATGAATTAAAACGTGAATAAAGCAAGTTAATCTCGGATACACATTATCTTTTTTCGATGAAGTAGACATTTCACAGAAAATTTCTAAATACACCAAAACAATGGGAATAATTAACACCATTATGAAACCTTCCCTAGTACAAAGGCATACTCGAATTCGCCTTTACAAGACCTTGGCGAGACCTGTACTTTGTTATGGCAGTGAGGCATGGACATTGAGGAAGAAAGACGAAAGCAGAATAATGGCTAATGAAATGAAATTTATGAGATATACAGCAGGATATACGAAATGGGATCACAAACACAATGAAGATGTAATGGAAGAATTACAACTAGAACCTGTAATTAATCACGTAAAACATTATCAGAACAACTGGATAAATCATCTGCATCGCATGCATAGAGATAGAATCCCAAAAGTCATGCTCCACTATCGTCCAAACGGGAAGAGAACTCTCGGTCGTCCAAAGAAGCGCTGGATTGAAAATTCAACTGTGAGATCGTAACAGGCCATTTGGCCTAATACTTGAAGGGAAGAAGAAGAAGAAGAAGAAGAAGATAAAGCAAGTTAAAATCTTAAAAAAAGAACTTAGAACACTGTGGAATCCACCTCTTCAGTTATATGATACTATTAAAATTATGATGATTGTAAGAGAAAGAGTATGGAAATCAATTATTTAATAATTGTTGAAACACTCGCTTTTTTTTTTTTTTTTTTATATTTCTATTAGCTCAAGTTGTCATTTTCTAATAAAAGTTTTAAGATACTTCATATAGCTGCTTAATTCTTATTTAATACGGTATTTTATATTTTAATAATTTTAGTAATTCCTGGCACAGTAACAAAACATACTCGTAATACTATAAATTTGGTTGTTACGAATTTAGTTCTTAAATTTTATTGGAATATACAACTGTTAACTTCCACAATGCAAGGTTTCTTCAGTTAAACATTAGAATATACAGTAGGTACATTACTATCCAGATGAAATTTATGGACACCCTCACCCATATCTTTAATTTATTTTGCAAGACTCATTTGATGTGTTAAAAACATTAACCTTTACTTCTTCATTGCGCGAAGTTTTGTATGCTCTTCTGGCATGGGACAGCCAATTGGCATCATGGAGACCTTGTTTTGTGTCCTGGAGGAACCTCTGAAAGTCGGTTTGACCTTTGAGCCGAGTACTTCTTCTCTGCCTGGCTGTGCTTCTTAATGATGCCAGAGATGGGGGAGGCAAACTACAGAACAGTGTTGGTATATTATCTTCATGTTCCTTGTCAAAGACAACTTGAGGCAATATGCGTTCTGTAGGACCTCCTATGGCATAAGTTGCTACAAGAATCTGATGTCTCAGAATGCTGCACTGATCAATTATAATAGGTTCATTACTGGAACTTGATCTCGATCTTAATTCTTCTGCTTCTATTGGTTCTGCATCAGATGTTATGTTTTCAGATTGAAGTTTCAGAAGTTTTTCCTGTTAATAAAATGAAAATAACATTTAATTTATATTATTTTATTTGGGTTACATATAATTTATCTGGAAATAATTAACTAAAAACTTGTAAGAGACATTTTAATGCTATCCTCCAAAACACAATGTTTAAGGTACAATTACACATTGCTACTTTTGCTGTAAAACATTTCTACTGCAGCCGCAAAAGTTGCACGTCATTTTCACCAATGGCGTAGCGTCAATGTAAGCTAAAAAGCTCAGCTTCCCCAGTTAATAATAATTTCAGTTTATGAACAAAATTATTTATTAATTTTAATAGAATTTATATTTACGCATTATATATCGTGATGCGGCAGTTCAGGATGATTTGTGATGCAACAGTAAACAAGAAGCCTGCACACACCAGCTTCCAAGTTCCACTGAATTACAAGCAGACTGGTTTCTTTCACTCTTTCTTCTGTGTAACCCACCCCGCAGATTTTCCATCCCTTTCTAACTAAACTACCCTGGTCGCAAGGCTCGCAAGAAGCTAGCTTTGACATTGAAAATAATTTAGTTTCCGAGTTATCCCTTTTCGTGAGTTGTGTCCAGTTGAAGTGTTAATGTGCATTGTGGCTGATATAATAAATGAGTGAAATAACAGTTCCTGACACTAATTTACTTGAGTGTTTTAGGACAATTCTATTATCAAGACTGACTTACGAACAAAAGTGTGATTTAAAAAACAAATAACCGACTCCCTTGCTGTCAATGAAGGACACAACCAAAAGACAGACGCATACTTATGTAATGATACTAATACTGTATTTATTGACTGTTAATATTGTGATTTCTCTAAGTATGACAGGGAGTGAGCTAATGTTATACATATACATGTCTATTTGTTAGAGATATGTGTAAACCGTGAAATCATATTTTAGTACGTACCATTTGAGGTCATGCCTTATTGGTGTTACTTACGAGGTTCCAACCAATCTTCGGACTGCTGACTTGACATTGACTACTATTTATTTTAAGACTATATTTTTGTAATACGTTTTCTCATACGTATATTGAAAGACAACTTGAGTTAGCTTCCCCTGCTCAAAATTTCATGCTATGCCACTGATTTTCACACACGGTAAAAATACCATATTCCGGACAAAATAAGTTTTGTTACTATGTTTGTCAAATAGGTATGCAAAATCTATTACAGAAGGTAAGATAAAGATTATCGTCAATAATTCAAGCCAAAAATACTGTACCTGAAATTTAGTGGATGCATTGAGATGTAAGCAGACATCCATGTTTGTGGTGAGGACTCTCAGAGTCAATAAAGCGACGTAATGCGATGGTTCTGCACTTGAGTCAAATATAAGCAGCTCTGATAGCGTTGTGGGGTGCGGTTCTGCGTCGACCAAAGTTATTTCACTGCTTGTTTCAGATTCAGTAAGAAGAGCCATAATTCCTGGATGAGAAATAAGTCATGCAGTGGACAATCAGAACAGGGGTACTGCTTTCCTCCTCAATGTAGTCGCATATTGAGAGTGATATTACCATAACGTTATCTTTATCGTGTGTTCATATTCAAAGGCAATATTTTCCATCTCATGGAGAGAAGAAAACTAGCATTGAAACCAACCTTCAGTAACACATTTTTCCTATTCATGGAAGGATCAGTCATTACAGTGCGATTTCCTTTGGGTTAGGTTTATCATAAAACCGGAAATGTGCCATATTTTTATGAATTTTTTAAAGTAGTCAGTAAAGTTCAGTGATTCCCAATAAGAATAATTTGAAATATTATCACTCATAGTAAAACACTGAAATAAAAAAGTATCCATACTTCTGTTCTTTTATTATTTTAAACGTCCGAGAAACACATCCATAAATAGATGACAGTGATAATTCTAAACGTAAAATAACATGGATAAAAAAATTTAAATAAGAAAAAAAAAAAACTAATTTGGTAGGTCTCAAACTGATGACCTTTATATTTACAGTTGGAGCTTTAACTACCGAAGGTAAAAGGTTTGATATAATTATGTGAATGAAAGAGACCACAGATATCAACTTTCACTGCTAACAACTCAACAAACTTTGAGCATGTATAATTTGGTTTTTCTGTATTAGGCCTATTTTTAACCTCGGTTCAGAACTGAATCATCAAATCAGTGATCCTAATTGTTAAGTTCGTTATTAAATCCATATTTATACTCAAAATTGTAATATGCAGTTTTTTTGTATTCTCACAACATCTTAGAACAGCGATGTCAGACAAAGACTAAACGGAGAGGAGCGCTCCACTAGACTGGTTGCGTGCTCCGGTGTTTCCACAAACATAAGCAAGTTCAAGCTCTGATCTAGCTCCACAACCGGTATTGGAGCTTACAACTCTGACACTACTGTCTTAGAATAATGCTATAGGTACCTTCTTGTATACATAGGTACATATTAGATAAGAAAAGATGGGTATTTACCATGAAACTGGGTCTAGATTTTGATACATTCTGTTTGTGTTGATACATCACAGACAGTGCCTGTAATTTCTGCTCACTATTCATGGTAGTAAAAATATGTACCTTAAGCATCATCATCATCCTTGCACTTATTAAACCTAGTGGGCTGTTACAGTCTTCTTCTAAAGTACCGAATTTGCTACAGATCTACTACCCCTTAGCTGGTAGTTAGGAACTGCTGAAGTAAATGTTCTCTGTGTAGATATATATTTATATGGGTCATTTTTATTTTGCATTTTTAGCTAATATTTTCCAATTTTCGCCATTGCTCATCCATTTTCGTAAATTTCTCTTAGGTTATTTTCTTTGCTTATTTTTATGAATTTATATACCTGTGATTGATTGAAGCATGGTATTGTGAAATAAGTAATTGATGGAGAGAAGAAAAAGAAACACAGTATATTTGCTGGCATATAACAGACACTTTTTTCTTTGAAAATAGGTATGAAAAACAGGGTACATCTTTATACACTGATACTGATTTTATGAATGAGTCAAAGATTCATGGGATACTGTGAAAACTAAGACAGTGATTAATCTTGTAAGAAATGTGGCATTAATAATGCATTCGATAGTCAAGAGGAAAGTTTATTGTATGAGGACTCAAGATTCTGATTTGGCAGAGATTTCAGGTGGCTTCATTTCGTTCTGGAGATGATTTTCTGTGTTTTGACGATTATGTATTTGATAACAGTAGACCTACATATTATGGCTGCAAAAGGGTATCTGTCAGATACAGGGGGGAGAGCCATTAATCCTTCCCATTGAAGGCTTTAAGGAACCAACCTGGACAAATACCCAATGTCCCATCCCTACCTTCCCGTGGTGCAGCTGTTAGTAAGCATAATTTTACAAGCTGAACTAAAGGGAGGGGCTACTCATCAATTAGCACTGGTCAGCTTGATGAGTTAATGACTGAATTTGGTATAATTTTCCTCTATTCAATACCTAATTCCCTCTTTACCCTTTCCTATCCAGTCCTCTGACTGAACTCATACTTTCTTCGACCCCAACGGCATTAGAGCATTTGAGGCCTAGCGGTTTATTTCACTTTCCTTCCTACTTTTCTGTTCCTAGTGCTGACCTGCTATGGCACTAAAATCGTCCTCCAGTGGCTTAAGGAGGGAAAGCTGGTGATCAACAATATCTTCCAGCTAGGTCCAATGGACCCGTCGACCAACAGCAGGTGTGGTCCTCCAGACATTCTGGGGGTTGTGTGTGAATGAAGTAGCCACCAAAACGTTAAAATATGGTGTTCACTTAAATCGGCTACAACTTGCCATTTTCATATTGATAATATCTTTGAAAAATATTGGAGTGCAAGAGGTCAAATGACTTTATTGTCAAACGCCTGGCATTAGAAAACAACAACAACAACATATTACTTTATATTTGAAATACTGTAAATTCATTACAGTATTCAGTGATAAAAAGTTTTTCCGCAAAAAAAAAATGTACAAAAAAGAGGGTGCATCTTATACACTGACAAATACGGTAATTAAAATAGCTGTCAATTATGTATTAGGATTTAAGAGTATTTTTATATTTTTTTATTGTGATAGATAATTTTTTTTTAAATTCATTTCATAATATATCAGAGATTATATGCATATTGCTTACAATTACATGAAATAGATATTAGAGTTGGGCAGACTGCCTCATATTATCGCCCGTTCTCGGTTGCGTAATCACCTCAGTCTCGCCCAGTGCGCGAGTACCTAACGTAGCCAAATGACTCATTGATAGAGAACACGAGATTCTCTTGCTCCCGAGATTACCGATACTAGATCACTCCCGACAGTCTCGGAGGTCTAGGCGGGACTGTAGTACTGATAAGCAAGCAATATCGCTCGGGCCGTGCTCCTATAGGAAGCATTGGCTTATACACTTCCCAGTTCTTTAAATATATATCATGTCGTAGCTCCTATAATACTTAATCAATCGCGCTGTAATTTTTTGGATTGATAGCTCAATGTCTAAGGAAAGCATAGAAAAACAAATCGAACTGAAAATCTTTTTTGCAAAGTGAAAAAAATATATATATTAACTTCGATGGAGATTGATCTGTTCAGACTTTACCGCTGGTAAGCGGCAAACTTTTTTGTTTTTCACGTTAGATGGGGGGTCAAAGCGAGAGAAATGTTGAGAAAGGATGGAAATTACTTTTAAAAGTGATGGCAACTCAAAATTTTTACTGGTTCTCGAATAACGGCGAGTTAACCTGTTAGCGCGGGACTCATGACTCAAACGTTTGTTCCGTGAAATTTGTACGGAACCCTTCAACGCTTGAAAACTCGTTATTATTCGGATGGTATTAAATGGTATTTTAATACCGGTAGTTGAAAATGAGGCTATATAGTCCAAGATGGTTTACACTTTACAGTAATTAGGCTATCTTTTATAACAACTAAATAAAAACATAGTTTGTAACACAATGATATGAAACATGAAAATATTAAAAGCTGGTTCACAATAAACCGAGAACGGAAACGGCAACGAGAACTAGAACGGAAATATTGTTAAAATAAATGTATTTAAAGGTAAGCATTCACAATTAACTATTCTGAATGCTCACATTTAAATACTGTACATTTATTTTAACATTATTTCCGTTCTCGTTTCCGTTCCCGGTTTATTGTGAACCAGCCTATATTATAGAAAACTACACTTTCTATTGGTGTGCACGTTATAAATTATTGTTACAGAACAAACATTATTGTATTCTAGCCATGTTACAATATAAAATTATATAGGCCTATATGGTTTATAATAATTATCCTATATGTTATAGGAACGAGAATAACAAATTAAGAATTAATCAGATTTCTAATACTTGTACCGGTACCTAATGATAACTTACAAGACAGTAATAAATAATAACCATCATAATAATCCTGATAATCATAATCTTAATCATCCTAATGATTACGATAATGATGATGATAACAGTAATACTAATAATAATGATATGATAATAATAATAATAATAATAATAATAATAATAATAATACAAATAATAATCGCTGTAGAGTAACGGTTAGCACACCTGACTGTGAAATGATCGGCTTCCGGTTCGAATCTTGGTTGGGACAAGTTAAGACTAGTTCACAATAAACCGAGAACGGAAACGACAACGATAACGGAAATATTGTTAAAATAAATACATTTAAATGTGAGCATTCACAATTAACTTTCACGTTCCCGTTTCCGGGCTCCGGCAATCTTCTCGTTAATTGTGAATGTTCATATTTAAATATATTTATTTTAACATTATTTCTCGTTGTCGTTTCCGTTCCCGGTTTATTGTGAACCAGCCTTTACCTCGCTGAGGTTTCTCGCCTCAACCCATTGAGAGCAAATGCTGGGTAACTTTCGGCGCTGGACCCTGGACTCATTTCGCTGGCATTATCATCTCATTCAGACGCTGGATAGCTATAGCAGTTGATAAAGCGTCGTAAAGTAACTAGGTAATTTAATAATAATAATAATAATAATAATAATAATAATAATAACCCTCTTTTATTCTCTGTTGTTATGATAAAGCAAATATAAATGACACTCAGGAAAAAACGCAGAATAAATATGGGGGGGGGGGGAATGCCTGTTATTATTCGTTTGAGAAGCTTTTGTCATCCAGCCTGCTCTCAAAAAACTTGAAAGTTAGAATTTATAAAACAGTTATATTACCGATTGTTCTGTATGGTTGTGAAATTTGGACTCTCACTTTGAGGAATAGAGGTTAAGGGTGTTCGAGAATAAGATTCTTAGGAAGATATTTGGGGCTAAGAGGGATGGAGAATGGAGGAAGTTGCACAACGTAGAACTGCACACATTGTACTCTTCACCTGACATGATTAGGAATATTAAATTCAGAGGTTTGAAATGGGCAGAACATCTAGCATGTATGGGCGAATCCAGAAATGAATATAGAGTGTTAGTTGGATGGCCGGAGGGAAAGGACGTTTGGAGAGGCAGAGACGTAGATGGGAAGCTAATATAAAAATGGATATGATGGTAGAGACTGAATTAATCTTGCTCAGGATAGAGACCGATGGCGGGCTTATGTGAGAGCGGCAATGAACCTCCGGGTTCCTTAAAACGCATTTGTATTTTAAGTAATTATGATCAGTTTGTGAAAGGATCTACTCTATTTCGTAATTCTGTCCTTCCCCTTGCAAAAATGTTTCCATTTCACATTCAGCATTTTATCAGTTGGGAAACAAAAATATCTTTTGTCAGAGTCTTTGGTCCTTTATAATAATATAAATATTATTTTATTTCGTCCTTACGCAGCGCAATAATTACCCATGCTGATGAAGATGCCCTTGCATAACAACGAAACATCCAGATGTGAACGCGCAATATAATAATAATACAGTCGTGTGATATCCATTACTATAGCGTATACAAAACACTATCGAAAGATTAAATATGGAATGTCAACAAAATGCTGATAGCGAGAAAGTATATCATAGCTCCAACCATAACTTGTTATTGTTTTAGACTAGCTTAGGATTAGGTAACGACTGAAAGTGCTGCATTATTTTGCTTCTCCGGAAAGGCAATAAATAGTTCATTAAAATAGTGTGACTTCTGTAAGAATGTCGACAATCATAATGTGCTGTATTATTTATTGCATACCACACTGCTGAGCCTTCTTAAATTACTTTATGAACATTAATATTTCAGAAAGAGTCACGAATTGCAGTGATGAGCGGCAATTAAGCCGGCAGTCAGTGTACGCATTTCATAACGATAAGTCGGCCATGCGATAACAGGCCGGGACCCGGTATTCCTCGTTCCCGAGAGTGCCAATCTCGAGAATACGATTCTCGGAACTGGCGTTATCGGCCAGCTAGTCTCGCCTACGAGAACGAGTGGGAGTAAGAGGCTGTTTGCCCGACTCTAATAGATATACCAGTATGAGTTTTCCTTGAAATTGTTTGGGTCCCTTTATAATTGTTTTTAAGTTTCAGGTCACCAAAATCTGGGTCCAGGTAATGACTTATTATTATAATAATACTCATATACATAATAGCATAGTTTAGGAAAATACCTTGTAGACTAAGAGCAAAGGTAAAGATGATATTGATGAAATGTTGTATGCTTTCATTCTGTTTTCTGTCTGATCCCGTCATTAGAGCCACAGGGCTTTCGTATTCACACCAAATATTACATAACGCTCTAGCCAGAATCCTGTGACTCTCTTCAGTCAGAACAGGAACTGCTTGCGGAAGAATAGTTGTTAGAGACATGATGCGTCTAAATTCTGGATTTTCCCAAGGTACAAATGATGACTGAAGAAGTAATGAAAGTAAATCTTGGAGGATCTCATCATCTTGAGCCAATGCAAAAAGACCACATGGGGTAGATGCAACTGCAGCCAGAAAACTTGCGAGGGACCTGCAGAAATTAAATTATTTTTTCATCTAAACTGAATGAGAAGAAACTGGTGGATGAATTCTCTGGTTCAGTGCAAGAACTGTGTAACCCTTAAAAACTTAAATGATGTTATTAATACGGATCTAACCTTTTATTTAACATTCCTATTATTGTGATTGTTATGTAAGTTTAAGTACCCACATCTGAGATAGAAGAGAGATGATAACATACTGCATTACCATTATGTACACTACAATGCTTATAATTCTTTAACTTCGATTTTCTCAGAACAAGTTCTATGAGGGTTACAAGGTTCTTGCACTGAACCATAAAATTCTAAGGTCAAAACAGGTCAACAGTGGCCTATATCCTTGAAAGCTTAATGATGATGAAATGAATGATAAATTCACTATATTCTTTTTTACAGTAAATCATGAATAATTGATTAAATGGCGATCTTACCCGTGTTATGTAAGCATGTGCAGCTTACAGCTGTTTCGGTGCTACTTGACACCATCCTCAGAGTCAAGTAGCACCGCAACAGCTGTAAGCCGCACATGCTTACATAATTAACACGAGTAAGATCGCCATTTAATCAATTATTTATATTCAAGTGTTAAAAGTAGTGTACAAAAGATTCAACATGGAGTAAATCATGAACCTACGTAACATGCAAAGTTCTCATTTTAAATGTCACAAAGACAGTGAGGAAGGTCACTTTTTTTTTTTAGGCCAGAACTACGAAACGAAATTAATCTCAATATAGGCAAAAGTGGGAGCTAGTATCAATTTGTAGAGAAAATTCTGGGGTTTACAAAAGAACTGGCACTGGAATTTAAAAATTTAGAAAAGATATACCGGTACAAAAAAAAACTATTTTAGTTTACATGCCAACATGTAGGGGAAGGTACTGTACGAAGCACAGAGACCATCATCATCATCATCATCATCATCCAATTCAAGCACCATACTTAGTGGTCTGGTGCAATTTCAATGGTCTCATGCCATCTTTTAATGGTCTTCCAATAGATTGTTGTCCAGAAGGGCGGTAATGTAGCACAGCCTTTGGCATTCTCTCAACATGCTGTTTCCAATTCTGTAATTTTTAAGAAAATTTAATATAGGTTGGATGTTCATTTCTTCCAAAATTTCTGTTCATTATTTTGGCAGCAGAAACCTCAAACTTTTTGTTTCTTACAAATACTCCCTAAAGACAAATTTAAAATTGCTGAATTTTTTTTATTCTAAAGAAAATAATAAGAAAAAAAAATCATTATTTTATTATAATGTAACATATTTTTCTTTTATATCATATTTCTTTTAGTCAACTTTTCTAAAAAATGTCTGTAACAAATATTTTGTTTATCATATTTAGGATTATAATTTAGTTCTTCTTATTCAGTTTCATTGAAAGTGTAAAAGTAGCAATAAGCAAGATTTTGTCATCATCATCATCATCTGTGGTCATACAGCCCTTTTAGTTTAGCCTTGACCTCCTTAAGAATTGCCGCCCAATCTTCCCTCTCTAGGGCTCTCCGTCTCCATCTCTTAATTCCTGCTTTAACTAGATCATCCTGAACATCATCCAACCATCGTAGTTTAGGTCTTCCTGTTCTTCTTTTACCACTTAGCGTGGCATCTAGTAATCTTTTAGGAATATTATTATTGTCCATTCTGATAATGTGGCCCAGCCACTCCAGCTGTCTAATTTTTATATCAGTGACAATACTTGAATCTTTATATAGTTTTTGTAATTCAGAATTGGTCCTAATTCTCCACTCTCCCTTATCATAAATAGGGCCATAAATTTTTCTTAAAATTTTCCTTTCCCACGTATTTAAGATGATTATTGCTCGTTCAGGTAGAGTCCAGGTTTCGCTTCCAAAAGTCACTGTAGGTTTAATAATTGTTTTATAAATCCTCACCTTCATTTTTTGGAGATATATCTGGTTCTTATAATTTTATCTAATGCTCTGAGGCTTCGATTGCCAATGGCTATTTTATCCTTGATCTCAGTTAATATGCAAGATTTTGTAGCAGGTTATTATGTTTCAACTTGATGTCCTGCATTTGGTGTCTTTTTTTCGCAGCAGTTTCTAACTATTGTGTGTGTGTGTGTGTGCGCGCGCGCGTGCGTAGTTTTGTTAACACAGATTAAAAAAAAGAAGTTTGGAATTGAGGATTTATAACCAATAAAATTCTGTGGCAGCAGAAAGCACAATAAGAACTTTGGTGGATAAAAGGAGATGTGTGTTATGTACATATGCATGATGTGATATTCCTACTTCACAAGCACTGACTCTCAGTCTGACCACATGCTGAGCCTATTGACCTAACCTTGTGTCGTGTGATTCTCGATGTTGTGGTGATCAGGATGATACCAGTGAACATAATTACAACAGTGATCTATAGTCATTTATGAGGGATTTCTTTCCATTATAATGTAGGCAAGTTGACTAACGGTTTCAATAGTAGTAATTGCATCAAACCTCCCTTCCCCTCATCCTAAATCCGACTGTGTCTTCTCCTGAGGCAGACATAACAATATATTTTTATTAATCCCTATAACCAACACAATAAAGCTTCATCTATACTTTTTTATGGTCTAAAAAACGCATAAGTGAGAAATACATATAACTGAAATGGCATTTAATAACATCTGAAAGAGAATTTTAATAACGTGATTATTTTACAAAAAAAAGTTGGTAATTTTGGACTGCTTACTCCTAAAGAATAAAAGATGCCATCAAATCGTGATAACTGTTCCATAATTTGTTCAGTTATAGGCCATCCGGTATCTTGTGAAACCTACCTGCATGTGAGGGGAAGAAAAAAGTGGACTGACAAGCTTCCCTTCTCACTACGCTTCGACTTGCAAACTAGCTAGCTCGATTACTCCCACCATGAGGTTCTTACTGTGAGCTACGACACACAAATGAATTTTGTTTCACGTGAAAACAAATGACCTATACTTCATGATATTAACTAATGTTGCAAGATGGTTTTAAATCTGTTTAAATATTATACTTGTGGCAATTTATTGAACATAGCAACTGCAGCCTAGTTAAAATAATTCTTTTATTTGCTCAGTCTTAACATTTGATTCAGAAAAATAATAATTATATTCCGTGCTGTGAGATCAATAAATTCAGATCAATTATATAATTATTGTGTCTTTTTTTTAACACCTAATAAACAGTTCAGTGGAGCAAAACTAAAGCACTTGGAACATTTTGCATTGTAAAATTTTTAGAAAAAGCCACTTTAACAAACAACCTGAAGGGCAGCTCACATATCATTTAAATGCACTGTAGTACCTTTAAAAATGATCGAACACGAAAATAAAACATATCCCCGTGTGAAGAAAGGATTGTAGTATGATTTTATGCGAAAACCCCTATTTTGGTTTCAGTATCATTTTGGCTATAGGTTCCTCCCTTATGCGTCATATAAAGGAATATATTCTGCACTATTAACTATTAATCACATGCCAATCATGTCAACAAAAAAAAAAGAACTTTTTCACACAAAAACTGGCCTGAGAAACACACTGCACAGCACTTAGTTAAAAAAAAATTGATAATTAAAACATTGTCATAACATCACAATTTTATTAAATTCTCACATTTTAATAAAGAAATGTTATATATACACGTTCCTCTACATAACTCTTTTTTTTTTTTTTTATCAAATCTAATTTCTACAAAACTTAGTACCTGGAATATTGACTGTATACTTACGCACATAACTGATCTGATTGGGAGTTATAATCTTTAGCTTTAGAACTGTGACTGAAGAAAGAGTAATATTTAATGGACTCTCTCATTGAGGATAGCTGTTTATATAAAGTGATAATAGTCTGCAATAGTTGTGAATTCAATGGATCCATCATGGGCAAGCCTTCATGTAAACTAAATAGTTTAGCACACATTTCAACCATTGATAAAACCGTGTTTGTTCTTGACATATCTAGATCTCTAAGCATGGCAGTTGTAACATTTTCAATAACTTTCACTGAATTTGAATTGTCACTATCATTCCTGCTAGGAATTCTTATAGATCTAGCTGAAAACTGACGATCGAAAGAAATACTCATATTTCGATTCCTTTTTAGTCCAACTGCAGAGGTATTTGTGCTATTCTGGCTTCTGTTGACCCTTGGGAAATATATCTTACGTTTCTGTCTACTACCCAGAAGACAGGAGCTTCCGATATTGCTCTCCAACAATAAGAGTAATATCTTGACACTGTGGTAAGGCATGTTAATACACTCATTCGACTGGTTATTTTCTGGCTCAAGAGGTTCAATCACCGCTTTGACCAAACTTTCACAAATACTCTCGTCAGCATTCTTCAATAGTTTCTTAATTAATTCCATTACAGTTTCGGTTCGAGATGGTGTACTAACTTCTGATACATAGTTGTTTTCCAAATTCAGAATTCTAACAATTTTAACTATGAAATATTCCAGGGAAATCGACTTCTCTACAGACTGTATAATAATAGGGAAAAAATTCTTTCCCTTTTCGTAGCAGAGAATATTACTTAAGACAGTCAGAGTGTGAATGTATGTTGCATATTTCACAGAATTTCCAGCTAAGTTTTGAGTTATGTTTTCTGGATGGTAATTCTGAAATTCCTCCAAGCTTAACAGTATTTCTTCTACTAAAAAACTCATAAGGGTCAAATTTTGTGAGACAGCATTAAGAAATAAATTTTGGCCAAAAGCACCATGTAGCCAATGGACACACCAACCTGCTCTTGGGTCAAGAATGGCTATAATGTGAAATGGATACAGAATGTCCCGAGGTAAATCGAGCCTACTCTCATCAGTATGCATAGCCAGCAATGTTACAAATGCTGTGACTATTTGCTCTACACGTCTTTCACCATATCGCAACCAATTTTTAGGCATTTCTTTTGTTGCTTCAAGTATCAGGTACATTATCTGACAAAGATGTTGGTGAATCAAAACATTAAAGTCTATTCCAGTTTTAAAATTGGGAAGGGAGTTCTGGTATATTTTTGAATAATACATTTGCATCCCTTCAACAAGGTTGATAAAGCCTTCCTTGATACAAACATGTGACGAAGATTGTAATAATTTTGCATGAATTTTTATACTTATATTGAAAACTTCATCATTCTCTTCGCAAAGGTTTTCTCTTAAATGTAATCGTATTTGGGGCCAATAATTCGTTGACATGACTTCATTTAACACGGACTGATGAAGTACTGTAAGTGCCTGTTTTCGGACTTTCAGAGGTCTTTGCTGTGCCGTGTCTACTGCAAGTTGCTCATACAGACGCATATTAGTGTGTCCCTGATACCATCCGTCATTAACAGATCTCTGTATTAAAGACTGTGTATTATGAAATTCTGAAATAGGTTCATTTTCAATATTCGAAATCACATTTTCTATTGTTGAAAAAAGCATGCTTTGAACACCCTCCAGCAAAGAATACATTGCTGGCGAATCTTTAACCGATTTTGTTACATTGTGTGCTACAATTTTCCATGTCTGTGGAGTTATTTCGCCCACATTTTCTAATTCTGAGTTGACAACATCTTCCAGCTTTTCTTTGATGCTATTTTGAACCATGCGGGTCAAATCTGCACGAAAATTACTTGAACCTTCGTGCTGCATAACTTAACAAGAATCTCGGTACATTTCCAATTTGTTATTTTTACTTTGTATAAGTTAAATATTTTAATTTCCGTCACTATAGTTGTACCTAAAACTAAATGAATGAAGTAATAAGATAATATTGTTCATCAAATAAGAATTAATAGTTTTTCGACCACCATATTTGTTTACATAACTTCTATTTCATATTGCCAATCAAATATATTTTCGTACTAAACGTTGTATTGTAATAACTCCGGAAAAAAACTAGGGGAGGTTGCGAACACTGGTTTGGTATGAAGATCAATTGGTGGATTACCCCTGTAGCCAACTTTAAGTATATAAAATGAATTAGCCATATCTAAATAAGGAAATCATATTATAAAACGAAGACGGAACATAAGCATTTTTAAGTTACTTTCTTTTATCGAGATACGATTTTTAGTGTTGTGTTAATTTAGAAAAATTCTAACTACGAGTGTTTTCACTTTTGATTGTTGGCGACATTGAGAATCTTGTACCACGTAGGTTCCGTTTCCGCCTCCTCTTCTGGTCATTCAGTCAACTAAAGCAGTCTTCTTTTGTGTTGTGGTTTGGTAGTGTGGTTACATTTGCAAAATGAGGTAATTATATCTAGAAATATCGTGCTTTATTCTTCTCATCAGAATTTTAATTTCTGTATATTTTATTATCTATGTTTAATATAATGTTATATTAGCTATTTTAAGTATATTTTATATCATATAGACCTAGAAGTTGATACAGTAAATATGCTTACACGTGCACTTTGTACGAAACCACTGACCATTAAACTATTTAAATTTTCAGTTCTAAAGTTTCACGTGATACACTCTACGAGTGTATAGGTGCAGTTCTGAAAAACTCCCAAGACAAGAAAAGAGGATTTTTGGAGACCGTGGAAATACAGATTGGACTGAAGAACTATGATCCCCAAAAAGACAAACGTTTCTCAGGCACAGTCAAGTATGTTTTCACCTGACTCTTGAGATGCTTTTAACATGTAGTTGAACTACTTAAAAGGCAACTTATGTCAGGTAGCTGGGCCATTCCTGGCGGACCTGCACCCAGGGTCTTTAAATAATTGGGGAGGTAGTGTGAACTACCGTTAGTCTTAGGGGTTTCATAGCACAGAAGCGTAAGTGTTCTTGCACTTCTGTTGTAATTTGCATTTGCTCAATGATGGTATTGCATGTATTACCTGAAACCACTGTGTAGTAAAGTAGGTCTTCTGAGAGCATATTTTGGACATGCACTCCTCATCAGGTAACACTAAAGAAAAGAACTTTACATTTTAAGAATGCGATAGTTAATTGAGATTTATGGGTGGCATAGTCTTAAATTCTTTTTTCTAGTAGGGCACAATATTAGTTTCAGTATAAGGATACCTCACTGACAACAGTTATCTTAAAATACTAAAAAGAAGAGGTTGTGTTTGTTGAATGTGCATCATGCTTACTAGAAGATACCCGTGTTCTGAAATTTATCCGATCTTAAACTTTGCTAGACAAAATTGGAGCACATTTTGCAGAAAGGAACCAACCCACATGATAAACTATGGAAAATGCACTTCAAAGTTCAACGTGAGTAATAAATTCACAAATAAATGTAACTACATACTTATTGATTTAACCAAAAGCATATTATAGGACGTATCTGTTCCAAATATGGATCCTTGGAATTACTGTATTTCATTATTGAAACAATTTATTTGTGGGTTGATCCCTTTCTGCAGAATGGGTCTAACTAATATCAAACAGAGTACTAACAAAGAAACGAGGGAGGCATAATATACGTATGTCACTGTCAATAAGCAGCTTCCCACATCGTCCTTGCGCCTTCGATACACGCGCCCCACTTTCGAAATGCTCTCTCAATTAATATCACTCAATAAAAGAATTGTATTCCAATGGATACCATCCCATTGCGGAATCCTGGGAAACGAGAATGCGGATGCTTTAGCAAAGAAGGGCAGCACTGCTACTTACAGACCTGTTACTAAATCTACGTATTACTCTGTGAAAAGATTTATTAAATCTACATACTTAGACTTCAACAAACAAAATTTGATAACACAATCCCAAGGGAAAAAATGGAACTCTCTGCATCAAAATCCACAGTTAATTCCCGATTTACCACGGAAATCGTCTGTAGCTGCATTTAGATTGGCAACAGGCCATGATTGTTTAGCTAAACACCTGCATAGAATTGGAATATATCAGTCCCCTAACTGCCCATTGTGCAACTCAAACGAAGAAATGGATTCGGAACACCTCAAAATCTGTGCTTCATTGGCTGGTCATGATAATATCTTTGAAAAATATTGGAGTGCAAGAGGTCAAATGATTTTATTGTCAAATGCCTGGCATTAGAAAACAACACTTTCGAAAGTTTTCTTTTATATCGGCATTAAAAGAATTGAACGATAAATATATTTTCTAGTGAATCTCGGCTACTGTTTGCTGCTGTCCTAAGCCCCTACTCTATATTTTGATAGTAACAAAATTTAGGAAATTATTAACGTCACATAACTGCTGCAGTTGGACAGTCTTAAGAATATTCTTGTAATGGAAAACTAAATTTAGTGCTTATGTGAGGGAACATATGGTGGGTGAGATTCAGTTACACTTGATGTTGGAGTGCAGTCCCTTTAAATTCATTCTTACAGTACACTAGAAGTTCCGTTTACTCTTGTAACGATAATGTCACTCAATAGGTTGAAGCATATTCCACGACCCAAAATGCAAGTATGCGTTCTTGGTGACCAACAGCACTGCGATGAAGCTAAGGCCAACAATGTACCTTACATGGACGTGGAAGCCTTGAAGAAGCTGAACAAGAACAAGAAGCTAGTAAAGAAGTTAGGTGCGTATAATTAAACATAAAGATGAATGATAAGCACAGGAACGTTATTTACTCTTTGTAAAAACACTTGGAAATTGAAAGGAAACCGCTCCAGTGAGCTTTTGGTCTAGGGAAAATACAATAAAAATAGAGTAAAAATGATTACATGCATAAAATGTGGTAAAATGGCTTAAGTATATAGTACCGTAGCTTACTGGAGCTGTTCTCTTTTATTTTGTAAGTTATCGAGTGATTTTACAATGTTCACGAAGTGGTGTCAAGACGTGTTTTCATGAAAGAATATTTTCCCTGGACCAAAAATGTAACGCAAATAGCGGTTGCTTTTCATTTACAACAGTGGTATAAAAAAATGACTGCGTTACAAATACAAGACACGAGAATTTATTTTATGAATTGATTTTTCAGACGAATAGCAAGCAATTGCATACTTAGTACTTGAAGTAATAAATTGTACAGCAGTGGCAAAAAAACCGGACCGACCCTTGTAGCTGATTTTAGAGCCTTGTTCACTCCAGAGCACGATAGACTGGTAACTAAGACTTTCGTGGTTCGAATCCTGTCTGGGAAGGAATTTTGGTCAATGTTACTTATGTCTCGCCCACTATAGAGACATAGGCCAATTTTACACATATTTAGTATAACTTTTAGCTTCTTTGACAAGTTAGGTTTGGTTAATTTAGGTTTTTGTTATAGCGTATCTTGCATATACTATTATAGCGCAACATTGGCAGTGATAAAAGTGAAATATTCGTTCAGTGGGCGTTGGATACTCTACATTTACCCAAGGCTCTAAAATCAGCTACAAGGGTTGGTCTGGGGTGTTTTTTTTTTTGCCACTACTGTACTTGACAAGCATATCCACTTGGACTGGTTGGATTCTATGTAACTATATATTTAACCTGTGACTGAAGAATTTTGGAATTCATTCTTAATAACTTACTTACTTACAAATGGCTTTTAAGGAACCCGAAGGTTCATTGCCGCCCTCACATAAGCCCGCCAGCGGTCCCTATCCTGTGCAAGATTAATCCAGTCTCTATCATCATACCCAACCTCCCTCAAATCCATTTTAATATTATCCTCCCATCTACGTCTCGGCCTCCCTAAAGGTCTTTTTCCCCTCCGGTCTCCCAACTAACACTCTATATGCATTTCTGGATTCGCCCATATGTGCTACATGCCCTGCCCATCTCAAACGTCTGGATTTAATGTTCCTAATTATGTCAGGTGAAGAATACAATGCGTGCAGTTCTGTGTTGTGTAACTTTCTCCATTCTCCTGTAACTTCATCCCGCTTAGCCCCAAATATTTTCCTAAGCACCTTATTCTCAAACACCCTGAACCTATGTTCCTCTCTCAGAGTGAGAGTCCAAGTTTCACAACCATACAGAAGAACCGGTAATATAACTGTTTTATAAATTCTAACTTTCAGGTTTTTGGACAGCAGACTGGATGATAAGAGCTTCTCAACCGAATAATAACACGCATTTCCCATATTTATTCTGCGTTTAATTTCCTCCCGAGTGTCATTTATATTTGTTACTGTTGCTCCAAGATATTTGAATTTTTCCACCTCTTCGAAGGATAAATCTCCAATTTTTATATTTCCATTTCGTACAACATTCTGGTCACGAGACATAATCATATACTTTGTCTTTTCGGGATTTACTTCCAAACCGATCGCTCCATTCTTAATAACAGGCGAACAAAATATATCCATTACATAATGCCGAGGACGGAAGTTTAGAAAGCCCTTTGTTCAGATTATGGTACTGCCTTTTTAACTGCATTTCCCACTTTTCTCTGATTTAAATTTTTTTTGTAGGCCTACAAGGCTCATTATTTAGTGCATGGAGCTACATTAAGGTAGTCCTGTTTTTACATTTTCTCAGGCATTTCGTTTAAAGTAAGAATTGATAGGTGCAAGTACAGTAGTGAATAGCATAGGAATAGTATATGATTTGATACAGACTTCATGACGTTGAAATTTTGTTTGTTACAGCAAAGAAGTATGATGCGTTTCTTGCAAGTGAGGCACTGATCAAGCAGATTCCTCGTCTGTTGGGTCCCGGCTTGAATAAGGCTGGCAAGTTCCCTGGTCTTCTCTCACATCAGGAAGCAATGATGGCGAAGATCGATGAAGTGAAAGCCACAATTAAGTTCCAGATGAAGAAGGTACTGTAAATTTGTTTTATGATTCACAGTATAATTGCATCAACAGGCTATGCGACATTGTTAGTTTCGAGAAAAACGCGTTAGAAGATTTTGAAATATTTTAAACTCTAGAGACATATATTTTATTCTTCCAGACTTAATAATCACACATACAGGGTGATAATTTAAATATTCCATACACACAGACAAAATGTTGTGGCCATGAACAAGATGAGCTGCATGAACTAACTCTCGTGAAAAGTTTATAACATGTCGTCAGGATAAGTTTTCGGATGTCATCTTGCAGGCGTGTAACATAGATTTTCCTCTTGAAAAACAACTTCAATACTGTGTTACGTGACT
The DNA here is from genome assembly GCF_040183065.1 of Periplaneta americana. Taxonomy (NCBI): domain Eukaryota; kingdom Metazoa; phylum Arthropoda; class Insecta; order Blattodea; family Blattidae; genus Periplaneta; species Periplaneta americana. The sequence goes on from NC_091119.1 coordinate 162,666,396, forward strand.
TTTCATATTATGGTTATAGAATACAGTTCTTTCATTATGGAAAGAGAATGTGGAGAAAACTTAACTGTATGAGCTTAATTTCTGGGATTTCTCTCATTTAGTGTGGGGAACTGCTGAAAAAACAAGTAAAAGGAGACTAGGAATAAATTAAGTTATATTATAGTTGGTTTAATTGCATGTGTTACATCGATGATGAGGCGAGACTTTGTTTTCAAATAATCAACTCCAAGATGGAATCTTTCGCAGAAACAGAGTTCTTGAAATGCAGTAAATCTATGTGGAAGGTAGAAGGTGTATTTTGAGCAAAATATGTCGGCTAAAATGATGCATAACCATGTGCATAGAAGGATTTCTTAAAACTATTACATATTTCAATAATGTCGTTGTTTTCTAATGCCAGGCATTTGACAATAAAGTAATTTGACCTCTTGCACTCCAATATTTTTCAAAGATATTATCATGGTCAGCCACTGAAGCACAGATTTTGAGGTGTTCCGAATCCATTTCTTGGTTTGAGTTGCACAATGGGCAGTTAGGGGACTGATATATTCCAATTCTATGCAGGTGTTTGGCCAAACGATCATGGCCTGTTGCCAATCTAAATGCAGCTACAGACGATTTTCGTGGTAAATCGAGAATTAACTGTGGATTATGATGCAGAGAGTTGTTCAATAATGTATACCATGCTGAAATTCACTTCTGGATAAAACAAATACTTTAATACTGAACGGTACTGATGTGCTTCTTGTTCTGCTTTTGACGAGGGAGCGAGTTTTTATGTAGTAGTAGTAGTAGTATTTATTTATTTAACCTGGTAGAGATAAGGCCGTCAGGCCTTCTCTGCCCCTCTACCAGGAGATTCCAACTACAATATCAACAATAAAATTACAATTAGTTTTATGTTAGTTATGTTAGTTATGTATGTAACTTACTAAAAATGACCAGTACACTTAATGTCGGTTAGAACTGTTTTGAAGACATTCACAACACTGGCTCACATAGAATGTAGTGAAGTGTGCTTGCTATTTGTAAATGATGGTCGAGACCATTTGAGCACCACCTATTGAAGCCACATACAAGTCTTCATCAGCAGGTCTGGCTAATAGTATGCAATGGCAAGAACTTCGACAATTAAAAGTGAACAAGGCGCTGCGTCATTCACTACAACTAGCTAATGCTTAGAAATTAATTGATATTATTTATACCAGAGAGGGGGTATTGCTTGCTAGTTTATAATTATGAGTTGGAGTCCATATCTGTGGAGTAATAGCGTGCCTGGCCGCAAAACCAAGTGGCCTGGGTTCGATTCCCGGTTGGGGCAAGTTACGTGATTGAGGTTTTTTTCTGGGGTTTTCCCTCAACCCAATATGAGCAAATATTGGGTAACTTTCAGTGCTGGACCCCAGACTCATTTCACCGGCATTATCACCATCTCATTCAGACGCTAAATAACCTAAGATGTTGATAAAGCGTCGTAAAATGACCTATTAAAAATGAGTTGGAATACAGTATTAACTTTTAGTATATAAAAGTATGCTCCCTACTTCTGACATCTATTAGGATGAACATGAAATGGATTCTAAAACTACTGTGAATTTTATATGTTCTGTGACAAGGAAGTGAGGTGTATATTTCACTTAATTTGCAAGATTGTGTGTTTGAATCTAAAAAATACAATTAAAATGTCAAAATCGAAAAAGATGTCGTTAGATGACTTACAGATATTACTTTTAAGGAACGAATCCTTCGCATTGTATGGCTGGAAAAGTCCTCTACCATTTTATTCTTTTGTGCATAGATTTTCCGAAAATAATTAGTTTACATAATGATAATTTTTGATCCCATTTATCTTTTAAACGCATTTAGAAATACGCATTTTATTAACGTCTTAGAATTGTCAGTTTTAATAAATGTTTTGCATAATTTTCGTCATATTCATGGTTGGAGTATTTTAATACATTATTAATAAATCACTTCAAGTCGTGTACTTCACCGTTATGACCTGAGTTTCGCAGGGTATAGGTTGTAGAGTGTTTTGGAGAGCGAAACTTGTAGCAGGCAGTGTTTGTTTACATTATTTCCCCTCACTGCTATGAAGGAGTGCTCCTTAATTTACTGGAGTGTTGCAATTTTTTTCTAGAAAGTCTATTTCACACTAATAAAAAGGAACAATGCAAAATGGCAAATGAAAATTCTGTTCCTTTTATTTTAAAGACTTGTTCTGTGATGTTTCTGTGACTGAACATCTTTCACCTTGTATATATTATATTATATAATTTCAATATAAATGCTACTGGTTTGGTCTGAGGCCATAATACAGTTATGTGACCCGTCATGAGAATTACAGCTGTGAAAAGGAATTCCAAGGAGTCTAAATAATTACGTCCGTTGGTATACATTCTTGGTGATGTAATGGTTATGAAGTTTGCTTTTGGACTACTACACGTGAATTTGACTGGTCAAGGGCAGTGGATTTTTAAGGCAGAAAAGAAGCCAAATGGGTTTTCCACCGGATGGTGGAAATAACACTATTGACCCCATGTTGTAGATTTTCTTCTTGTAGAATTTCATTTACGTCATGAACAAAGATCAATAAAGGCAAAATTCTTTAAGTAGACCTGCCATTACTCTGTTTTGAAACCTTAGTAATAAATGTCACTCCAATGTGGGTGGACCTCTGATGGAGAGCCAGCCACCCAATCATTTCTCTTATTTTGTAATTTGTAAAGAATTAACTTTTGCTTAAATAAAGAATGAAAATCTTAAGTTTATGAACAATTAGTGGCCACTGGTGTAGCTCAGTCGGCTGAGGAGTTTGTGGACTGATCTGGAGTTGCGCTTGGGTATGGTTCGATTCCCACTTTAGCTGTTTACTTGGTTGAATTTTTTCTCCGAGATTTTCCCCAACTGTAACGCGAATATCAGGTAATCTGTAAAGAATCCTCGGTATCATTTCACTATCACTAATCCCATTGACGCTAAGTAACTTAGTAGTTGATACAGCATCATTAAATCAACTAAAATAAAACAATTTATGAACAACAGAAGTGCAGTGTCACTTTGGTTTCAGAACATAATAGTACAATGCCGTAACAATTTTAAGAATAGTTAAAACTAACTTTGAGTTGTTATTCAGATAAAATGTAAAAGTTGTGTATTTTCCTGGTTTGGTAGTTTATTTCAATCTTAGATCCAAAGGTCTAATAATGTCCGTAGTGTTTTTTTTTTATTTATTCTTGGTGTTGTGTATGTATTCAGATATTTTAGATAATAGTTACTAATCTAATACCTTGTCACCCAGGTCCTGTGTCTTTCCGTTGCTGTTGGCCACGTGGGTATGACAGAAGATGAATTGGTACAGAATGTTCACCTTTCAATCAATTTCCTGGTATCACTGCTCAAGAAACATTGGCAAAATGTACGTTCATTGCATGTGAAGTCCACAATGGGACCACCTCAGAGATTATACTAAATTGTGTTCATGTGCGATTTAGGAAATCTATGAATTGAATAAATATTCATTTGTTTAAGAACTCCAATGGGAAGATGCCTGCATGCAAACATTCACTTCACTGCTGCAGTTTTGACAGTTTCTGTAGAATGTATGCAAGCATGCAAGACTTCATTTTATTTCAATGAAACTGAAAGGTACAGAAGGAGAAAGGACTCATTGCAGTTTCCCTCCCCCCTCCAAAATTAGAAATTTATTCAATTTACTTTATCTTACTTCAGTAGTGTCATTTTATATATACCAGTAGGAAATGAAATGTAAATACTGTTTTTAAAAATGTCCTACAGGTGAAAAAGTGCTCCGCCATAGTTATACAGAACGATTGTAAATATCAGAAAATTTGTCGAGTTCTTTTCCTGCTGTACCATTCAATCGTAAATATTTTCCTCACTCCCAGATTTTTCCTTTGTTTTCACACTATTGAATTGGCAGACTTAGGACAATATGTTTGGTGTTTGTGTTACAAAACTTTGAGAACTCTTCGCTCTGTTGTTTGGTGAGTAGACAATAATTGACAGTTCAGTAGATGTTAACAGAACTAACTCTTGTGACGTAGAAATCTGTACTTGTCATAAGTAGTAGAAATTGTTAATATTGATTAATACCGGTACTTACAAATAAAATGGTACAGTAAAAACACTACAGTCCTGTGCCGTGACATCGTGGTGTAAGACAACCTGCCTAGGACTTGTGTTATGGAATGCACCCTGGTTCGAGTCCTCATTGGGGAAGAAATTTTCTGATGAAATTGTGGCCAGTGTATGGGACCAGTGCCCCCAAGCATCGTGATGCACTTGGGGAGCTATGATAGGTAGTAAAATCCGGTTGCGAAAGCCTGCTATAATGGCTGGGGGGATTATCTTGCTAACCACATAATACCTCCATTCTGGTTGGATGATCGTCCACCTCTGCTCCAGCATGTGAACGTGAGACCAGCAGCCAACTAGTCTGTCTGAGCTCTGAAAGGGCTGTGGTGTCACGGATTATTATTATTAAAAACATTACAATAGTGTAGGCTAACTTAGGAGTAAAGTACTGTATTGGTAAAATTTACTTCATTTGTGGTGACTAGTATAATCTAGATAAGCTGAGCATGCATACTTTCAAATTTGGGATAGTATCTGATTGGTTTCCAGCCACCAAATTGTGATAGTTAGCCATTTGTATTTAGATTTTAACGAGGACATATACTAATGTTTGTAGAAATTGCGACACCAAGAAGGATACATGTGACTGAAATGAAATTTATACCACAGATTAGGTACATGACAATACACAAATGATTAGAATTACAGAACTGTACATAATCTGTGACCGTGAGATTTCAGTATGGTGTGAAGCTTCCATGCACTGCTATCAGAGCCTCTAAGCATCGTGGAATGGATTCAAAGATATGTTCCTGGGGAATCTCCCTCCATGCAGTTTGTATGCAAGTCCATAAAGCGTCTAGTGAGTGCTGGAGGACCATGACAAGTTGCCGACCAACCGTATCTCACACATGTTCGATGGGCGACATGTCTGGTGAACGTGCAGGCCAGGGAAGCAGTGAACCTGTCTTTTTTCTTAGAAGACTTGCAGAATCCTCGCCACATGTGGCCGGGCATTGTCTTGCTGAAATATGGCATGTGGAGTTGCCTGAAGGAGGGGCAGTACCCAGGCTCTAAAACTTCCCTAATGAAGTGGTTGCTGTTCAGATTGCTCTGAATACGCAGGTGAGATCGCATATTGTATCCAATGGCACCCCCAAACCATCACACTAGGCATTTGTCCGCTATGCCACTCAACAATAGGCTCTCAGATTGTATTCACCACAGTAGCGTCTAACACGTATGCGGCCATCATTGTAGAACAAGTTGAAGCGGGACTCGTCCGAAAACACTACGCTTTGCCATTCAGCATGCCAGTGATGGTGTTCATGTGCCCGTTGCAGTCTGAGGCATTGGTGGTTTCTGAACAATGGAAGCTGATGCAGCGGCATGCGAGCCAGTAGTCCAGCCCTCAAAAGACAGTGACAAACCATTGACACAGACAGGTCCACACCCGTTGCAGTACTCCAATGTCGACTCAACACTGTGGATGAAGCTGTACAGTCACAGCCATGCAGAAAAGTTGGCAGTCATCTCGTGTTGTGGTCTCATTATGTGGTCCAGTACCCGCTCGTCTTTGCATACGACTCTCTTCTATCCACTGGTTCCACACACGCATCACTGTAGTAGCAGCATGCCCTTTACGAGCCGAAATGTCACGGTATGACAAACCTGCTTCCTGGAGACCAACCATTCTGCCTCATTCAAACTCACGTGCTAATATTGTGCCCTTCCACGATGATGAGGCATACCTGCACTAGCTTTTACATTTCCACTTCGTTTGGAAGCTCTGCACTGACTGAGCAAGGCATAACACTGACCTTGCTGGTGATGCAAGAGACGTCACTGTTGGGCCTATGTGTATGCCATCTCTCTGGAAACGTAATCAGTTATTGGTGGTACACTGTTCTACCATCTCCTGAGTTTGGAGTCGTTGGGGCCATTCTTTCTGTGTGTTGCACTTATTATAAACAGTAGTGTATATTCAACTTTTCTGTTGATGCACGGTGCTACTATGTGAGGTACAAGAAGGGAAATAAAATTTAATACATTTTTTTAGAACTGACAATATTTTATCTTCTGTGGTCAAACAGTTATATTAGCCTTCGAACCAGAGGTTCACTAGATCAAACCTGTCCGAGGGTGACAGATTTGTTGGGCAAGAAAAGCTATGGTAGAATTCCCCTGGGAGGAAAGTTGAGTTCTGGGTCCCATCAATTTGCAGCATGTAAAAGATCTTGGCTCAGTAATCGAATGTGTTAGTAAAATTACTTTGGCGGCCTTTCAATTGCAGAGATCTGTGCCCTGGCATTCTGAAGATAATTCTTGGGATACCAGTTTCCATTACATGAACGAGAAAGGACAAAAATTAGTGTTTCTTTTCACAAGATTTTTCTCCTTAATTTATGAGTACAGTAGCTCAAAAGAGTTGGGGGGGGGGGGAGTAGAAGAACTTTAATACATACAACATTGGATTTGAGTTCATGATTTAAGTAGGTTCATATTAAATGAAACCTATTTCATTGGTATGCCAGTGACAAGAGTTTGCTCAAGTCTGTCATGTTGGAGGCCTTTTTTTATTATTATTAGATTACCATTTACACTGGATACATAACAATGTAAAATGTTGAAAAATATTGATAAAATAAACATGAGATGAAAATGTGTTTAGTACTATATCGATGGCTAGTTTACATGACGACACTAGGTTTTGCAACTGGTTTTTACACTACTGTCTGTAGAAAGTGCAACAGCATGAAGGAATGTAGATAGGCATGTGAAAATTATACTAAATATAAAGCAGGATATGACAAGCTAGTGATTAAAATTTCAAAATGATTTTGCATCCCTGAACCCAGCAGTGCCCTCTGAACTATTGTAGTAGGTGCATAAATAGAAGGCTGTTTTGGAGTCAGACGAGCAGTATATTAAAGGCAGTAAACCTTTCTCTAAGAGTCACTATGCCTCGTGTTAAAAGGGCGCAGTTTGAACGGGGATGAATGATTGGACTGCGTAAAGGTGGATCTTTGTATTGTGATATTGCTGCTCGTGTGGGACATCATGCCACTACAGTGATGGGAGAGTGAAAGCAGTGGACCGAAGAGAATTGGACACATTGAAAATCAGGCAGTGGATTGTGATCAGTGACGAAACCATGGGATGACAAACATCTCGCCTACATACTAGTGACGGATCATTCAGCTTCATCACAAGTGTTAGCACAAAGGTGAAGCACTGTAACAGGTGTAGCATTGTTGGACATCTGCTTCGTAGAAGCTGGTTGCAGGCGGATTCCCTCGACCCTAGATCATCGTTGTCTCAGGCTACAATGGGCTCGTGAACACATAGAGAGGCGTGCAGATTGGCAACACATGTGTTGTTTCAACTTGGACTGCAATGATGGTCATATACACTTTAGACAATATGATCAGCGGTTTAATTCAGATTGCATTATCCAGCATCAGTCCACACCTGTGGAGTAACGGTCAGCGTGTCTGGCCGCAAAACTAGGTGGCCCGGGTTCGATTCCCAGTTGGGGCAAGTTACCTGGTTGAGGTTTTTCCGGGGTTTTCCCTCAACCCAAGATGAGCAAATGCTGGGTAACTTTCGGTGCTGGACCCTGGACTCATTTCACCGGCATTATCACCTTCATCTCATTCAGATGCAAAATAACCTAAGCTGTTGATAAAGCGTCTTAAAATAACCTACTAAAATAAAAAAAATCCAGCGTCATACTGGCCGAATGCCAGGCATAATGCTATGGGGTGTCATTTATGACCTCGGCTGCTATGTATTGAGAGTAGACTTAATAGCAACCAGTACATCGAGAACATTGTAGATGCAGAAGTCATATCTTCCTTCAGCACACTTCTGACCCATATTCCAGCAAGATAATACCCGATCACATGTTGGCAGGAATGTTAAATTTCTCTTCAACACACAGGACATTCAGCTTCCTCAATGCCCTGCCCATTTGCCAGACATGTAGTCTGTTGACATGTATGGGATATGGTTGATCAACAAGTAGTCCGTCAACAACTTTCAGCAGCCAGCTGAAATGAACTGTGGATATGTATGCAAACAACCTGGCAGGCCATTCCTCAGGAAGTCCAAGGCCTCTTTGATTAAATGCCACGATGTATAGCAGCTCTCATTGCAGCTCAGGGAGGTTTCACAAAATGCTGATGTATTCATGTGTATTGGTCTGAAATGTTAATTCAAGAAAGTACACCAATTTATGACAAAGGAAGACACAAAAACAGTGTTTCCGACATGCTATTACAAATGGATTAGAAAGTACAAAAGACATTTGAAAAAGCAACTAGTGTGACAGTAGTTCAGTTTCAAGGTTGAAAGAATTCGGATTCTAAAAGGAAGGCAGAAGAGAGGGAAGATGGAGAATGCTAGGTTTGCAGTCAAAGATCTGCCCTTGGGCAGAAAGCTATGAATGAGTGATTGATCGAAAGAAACACAAGTAGAAAGGGACTTCATCTGTCACTCCCAGCAAGAAGTAATACCCCCAAAAAATTATGATTCCACAAAACAGTTGCAGATTGTAAAATTAAAAAAAAATAATAATAATTTTGAAAATAGATCCATAAGTCATGAAAAAAATCATAAAAAATCTTATATTGAAATTGAAGACCGTGTTCTGTAGAAAATCACGAGAAAGCAAGAGAATAGACTCATGTTCTCGGAAGTATAGTAATACTTGAGTAAAATTTTTCGTTGTACCGTGGGTATGTTATAATGTGGATGTAAAGCATGTTTCCCAGCCCTGTGTTGTAATGAGGTTTTGCTTTAATTATAATGATAAGTAATGTCTGACAAAGTCAAGAAATATTTTTACTTCATTTTATTTATGTTACCACTGGCAGTCACTAGAACCATAATAGTTATTTATACAGTGCCGTCGAGAAGTCGTTCTGCAGCCCTGGTGCTGCTCGCCACCCACGAGAAGGTTGGTATTCCTTTCACATTCCTTTCAGTCCGGCAACAGGCAGCAGCTAGCTCTGCTAAAGGTTGGAGTGTGTAGTTGTGCTTGTAGCCTTGCAGTTGGCTGTTCAGTGAATTAAAATGTTTTCTATTGAACGTGTGTTTTTAGTGGAAAATGTTTTTGCAGAACATGGCAATTACACAGTAAAAGTGCAACAGAAGTTCGCCAAGAACTTTCCCAATTCAAGACTGCCACATTGTGATACTGTGCGTGATTTACTAAAGAAATTTCGATAGACAGGGTCAGTGCATAATGCCGCGAGGAGTGGTAGGCTGATCATTTTAACAGAAGAAAAACTAGTAGATATTTCGAATAAGAGTCCACACCTGTGGAGTAACGGTCAGCGCGTCTGGCTGCGAAACCAGGTGGCCCGGGTTCGAATCCCGGTCGGGGCAAGTTACCTGGTTAAGGTTTTTTCCGGGGTTTTTCCTCAACCCAATATGAGCAAATGCTGGGTAACTTTCGGTGCTGGACCCCGGACTCATTTCACCGGCATTATCACCTTCATATCATTCAGACGCTAAATAACCTAGATGTTGATACAGCGTCGTAAAATAACCCAATAATAATTTCGAATAAGATACCTACTAAAATGCCCCACGAAATCAATAAGCAAATTGGCCCAACAAACTGATATTTCGTATGGTTCCACATATAAAGCCGTGAGAAAACAACTCAAATTATATCCATATAAAGTGTTGGTAGTGCATGAATTGCAACCTACAGACTACGAGTAAAGGCTACATTATTGTGAATGGTTCCAGAGGTTTATTATGCACCATGGAACTGATGTGTTAGATAGGACATTTTGTACTGATGAAGCCTGGTTCCATCTATCAGGTTGTATCAATACACAAAATACCCGAATGTGGTCCTCTGAAAATCTCAGTGCAATTTATGAATCTCCATTACATACAGAGAAAATTGAAGTATGGAGCGTAATCTCTCATTTACGAATTAATGGGACAATTTTTTTCATTGCAACAAGACAATGCCATGGCTCAAACATCGCATCAATCAATGCGACTATTAAATGAAATTTTTGGGCAGAGAATAATTTCTCAAGGACTATGGCCACCATCAGGGGCGGACGCAGGATTTTTTTTCGGGGAGGGATTTGAGGAGATAGTAAAAATTGAATAATGAGAAATAAGTTTATATACTCACAATTTGTTTCCGAGTCACAAACATTTGCAAGTTGGCCTGAGTAGCGTAGTCGGTGTATAGCCTTCTGTGCTCGAAGTTGCGCGTTCTATCCCAGCACAGTTCGATGGCATTTAAGTGTGCTTAAATGTGACAGGCCTCATATCGGTAAATTTATTGGCATGTAAAAGAAGTCCTGTGGGAAAAATTTCTGGCGCACCAGTGACGCTGATATAACCTCGGCAATTGCGAGCGTTGTTAAATAAACCACAATTTTTAAATTTTAATATTTACAATGACTGCAATACAAAAACAATGACAGAGTGATATTTACAGAAGGTGACGAGGCTTCTTAGTCATTTCATCCAGTACTTCATAAGCTTTTATTTCAACATTTTTATGTATCATCATGAAGACCAGTCCATTTAATCTGTCTGCTCCTCAAGTAAGTCTTCAAACACTGCAATGTTGAGAACGACCGTTCTGGTGTTGCTGTAGTTACAGGCAATGTGCAGAAAAGTTTTAGCGCCTTGTGAGTGCAGGGAAAAATAATTTCATTGCACCTGTTCAAAGATGATATAAAATCATTAGGCATTAGGTAAAGATTTTTCTGATCAAGGAAATTTCTTCTCCACATCTTCAGTTCATTGAAGAAAGACTCTGGTGACGCATCAACATCACTGGGCCACTGATTTACTATAGCCTCAACAGCAGTTTCTAAATCTTCATCTGATGATCGCACTATGTTTTTAGGCAGCAAAGTTTGTATGGACTTTAGGATTCCCTTATGATTTAAAAAACCTGTCCTTGAGCTGACTAATGAAATAGTCCAAGAAGGGAAGGAGAATTGAAAGCCTAAAATACTCTTCAGGACTCTCTGTCTTGAAGTTAGGATGCTGTGTTTGTCTCCCTGCAGTTCTTGGAATTTCCAGCATAATTCCAGTAAGTTCAGCAACACTTCTTGCCTCTAGGTTCACTGGCTGAAAATTTAAACGAAAATCTTCCAGTTATCTTTGTAGATTCTCACATAGTTCAATGCATGTCTTAAGGTCCATCTGTTCTGACTGTAGTAGACTGGCTAAACCATGTGACAGGCTAAAAACATGGCTAGCTACAATCATTGACACTAAAAATGTTAGTTTCTGTATGGCTTATATTACGGTGTACCGAAGTACATATGATAATATTTCAGTGCAGAAATTCTGCGTCATCATAAGATGATGGAAGAGTGGAACAGAAAAATTCTCTCCGGCACCGGGATTTGAACCCGGGTTTTCAGCTCTACGTGCTGATCCTTTATCCACTAAGCCACACCGGATTCCCATCCCGATGTCAGATAGAATCCTCTCAGTTTAAGTTCCACTTCTTGGGTTCCCTCTAGTGGCCTACCCTCATGCACTGCGTCATAGAGATGTATGACTATGGCACAATGTCCAATACATGTGCAGAGGTGCATATCATGATACGCGAAAAATAATCACTTTGTGTTTTAAGATGGTGCTTATTCCGTCGGATCCTGGCCACTTAGTCACTCATAACGAGTTATATTATTAGTCCTCTTGCGTTGGATCTCTTGTAGTAAGTGTCAGAGAACATTGCTACTCTCCAGTGGGTGGTGGATCAGAGTTGCGAAGCAGAGGCAAGAAAAATCGCAGATATAGGGATTTCTTTCAATGCAAAGATACGTTTATTTAACATTTTAGCAAAGAGAATTTACGTGGAAAACCCTCTAATTCCTACGTACATTCACGAATTAAAATCAATATTATTTTTGTTTCTTGTTTGTATTTGTCCCAAAATTTCGGGAGGGGATATATCCCCTTAATCCCCCCCCCTTGCGTCCGCCACTGGCCATCATGATCCCCTGATCTAACTCCTCTAGATTATTTCCTTTTGTGGGGGGGGGGGGGGAGGCGCTAAATCATCAATCTATAGGGGCACTCCCAAAACAATTGATGAATTGAAAACGGTAATCAGTAATTACTTGAACTCTGTGATGAGAGAAATTTTAATTAAAGTTTTCGAAAATAAATTAAAGTGAGTGAATTTGTGTCTTCAAGAAAATGGTAAACATTTTCAACATCATCTGTAGTAGGCAAATTGCATATTATTTGTTTATTTTAATTTTTTACTTAATTCATTGTCACAGAACATTATCACTATACACTAGCTTTCACCTGAATTTCCCTTCCCTAGCAGAATCGCGGCTGCACACATGGTGCGGAGTGACTTCTCAATGGCACTGTACAAGTAGTGTATACAGAGATAACTTTTCCACTCAAGTAGTTGCATTTAAGGATAAAAATGTAGACAAAATGACTTAATAACTGGATTCTTTAATTTTAGTATTATTAGATAGTTTTAGGCCTATATATATATATATATATATATATATATATATATATATATATATATATATATATATATATATATATAAATACCAAACGGTTATAATGAGTGCCACTACCCCTTCTGGAGTCCTGATAATACATTGATAGCATGCATATGGCAAAATCAGAAGGAGATGTGAAAAATATGCCACAATTTGCTGTGAAGATGAAAAATGCAAAAATATGGAGGCCAGAAGAAGAAGATGATTCTGACTGCAGATGTGGAGGTTTCTAATACAGAAAATATAAAAGTAACGTTTTGTACATGCATAGTAGACTTTAAAGTAATTTTACCGAAACATTAAATTTTCCATGTTTAGGTACATTTTTCTCCAGCCATGAAATTATGCCCACAAGTTAAATGTAACAAAGGTGCATAAAATTAATGCAGGGCTATTTTAATACCTTGCTTAGAACTGATTTTTTATGCGTCATCAGCATTGTTTCTAGAGCTATTTCTTTGTCAATATTGAAAAAAATATATAATAACCGCAAAAGTAGTCTATATGCAGAAAAAGTGATTATAAAAAATTCAGTATATAGACACCACTTACAATGTGTATGCAAAATTGTAACTCTCTACAATGAAAACTGCAATAATGGCAACATATTTTGTAATTGACTGCATGTTTGCCTATGTCCCCCCAATACCTTAATGTAGAGCAGGTATACCCAGCTGGGGCAACTCTAGCCTTCAGACAAAGTGTGACGTAGAATATCTGTGCCTTTATGGTATTCTGAGATTCTAACGTCACTGTTGCATCTTGTTTGAAGGTTCGATCTGGTGTAGAGCATAGAATAACAATACAAATCTGAAGTAAATTAAAATTACGATGTGGTTATCATAGCCTGTCACAACTAAGTTGAACTAACAGTTCTTTGTTTTTCTAAATACAATAAAACCTTGGATTACGAGTAACTTGATTTGTGAATGTTTTGCAAAATGAGGGAACAATGAAGAAACAATTTTGTTTGATAAATGAGCAATGTCTTGCAATACGAACAGCATGATTTGTACATAACTTGCTTCGCTTGCGAGAAACAACAAGAGGCAATGGAGGGGATCTCATCTGAGGAGGAAGGGGAAAAAAAAGCAGACGAATTCCTCACTTCAAATAAGATTAAAGAGGTGTGTAAAAAGAGGGAAACTGTATAAAATTGTGTTCAAATTCATCACCCTGATAGGGTTGTAACAGTGTGTGCGATAAATCTGTTTAACAACAACGCAATGTCACATTTCCGCAAAAGCAGGTGTCATTGGATAGGTTCTTAATCAAAGAGAGTATTCTGAATCTGAGCACTGAGCAATCTGATGGCACACAGTGTTCCGAATTTCACCGATGGAGTCACTGATGCTCCACCGGTGTCGCACCGGTGCCATCAGCTTGCAGAGGTGGTGGCAGTCTCCATCAGCCGCCATCAGTGAATCTGATTGGTTCTTGTGTAGGGCGGGAATTAGCAGACAAATAACATCGTGCACTGTTGTGTCATGGCGGTATATTCTGCTTTAGTTCTGCTGTATTGTTTGTAATGAGCACAACGTAAAAACAATATGTTAATGGCTTATGAGCGAACATGTCAACGGACCAGTTATTACTACCGGTTCAAGAAATAAATTGTTTATGCTCTCTTTTCTTTGAACGAAGATGGCAGTACGGAAATTTCGCAAAATTTTGCTAGCGTAGCGCAGACAACAACTTATACAGTCGCCATGACAGCCATCGATCCTTCCAGCAGTTTTGTTCCTATTTCGCTGCAGCGTGACGTCATTGTTGTCCACCGGTCCGGTGAGATTCGGAATACGCTGAAAGCAAAAGATTCCAGTCAGTCAAGCAGTCTGAAGTGATTCCGTTAGTGACAATAAAAATATTTTCTTTAAATGTTCAAGAAGTTGACCAAACAGTAAAACAGATGAAAGACACTCAGAAACAAAATACAGTAAAGTAATTTGTGTTGCACTATTGTATTGAATTTTACCTAAATTATACTGTATTGTATATGATTAAAAAGTTGTGAAACGAATTAATCTGAGTTTGCATTGCTCTTTATGGAGAAAGTCTCTTTGAGCACGTTTTCTAAACGAATTATGCTCTTAATCCAAGGTTTTACTGTATTAGGTTTGATAGGTAACCAGTCAGTAAATAAGTTATAATTCACTACAAGATAATTGAATATAGGGATTGAAATGGTTTACTGTTGAAATTCATGAGGCAGCAAACACTGAAACTTCAAGCTTATTGCCTGAAAAGTCGAAGGATTTATGTAACATGGTACAGAAAAGGTTATCTATATGCACTCTCAACTATTTGGAAAGATCCACTTCAAAAATAAATAGTTGTTTCCAATAGTGTCTTGTTTAAATAAATTAAAGTTCAAAGTATGTAATATAATGAGCATTTTTGTTGTTTTATCAATTTTTACTGTTTCTAAATTCTTACGAAACACTGTTATTCAATTATTGTTGAAGTATTAAAAAGTAATATATTGGTGTGATGGGCCCTTGAAGGGCCAAGTCCGACTTAATTATAGTATAACTGATTATGTATTTTTAATCTAAAAAAACCATTAACTTTTACTTCTTCATTAGCCCCTTCATTAATTTTTACAATAAATTATTTTTTTATGACTCTTTCGCAGACAAATCAACTTGTGAATATTGAATACTGGTATGAAAAAATATGACCTGCAAATTTTACTTTCACTGTCAAGACCATTATTTAACTTGTATGTTGTTTGGTCAACAGTCCAAAGACAGGTTTGAACATCATAAATGACACCAATAACGCATCACTCATGAGGCCACTTAACCAGGAGATAATGGGTTAGGGTGGCCAGTTCCTTTCCCCAACGAATAATTATATTTAAAAAAATGCAAATTAAATTCTTTATACAGTCGAAGATATGCAGATATTTGCAATAATTATATATTTGAGTTCATTTAACAAAATGTGCATAAAGCAAAGAAACATGATTTTACTGCTAGGTATTTCTGTTTTAAAAATCTTAAAATGATGTATCTTGTTACTTTCGGGCTTCCTGCTTAGGTTCAACAATAATGTAGCAATTTGAAACTTTGGTAATGATTATTTTGACTAAGGATTAAGGAAATTGGCATATCATTGTTGATTCGTGCAACAAAAAGTTATTTCAGTTGAGTATTATATTTTGTTAGGAGTCTAATAGATAAATAGAACAATAAACAATAAGACACTGCTTCCGTCCGTTAGAAAGCGGAAAAAAGCTCTTGCTGGCCTCTAAGTTACTCAACTTCCTTGTCCGAGGAATTCCCCATATCATGTAAAGGATTGACAACTCTGACAACACTGATAAACTAACTGACTCTGAGTGAACACAATTGAAACATCAAGTGACGCAGATTTAGAACAATAAACAATAAGACACTGCTTCCGTGAAAAAGCTCTTGCTGGCCTCTGAGTTACTCAACTTCCTTGTCCGAGGAATTCCCCATATCATAAAGGATTGACAACACTGATAAACTAACTGGCTCTGAGTGACCACAATTGAAACATCAAGTGACGCAGATTTAGAACAATAAACAATAAGACACTGCTTCCGTCCGTTAGAAAGCGGAAAAAAGCTCTTGCTGGCCTCTAAGTTACTCAACTTCCTTGTCCGAGGAATTCCCCATATCATGTAAAGGATTGACAACTCTGACAACACTGATAAACTAACTGGCTCTGAGTGACCACAATTGAAACATCAAGTGACGCAGATTTTTGTAACAGTCTTTAGAAATTAAAGTTCATAAACCTCCCCTAATTCAGCATGTATTTAATTTCATTTTTAAATACATTATATTCACATACATTATCA
This sequence comes from Periplaneta americana, assembly GCF_040183065.1. Classification (NCBI taxonomy): domain Eukaryota; kingdom Metazoa; phylum Arthropoda; class Insecta; order Blattodea; family Blattidae; genus Periplaneta; species Periplaneta americana. The sequence continues at coordinate 162,682,857 of NC_091119.1, forward strand.
GCATGTAGAGCTGAAAACCCGGGTTCAAATCCCTGCGCCGGAGAGAATTTTTCTCCATTCCATTACGCTTTCATCATACATTATATTCACCCAAATTTACAGCTTAAATTTTCTTTAGAACTATTAAGATGAAGGATCTTATTTGATATATCGCAGTGCTTGCACACTGGATGAGCGTAGGTTCTATCTTGCTTGTATCATACTTTCCAGAACAGTCTGTATGCCCAGGAACTCCTATTCTTGGGATCACTAATCTCTTTCAATACCGGTACCAAAATGAAAAATGGAAGCTTTTTTTTTTGCAGTCATTTCGTAGATTAGTTCAAAATATAGTGACTCTCCACTCCTACAAATAAGGTTCTTTTTGCCTTAAAATTTGTGTTATACCATTATTCCTGCTATTATTTTATTTAGTATTTCTAATTGTTACACTGGTGATGATATCGTCTACAATTAGAAAAGCAATAGACACGTTTGCAATAATAATAATAATAATAATAATAATAATAAAGGGAAGGGAAATGTTCCAGCTCGGGAGAAAACAATCGGAAATCATCGCTACATAAAATTCTTTACAAAGTTTGAATTAAATGTTTAGTTTTGTAACATGCAATAGAGTTTAATTTTCACGATGTTTCAGAAGAACGTAACGGTTACATCATCCAGATTGTGTTACTCGAAACCTAGATGAAGATAGCAATTTATAGAGGACAGGGGGTAGTGGTGGTTTCATCTGCACTGCAAAAAACATTACCGTCTTCTGCTGTTTATCCCAGCCAGAGATAATTCCTACCACCCACTGCATTTTCTTAAACGGATAACGAATGCAAGGTTAGAATAGGCAGTGAAGGTGGAAATGTACCGTTACTTCTATCTTGAATGGGGGTTCGAGGGAGAAACACGTGATTCACAAACTTTGTATTGTGGAGGGGGTGGAGAGGGTAAGTAACGGGAATTGTGCAGTGTGATAGATGTGCTAAAACAAGCATGTCGTGTAATAGTGCATTCTGTTGGTTTGTAGACCTACAAACCTGGAATAAGGTAGAAAATGTGTTTTAAACTACCTTCCGACCATAGGTAAATATTCACGTGAGAACTTTGTTCATATCTGCGAGTTAAATGTTAAATGTGAGCTAGTATGACGTCAAGATGAAATTTTGTTGTACTATTCAACAGCGCATTTTAACACTAGTTTGAGATTTAGAACAATTAAATAATAAAATTTATTATACGAACGAAAATAAGTTGTAATGTGATTTGTCGTCTGTCGTGATTTTGTATGAAATGGTGTTTTTATGCATTTATACTACGTTCACAATACGTAGTACTCAATTTATGAACGACGTGCATCCAGACCAAGTGTAATTAAAGTTATTCTGCGAGTGATGAATTTGTTCATTTGTTCGTGAAACCAAGAATTTGGAATCTGCAAGTACCGGTACCAGTAAGTTGTATAAAATGTAGACTTGTTGCAATTGTTATTAATATGGATACTTTTGTTATTAATTCATACATTCCGTTTAATACCAATATTTGGAATAATATTATTATATGTCTTTCTCGTGTTAAATTTTACCATACCTGGTTAACACGAGAAAGACGTATAATACATATTCCGAAGTGATATAGTGTCAAAAGTTGTGTAATCAAGATGAACCAATATTTATATGAGGTTATCACTCAATAACTTTGTACGTTCTTGTAAAATAACTTACTAGATTTGGTACAAGTTTACTCCATGTGTCAGTCCCCTATGCCTTAATTTTGGAGACAATAATATGCCATTCTAAAATTCAAAGTACCAGCACCATTCGTTTTTAACACGAATCTATATAGTGCCATGAATAATTGTAGATAGGCTACACATGCACCCCAGAATGTATATAATTATTACAAAAAGGATTGCGTTTTTGAATGCAATTATTTGTCTATTATATTATACCTGTATGACTGATTATTTTGGTAAATTATCATGCAACATCATAGATTTGGGATTTATATATAGGCCTATATATCAACATTTTGAATATGTGATCTTTCTGCATTTAACACACTTCACTATCATCTTCCAAAGTAGTTTATTTCTCGAGCTATAAAAAAAAACGATTTTAGAAAATCTCAAGCTCTGACTGCAAATATGTGTGGAATTTCCAAACGAACTTCAGAGATGCTCTCCACAGCATTGTGTATTTTTTGTACAATAGACTGTTTACATGTTATAACTTTCTTAAAGATCTTGCGGAACATCCCGAAAAAATTGCCACCATCGATTTTAGAAAATGTCAAGATCTGACTGGAAATAAGTGTGGAATTTCCAAACGAAATGTAAACAAGGTTTCTAGAAAGAGCTAAAATCTACAGAACATCTTGTAAAATTTTCTTCTCCTAGGAAAGCAATCAAACGACATCATCATGTGACAGATCTCAATGACTTCGATAAGGACATGTTGCGTCGTTGTATTGCACTGGGAATAAATATATTTCGTGCAGGCATACTACAGTGAATACATTTTATCTTTCCACGCTCGCATGTGAACAGCTGCGCTGTAGAGATGGGTAAAAAATAACACAACAGTTATTTTGGAACTGTTCCGGTCTCGGAACTGTTGCAAAAATGAACAGTAGGTCGGAACCTCCTGTTCCGAAATAACAGTGTTCCGACTCCGAGCTGCTCACTTGCCAACTGTTGCGGCCTCGCAGTACCGCGTGGCACAAGGTATGTTCCGACTCCCTCGGAACTGTTGCAAAAATGAACAGTAGGTCGGAACCTCCTGTTCCGAAACAACAGTGTTCCGACTCCGAGCTGCTCACTTGCCCAGCTGTTGCGGGCTCGCAGTACCGCGTTGCACAAGGTATGTTCCGACTCCGAGATAACAGTCGGAACGTCGGAGCTTGTTCCGATGAACCAACGACAGCTGCAGTTACACTGTACTTGAAACTCTCACGTGGTTGGAGGGGGGCGCATGGACATTGAAATCCTTGCGGTGGCGCGAACTTTAATATCAACATTTGTAAGATTGGCCAATCATCTGTAATGTTATAGTAAGTATTCAATAATCTGTAATATTGATTCCCGCTTTATGGTTTATTTCACCATTAGTTGACTAATTCTGTTTTATAAACATTCTACAAAGTCATAAAGTACGCATACTATTATTAATTAATTGATCAGCTGATTCTATACAAAGGTTAAAGTCGTAAATGGTAATGAGTGGTTTAGTTACAATGTCTGTATGTCGTTTGTTGAGGTTAAGTCTGACAAGCACAAGTTTTTGTGCTATCTTCTCTGTTATCAAAGAACGACAAAAATGTTGTAGCATTATTTGTTGGAAACTACCCATATAAGTACTGATTTGGAGAGCGAGGTTTAATGCGAAGTTTAAATTACACTTTGGTAAAGATGCGATTCCAACATTTTACTAACCCACAGCGGGGTTTCCAGGTTTCAGTACTGCCAATATATATCTTTTTTATTTATGAAATTGTAATATTTATTATTATTATTATTATTATTATTATTATTATTATTATTATTATTATTATTATAACTGTGCATTAAGAAAAGTAAAATTAAAAATTAATGATTTGTTTTTTTTTATTATGTAATAGAGAGAACAGAAATTACATACCATATGTTTTAAATGTTATGTTATTTTTTTTTAGTTGGCTACCATGTCTTTATAACTTTATGTACGAAAACAAAGTGTTGTATTCTGTCCTTGTAGTCAACAGCTGTGTAATTACTAACATTAAGCTTTTGAGTTCTGTCCGCATGCACAGCAATTTTCCAAAATCGATTCGAATGTGCATTGCAGTGCCATCTATAGATAAGAATGTGTACTATGTCATGCCTGTGAGTGCTCCAGTGTGAGCTGCATGGTGTTATTTGTCTATGGTGAAGAGGGAGGGTACTGTACCGTTCGTTTGAACGACTCCGACTCATCACCACTGGTGACTGTTATTTCGGAACTGTTATTTGGAACATAGTATTTTTTCGGAACCGGAACCGTCGGAACTGTTCCGGGAAAAGAACAACTTCGCCCATCACTACTGCGCTGTGCTCTGCCATTTCTGCTCTACTTCCGCGAGCGTGGAAAGATAACATTTATGCACTATATATTTAACATGTATGGACCAATGTTTTCGTAATGGGCATATTTCTCATTTATTGAAAGAACGGCTATATTTTATTAAGATTAATCTATTTTGCGCAGTCATATTATTCGAGTATTTAACATATTATATGGACAAATATCTCGAAAATATATATTTTTTATTTTTAAAGAAAGATCGTATTGTACTGGGGGTTAATCTATTTTGTGGAGGCGTGGAGCCAACGTTTGCATAATGTGCACATTTTTCATATTTTAAAGAACTGTTGTATTAATGCAACGAGCCTATAATGAAGGTAATTAAGAACAGAGTATGGATATTTATGAAACTCGCTTGCGCTCGTTTCATAATTTTCATACGAGCTTCTTAATTACCATTATAGGCGAGTTTCATACGACTTTTTATGCTCGACCATATTTCTAACTTGATATTATTAATTTTTTAGCAATGTCCCGTATGTTGTGAGATGTGCGCAGACGCGAAAGTATTGATTTTTTCCGAGGAACAGATGTCCACATTGACCTTGCTAGGCCATAAGAACCTTCAGGGATAACATTGAAATTAAATTAGACATTGAAAAACGAGATGACAAATTGAATTTATTTGAATATTATTTACAATTAACGCTAATTATTATAGTAACAGAACATAACCTTCTGCGACAGTATTGGTTTTCCAGCCTCCGTGACTTTTCGCTAATTCTCTTTCGATTGCATATCCGAGAATAATCGATACTTGCGGTTTTATAACGGTAGAAATCTGACCTGTCATTGGCTGAACAGTTGTAACCTGAGTCGTCATTGGCTGAAAGACCTGACCTTTAATGAGTAGGTGTACTTTAATGACATGCATTAAAGGTCTGCTACCAGGTGTATAATTACTACATTTCGGCATGGTCGAGCATAAACTATTTTATGCAGCTATATTATACAGTATTAAACATTAGGGCTCACTGTTTTCATAACGGGTACATTTCTTCAAGGATGGTTATATTGTACTGGAGATTAATCTATTTTATGCAGATATCACTTTTGTAGTAATAATATATAGGTCAATGTTTTTATTCAGGAGTATAGCACGCTGTGCATAAAGTTCGCTGGAAATTCTCTTTCCGTAAACATCTGGGGTACTATTCATAGACATTAAGCTAGCCCCCGCTACGAGCGTGCTAAACTAGCCCCGGTTATCGAGTGATTACTTGTACAGGATTCATATCATATCGCTAACACTGGTTTATGAATACAAAAAACTTTAGTTCGCTGATCATCCACCAGAAGTCCGCGCTAAGAATGTCTATGAATATGGCCCCTGATGACTGAACCGAAGCTGCAACTATGCATTGATCTTGAAGTGCATAATCAATTGATGCAGACTATAGTGATCAGGAGTACATTTTTGCCGATCCCTGCTTTACGTTGTCTTTAGGAGTAGATATGTGACTAAGCTTAGCAGGCCTAGTGGAAGGAGAATATCGTAGGGAAATCTGAGAGGGAGGAAGTAGTGAGAACTGATGAGAGAACTTGCTAGCGTAGCACAGGCAACAACTTGTACAGCTGCCATGATAGCCATTGAGCCTTCCAGCTGTTGTGCTCCTATTTCGCTGCAGCGTGACGTCATTGATGTCCACCAGTTCGCTGAGATTCGGAATACACTGTTCATGTAATCATCTGGTGCAGGTTGGGAGTGCGTCTAGCTGGAGTCATTATAAAAGTTCTCACAGAGGAACATCGCGCTAGGATTCGCCCTCCTCTTTCAGAAGAACTAATATAGAATAGCTCATCAGTGAGTCTTTGCACATGCCATCACTATTCAGCTTGGCTTGGCTTTTCAAGAGCTGGACCCTGGACGGACCGTACACTTAGGCCCGTAACACACTTGAAGAGTTTTCGCTAGCGAGAAATGTGTTGCGAGAAAATTGAAAAATTGATAACATGGATTCAAATGGACGTCCACACACTGGAAGAGATTCTCGTTCGAGGCAAAAACCTCGCGCGAGTTTCTCGCTGGAATCGGTAGCTCAGCGAATTTTCTTGACACATTTATCAAAGATGTTTGACATTTATACTCTTTATGACGATTGAATGTAGAAAAAGATATCACAGGTGGCGATGAATTGTATTGTTTTTATTTGAAAATGAGGAAAGATGGCTGATAAATGCAGTCAGAAACTTACCGAACTTATACGATGTCACCCGTAGGCCTATTTATAAGATACACGGGATGAAAACTATAAAAACACGAAACTTAAAGAAATCTGGAGAAAAATATCAGATTATCTGAAAATAAATAGGGCTATATTTTATTTTGACGAGATTTAAAAATATTAATTAAACATTTGAAATAATGTATCTATATGTCTTAAAAGTTTACATCATTTTAATCAGAAAATAGCAAAGAATTCTCTATTATATCATGAGTGGCAAAAAAACTGTGGTCCATTCAACCTGAAATAACGCCTAAACGTATCATCATTCAAATCGAAACCAGTGTCCAAAACTCGCCCTTATTTTCGTGAGATACAATGCGATTTTCAGATATTTCTGGCTTTAATTTTAGGCCTACTTTTTCTTTTCATTAACAAAATATGTTTATGTAACTCCATTTCCTCGTCATCTGAATACTTAGATTCAACATAGCGTTCGTACGTAATTTGTAAAGTACGACAATATATTTACAGGTTATATATTTAAGTACGACAATATACGTAAATACATAACCTATAATATTTCCCCCAACGAGTGATTACTATAATCAGAAAAATGCTTTCTGTATGAAGGCAGTGCATAGATGATCATAGCGAGGTGTGATCTGTGACAGCGAGAACTCGCCAAGTGTGTGTAGGGGTGCTCTTCGCCTCTTTCTCGCAACACATTTCTCGCTAGCGAAAACTCTGCAGGTGTGTTACGGGCCTTAGGCACGCTTTGGTCCATTGTGCGCCCTGTATGTGCAATGATTGTCCAAGTCAGACAGGTGGAATTCGTGAAGGTGGGCCATCCTGCCTCAGCCCCACATTTCTCATACGAATAGCCCGACAAGCCCCAGTGGCTCGGAGCTGTGTCAGCATCGGAAACTCCAACCTATTTTTAATCTTGCAGATGATAGGTGAAATGAGGGGGAGGTGGAGAGTGTAAGTGGAATGATAGATGGAAACGGGATACTGAAAAAAGTTTAGAAAATTTGGAACTCTATTTTGGAAAGTGTTTGAATATCGAAAGGGAAAATGTTCAGTATTATTTGTGACAGTAGTCGGTTGTGAAACTTGGACTCTCACTTTGAGAGAGGGACAGAGGTTAAGGTTGTTCGAGAATAAGGTACTTAGGAAAATATTTGGGGCTAAGAAGAATGAAATCACAGGAAAGTGGAGAAAGTAACACAATACAGAGCTGCACGCATTGTATTCTTCACCTAACATAATTAGGAACATTAAATACAGACGTTTGAGATGGGCAGGGCATGTAGCACGTATGGGCGAATTCAGAAATGCATATAGAGTGTTAGTTGAGAGATCGGAGGGAAAAAGACCTTTGGGGAGGCCGAGACGTAGATGGGAGGATAATATAGAAATGGATTTGAGGAAGGTGAGATATGAATGGTAGAGACTGGATTAATCTTGCTCAGGATAGGGACCGATGGCGGGCTTATGTGAGGGCGGCAATGAACCTGCGGGTTCCTTATAAACCATAAGTAAGTAAAATTACAGAGCAACTACATACTGTATTTCTGATTTGAATGTATTGCTTTGAACAAATGTCTCCAGGGTTGCCAGATGCTCTCTTCAGGAATCCTGGACAGTTGGTGATACCAGCGAATAGAGATTATAAAGAAAAGACACTGAGCGAATTTTCCTGTGTTTTGTTTCTCTGTGCACCGGCGTTTAGTTCCACTTTCAAGCGCTAGAGGTTAGTGTAATCGAGCATACGCTAAGCTAATAATTGAGTATAGAGTTGAGACACAGGATCCAAACATCGCCTACCTTATTGCATAATCCAGTAACGCTTTGCTTCAAATAAATTCAAGTTAACAGTTTTTTCTTATTTCTCAGTGACAAACTAGTTGTAATAATAATTTTTAATATTTTATATATAATAAATTATATTATAAAATAATATAATATATTATAAAATTATGTATCAAATTCGTTTAATATTTGTATATAATATTATATAATATACGTATATGGTTTCACTTCTCATAAGAATCTTGTTTTTCCATTTTCAGTGCTATCAAATCATTACATATTTTAATTGTTGTTGGGGGTAAACGTCTCAACTCTTATTATAAGGGAACTCTAGAGTCTAGATATTACAGTTAATGACTGATTTATTATTTTATGGATCCAGTTTATTTTATTTGAGTACATAATGTATCTAGATGTATTAATTATATGTGTTATATTTCCGCTGTGTCGGCTGCTAGCTGGTGTAATGTCAGCGCCAACTCTAGGGAGAAAGCAGAATCTCACGCTCTACCTGGCTTGAAGGTCATTGAAATTAGTCCGGCTACATCAAAGGTACTGACGCGAAGTTACCTATACGCTGGTGATACTGCGTACCTTAACGTAACTAAACATTTGAATTAATTCAATTTGCAATGCAGTTGATTTTATTCGTTTTATGTATTTCAACTAATTATATAGGCCTTGGACCTAAACTTTCAATTTTGTTACATTTTTGCTACTCGTAGATTATGAAATTTTCTTTGAATTACTAATGAAGTCTGGGAAAGTAGGTAATATATTACAGCCTGATCAATACAGAAAAAAACACACAATACAGTGTTTAAATCATATCAATAATAAATCAACTTCCAAAGAGAGTAAAGAATAAAGGTATTGTATTATAGCCTACCTAATTCATTCTACAGTATTATAATTTTTATTTCAATACAACCCGAAGGAGGCGCCAGGCGGCGTTGACGACGACATTGAACATAGGTTTGTAAAAGATCTTGAAAAAATTAATAAGGAATTTTAAAAATAATTTTATAGAAATTAGCAAAAAAAAATCATTTTTTCATTTCTTTTTTAACATTTCGGAACAAATATAACTCAATCCAGGAAAAAGGAGAGACCATTAAAATCCGGAACAATCCTGGGAAATCCAGAACGTCTGACAACTCTGATTGCCGCTGTCCAAGAAGGAAGCCATTGAATTGAACACAGCTATAATTTCAGATTATACTTTGTGATCAGCATATCGGCTTCAGTCTAGATTTTTCATCTGTCCACATACTCTTAGGCCTATTATTCACTGCTGTGAATTGTTGCCTATTGTTTTCCTATTCAGCAATTTTCTCTGAGAGGATAGAAAACATTGACATTTCGCTTCAAATTTTATTTCGCAGGACTTATAAAATAACACCCGGGAGGAAATTAAACGCAGAATAAATATGGGAAATGCCTGTTATTATTCGGTTGAGAAGCTTCTGTCATCTAGTCTGCTGTCAAAAAATTTGAAAGTTAAAATTAATGAAACAATTATATTATCGGTTGTTCTGTATGATTGTGAAACTTGGACTCTCACTTTGAGAGAGGAACAGAGATTAAGGGTGTTTGAGAATAAGGTGCTTAGGAAAATATTTGGTGCTAAGAGGGATGAACTTACAGGAGAATGGAGAAAGTTACACAACGCAGAACTGCACGCTTTGTATTCTTCACCTGACATAATTAGGAACATTAAATCCAGACATTTGACATGGGCAGGGCATGTAGCACGTATGGGCGAATTCAGAAATACATATAGAGTGTTGTTGGGAGGCCGGAGAGAAAACGACCTTTGGGGAGGCCGAGACGTAGATGGGAGAATAATATTAAAATGGAGTTGAGGAAGGTGGGATATAATGATAAAGGCTGAATTAATCTTGCACTGGATAGGGACCGATGGCGGGCTTATGTGAGGGCGCAGTGAACCTGCTGGTTCCTTAAAAGCCATTTGTAAGGAAGTAACTTAAGGACTTTTAGTGGGATAAAAAAAAGAATAAAAACAGGATATTTACAGAGATTTCAAGCTTTTTCTCTGGCCGTAAGGTAAGGGGCTAAAAAAAGGGGAGTATCCTGCGAAAGGCAGGACATCTGATCACCCTACGCTGTACTGTATGTAGGTTTAAAAATACACTTAATTCGGTGCACAAACCATACACTTTCCTTATTGCACTGTATTAGGGAAGTACAAAGAGTTCCTTATCATAAAAGACTGTATACACAGTTATTCAAACATTTTGATCAAAGAACATTGCCCTTCACATTTGTTTAAATAATATATACATATTTCATTCTTTCCCTTCTTGCAATCCTATCAGCTATCCCTCCCTTCCTCTCTGTTCCCCGCCGGAGCCTGAACTGCTATCGTTTCCTCCTGATAATACTTGGTGAGTAGTCAGTCAAGAGGCAGAGCATGACTAAAGCTGAACAACGTTTTGAGTGTATTCCCAGTGTTCTTGTGGAAATGTGTTTGTGAAGTATGTTATGAATTGTGAATTTGTGTTATTTTGCATGATAAACCAACCGCGTACACCCGAAATTCGTCTATATTTTGAGAATTTATTCCGTGACATTTATTCCTTAACAGAATTGTCAGGAGCATTTACATCAGTGAAGTGAATCTTGTTGAGGAGTCATAAAAAAGTGATTTACGACTCGGTGGACTGTTGCGACAAGAGTAATAAGTAGAAGGCTCTGTATTTTGCGTAAGAATATTTTATTGCCTGGTGGTAAGTGCATTTTTATTAGTTTGTGTACATAGAAATATGAACGAGCACGTGCGTACGTATGTGCATTTTACAGTTATAATATGAGTAGCTATGCACATAGGCTATACTTTTTTATGTCTGAGTTAGAGTACTTAACGAATACCGGCATATTTTAACTTTTAACACAAATAGCTTAATTGCTTGTGTGCAATCATAAATTAATGTAGATAAAATATATCAACTGGTATTTTATAAAGAGAAATCGTGCCTCCTCTGGTACAGTTTTCCTGGAGAATACAGTAAAACCTCCCTAAAACGAAACGCGATCGTTCCAGAATTTTTTTTTCTCGTTTTCACAGGTTTTCGTTTAGCAAAACTAAGAATAGACTACTGCAATATGTTCACTGTAGGAAGAACCCAATGAAGAAATAATTTGAAATAAAGTGCAAAGTGAATTTTATTTTCATAATTATTAACTTACCTTAACTTAACTTGCAGCCTCTCTCAGCGCCCTACTTTCTTGGCCACCACGTTTTTTTTTTAAGTGCATTGCCGCGACTTATTTATTTTTTTTGAAGGGAACGTTGTAGGATTTTCTTCTCGTCCTGTATCAATTCAGAGTGTAAATTGCGCCCTGATCCATCGGTTGTATAACAGAAGTTGTGTTTGATGGAAAATAGATTAACTTCACATTAGACAAATCAATCCTTGGATGGCAGGTAGCATTGTCTAAAAACAGTGTGACCTTACGACCTTGACATTTCATTGCTCCATTAAAATTATGAAGCCACTCTTCCATGATAGAACAGGTCATCTAGGCTATTTTTATTAAATCTTACAGTTTTACTTTATTCGCACTGTTATTTAACACTGTTATTGGCATATTAACACAAAACTGAGAATAAATAAACGGAAATGTGAAACTAAATTGGCACTACACTACAATTATTCACAGTTTTATTCTACTCGCACTGTCCTTTATCACTGTATTGGCTTGTTGGCACAAAACTGAGAATAAATGAAAGAAAATACAACAGGGTTGGAAGAAGTAACCTGCCTGGGTTCTTGACAATACACAAAGAATAGTGACATGGTTAGAGAAGCTTCACCCCTAAAGCCTGACAAAGAATAGCGAAAGTCTTCCAGATCATTGCATGTACAGTCACACAAAAAATTATGTTATGCTTCGTACAGTATTATCACAAAATGAAAAATGGTTTGAAAGAATTTAGCAATAGTTACGCTTAAAATTATCCGTTTTAGTCAGGTTTTTTTTTTAAAATCTAAATGGTGCCCAAAATGATTCCGTTTTCGCGTTAGGCAGTTTTCCGTTTTAAAGTTTTATTTTACATAGACAATCATTCCGTTCCCAAATTTATTTTTCGTTTGTGCAGGTTTTCTTTTTATAGAGGGTACGTTTTAGCAAGGTTTCACTGTATTAACTTAAAATATATTTCGTGATTTGTTTCAAATTTACTCATATAGATGCACACACATACACATAGTCCGGGGCATGAAGTTATGAATTACGAATATTATCAGAATATGTAATTTAAATTCTATTTCTTTGTTTATAACCGTAGACTGCGAAATTTCTACTAATATTAAATTTGCTCAAGAGTAACATTTAATTAATAATTTATTCCAGCATACTTTTCTTTAGAATTCAACATTTAATTTAAGAATGTAATATTTTGATATGTGACGTCTATATTAGACCTACATTAAGTTATAGGTAGAAAAATAAAAGGATTTGTTGGAATTAAACAGACACTGGTCGCTATGGAAATACTTACATACGTCACATCCGATAAACCTAACAATGTGAACGGGTCCATTCCTATAGGCCTAAGGAGTCCGCATGGTATGCATGTGACATAACCTACTTGGAAGAGTTTATTATAATCCATGGAGGGGTGTATGCATTATAAAATATTATTCAACTGTGCTTTGACATGAACCTGAAACAGACGCGTGCACAATACATACCTAACTATAGAAAGTTAATACAACGATGGCGTTACATCCAGATAGGTTAAAATAACAATACCAATATTTACGGGATATTCTCATGAATTTATATACAATATAGGCTTACCAGTTAACTGTCAATCGCTTGTCTTCCTAATAGTACAGATCTATATTGAATTACTCTACCTGAACTTAAAAAAACACATTGTAGCCTGCACTGTTATAAATGAAAAGGTGCTAGAAACCATCGTCTTCTTTCTTATTCTACTTACTGCGTTCGGATTATTGAGGTTTGGATTATCGAGGTTATACTGTATTACTATTTTTGGAGGGTTGACTTATTTGTACAGTAGTTTATGTAATTTCCCCTAATTTCTGTATAGACATGACATTCATTAAATTATAGGGTTTTCTTCAAATGCCCCGTCACTTTTTTTCTAGAGTATGTTACTGTAATTTATGATGTACGATAGGCCTCTATTAATATAAATTGAAGACTATAAACTTTTAGAAATGTACAAGATAAAAACATTTATTAATTTAATCATTTGTAGTCATATTGTTTCTCAATTTGTTTAACTTGATCGCAACACTTCTTCCCGTGTTCGAGTGTGTAGGCTACTCAGTGACGAATTTCCGGCACAATTCCGTTTTTTTTTTGTAGAAGCCGACTGTTATGTTTCGCATGCTGGGGAAAGTATTATAAAATATTTTGTTATGTAAATGAAATGTGTAACATTTATAAATAATAATAATAATAATAATAATAATAATAATAATAATAATAGACCTATTTTTATTTTGGTCAGAAAAAGAAAAGACTTACGTCAACGTAGCTAATTTAGACTACAATGAGTTCCCTTGTTGCTGAGATGCAAAAGTGGCCTGGCGAATGGCAGTAGAATAATACGATTGATGAACTCTTCATCATCTTCTCAATATCCATGGATTTAGTAGGCCTAAACTGCTTGTATATACACACAATATAAGAAGACTATTGAGTCCTCTGCTGTGGAATAACGGTTAGCACACCTGACCGTGAAACAAGCGGGCCAATGTTGAAATCCTGATTGAAGTTTTCCGGGGATTTCCCTCAACCCATTTAAAGCAAATGCTGGGTAACTTTCGGCGCTGGACCCTGGACTCATTTTGCTGACATCACCTTCATCTCATTCAGACGCTCGATAAACTTAGCAATTGATAAAGCGTCGTAAAATAACGAACGAAAAGCAAAAATGATTATCGAGATATTCTACTTTTATAGTTCTTCCTAAGTAGGTCTTCCCAAGCGCCATGACTGGTAACAGAATAAAAAATCATCAATTTTCAGTATTAAAGTTTTGTTCTATCGAGAAATACAGTTTAAGCCCTATTCCTTGAAAATCTGGATGAATAAAATTAACATCGATGTTGATATTCATTAAATTTTCTTTAGTTTGTTTCGATAGTATCATTTAGAGACTTGCGGGTTGATGGTCGAGGACGACACAGCAATTTCCAATGTTCCTTCACCTTCTTGGTTGGCGACGCATGCGACTTTTTTATTCTACTAACAGACTCATCTATCTTACTCTTATTTTAAATATAGTAATAGAATGATCAACTTACAGTTACAATATATGAGGGGCAGTCAAATGAAAACGGGTCATATGCCAAAAAATATAATAGAACATTTATTACCTCAAAAGTAATTTCCAAAACTGTTTATACATTTATCCCACTGCGAGACAAGTCGATCAGTCCCATTCTTGAAAAAGTCACACACGTCTTCGTCCGATGCAAAACGAAGTCCTCTAATGTCTTTCTTCAACTTTCCAAAAATATGAAAATCGCATGGGGAGATATCTGGGCTGTAGAAGAGGGGGTGTTGAAGCGTTTCCTAACCAAATCTCTGAATCGTATTCCTCACGGAGTTGGCAGTATGTGGGCGGACATATCATGAAGAAGGATAAAGGTACGGTCACACGTCGCTACTTTTGCAGCGATGCAGTACAAAAAACTGCGCAACTCTTGTACTGCGACGTGTGAACAACGGTGCAACCCGAAAAGTAGCGGCTGCCGAACCTGCTGCCCACTACTTTTCCATGCTGCGCGCAGCTTAAAAGTAGCGACGTGTGAACAGGGTTCTCAGGGTTGCAGCCGCAGCATTTTTGATATCGGTTTTGTTGAAAGTTTTGCTGCGGTTGCGACCAATGTTGCCACCCATATGTGCCAATGATACTTTTATTGTTTGGATGTATTTTAATGTTAGATGTAATGAAAATAAATTATTTGTAACAGTTATGAAATGCATAACACAGTCTGAGCATACTTGCTGACGATATAATTCATTTTTTTTTAATTTTCTGTAGTGTAGTTTCAAACAGGAGGGTTGCCAACATTGATTACGTGAATATGCTGTTTGTTATCATTTAAGTATATAGGCGTTTTTAAAAGCTTTATAGTAAAAATAATGCCAATTTCTGAATACTAGTTAGGGCAGAAAAGCAAATAATAGATAAGTAAACTTTCGCATGAGTTTCTTAATAATGCGAACATAACCACAAAATTTATATTGAGAAGTCAACACGGAGATGGAAACCTGCAGCATGACTGCGGCTGCAAAAGTAGCGCCTTGCGTGTGAACAGACTCGCAACCTCCAGTTGCAACTTTTGCTGCACACTGGGTTGCGCAGCACGAAAAGTAGCGCGCAGCGCGCTACTTTTGGCTTACGTGTGAACACGACACGCAACTTTTGCAGCTGCAGTACAAAAGTTGCGCAGCAAAAGTAGCGACGTGTGACCGTACCTTTTCGCCGTTCGATAGCATTCCAGGTCGTTTTGACTTCATGGTGCTCCTCAGTTTCTGTAAAGTTTCTTCATAACGCTGTGCCCATGCTCGAGAAATTAAACAAGTAGAGGACCTCTAGAATCGAAGAAGAATGTAAACATGACTTTACCGGAACTTGTGTGCATTCCTTTGGACTTTTTCGGTGGGGGAGAATCCATGTGTTTCCATTTTTGGCTCTGCCGTTTGCTCTCCATTCAAAATGGTGACACCAAGATTCATCGCCAGTGATAATACGGCAAAGAAATGCATACTCTTTCTCGTAGTATCGTTGCAAGTGATCCAGTGAAGCAGTCATTCTGTTTGTTTTTTGTTCCTCCAACTGATGTAGAACCCATTGGGCGCAGATTTTTCGGTAATGCAGGTGCTTCATCGCAATGAGTGTACGGAACCGTGACTTATTCCCACCAAACGACGAAGTTCTTCCACAGCGATCCGTCGATTTCCCCGTATAAGACCATCAACCTCAGCAATAACAGGAGTGATGGCACGATGAGCCTGTCCTGGACGAGCCTGCGGTAGCACGCGTCCCTCTCGGAATCTCTTGTGCCATTCTAATACACGCGAACGTGAGATGCTGTGTTCGCCGTAAACAGCAGACATGCGACGATGGATTTCTCGTCCTCCTACTTCTTCAGCAGTCAAAAATCGCACTACACCTCACTGTTCTTCTTTATCTGTCTTCATGAGTGATGTTGGAAGAATACACGTATCTCTAACCTCACTTCCAGCACAATAAACGAACTACAATCTTACTAATAAACCGTGTATAGTTTTTATACTAGACTTATGCAGAGTTGAGACAGAAAACTTTACTAATAAACCATGCAGAAGCGATGGACGTATAAACAGCCTGTAACTATACAATGGGAATTCCTTTGCAGTAGTTATATACACGAAACCCCTTGTTTAAGCGTTGTATATAGAGAAAAAATGGCCGCCCCTCTAACAGCTGTTCGTATCGACTGTCATTTTATGATGATGGTTGCCTAGTAACCAAAGAAGAACAAACCAAAGAGCACGGAATAATTAGAATAATATTACTGTAGCTTGTACTCTTTGACCAAAATATAGTATGGTAATCGATTAGAGCCAGTTGTACTATCGATACTTAACACGCCACACTAGAGCCCTCTACCGGATGCAATAGAGAACCTCAGATATTCTATTATCTTTCGTAACGAAGTAATGACGAAACTATGACGTAGCTGTGCAACATTTGTACTGTTATACGCGACGTATATAGTGATTATTAGTAAGAAATTTACACACCACGTATAAATGAGCTACTCATTGTATAAGATAGTTAAAGGTCTGTATATAGAGATTTTATTAGTAAGACCGCTAATGTGTAACTGTGCTTTCGCGAGTTGCCACTAGATGTCAGTTCAGCAATCAAATTCCAGTGGTACCAAATTGCCCGCCGTGAGATATACGCATGGTGACCCGTTTTCATTCGATTGCCCCTCATATTCGACAATACTACAAGACGTGAATAAAAAAAACTAAATGCATGCTACTAAATTAATAATAGCTACGTTTGAGTTTGAACAAGAAAGTTTGACTGCGATAACGGAGATATGGTCAAGTGGGGCTATTATGATACAAAAAATCAATCTTTTGCTGTAATTTTTCTATCAAAGCATATACAAATTTGAAAAAAACTAAGTCATGTGCTACTTTAGACACACATGAAGGACTTGGAGTTAAATTAATTTTTTATTTGTAATATTAGATACAATTAAAATAGAACCAGTGTATATACGATAGCCTTCTGTGTTGGCTATTGTGATACACCTAGAGGGCTATTCTAATACAGTGCTGTAGAGCTGGCCATATTATACAGATCAATGAAGTAAGGCTATTGTGATAAACACAGATGTTTAATCATAGGCGGAGAGAGAACTGTTTCCTTGGGGGGGGGGGGCAAAGCAAAACCATAGAATCCCGATATAACGAGATTATGGGGACATCGTTTATCTTCTCCCCCCATTATAGCTTGACCTTGGTACAGTATATCGGAATATGATCATTTAATAAAGGTATTTTAAAATAAAGTAAAATTGTAACAAAATATACAATGTTACTTTTTTTTCCCTCTTGTAAGGAAGAGGAACTCGAAGGCTTGCACTGCAGCCTGAGGCTTATTGTGCTTACCACTCCCATTTGTGAATGGGTAGCCGAACGGCTATGCTCTTGTACACGTATAGCACGCCACACAGTGAACTTAACCTGGGCTATTGTATGGATGGTGATATGTGAATTAGTGATGGCGAAATGAGTCCGAGGTCCAACATCGAAAATTACCCAGCAATTCTGCTTCAATTAGTTGAGGAAAAACCCGGAAAAACTCTAACCAAGTAACTTGTTCAAACCGCTCGTTTCATGGCCAGATGTGCTAACCATTACTGCACAGCGGTGGACCAAGTTTACATTATTATTTTATCTGTTTATTTAAAAGAGCAAGATATTGTATAAAATGTGAATTCTATAGTCCCGACGCTGTTATTTCCGGCGTGACTCCGCCTCTTTGCTTACGTTTTAGAAAGTGAAGGCTCTATAAAGTCTAGATAGGTAGTATCGTTCGCCATTTTTGTTCTTACGCTGCCGAACTACCATACGAGGAATCTATTTGCCACACCGTTAAACATTATCATGTCGTAGCTCCTATGATAATAAATCAAACGCAATGTAATTCAGCAAATAATTAAGCGGCAAATAACGTCTTCGTGTGCTTTCTGCGAACGCCAACGGAAGAGCTAAAATGGCGGGCGATTATTTTAAGTATTTATCGAGCCTTAAGAAATGAATCAGCGAATCACAAGACGCACACGTTTAAATGTAGCCGACCTGCAACGCGATTGGCTGCCGGAAATTGGAGCGACGGGACTATAATTATTTTATTTCATCTCGTCTTTAAGTTTAACCGGGATCACTTTTCTTTTTTCTGCATTGTTGTGCAGTATGTTATTCATATTTCTTCAAGTGGCTGCTTGAACACCAGCAGAGTTCTAACACATCAGTACAGTGTTAAAAAAAAAAAAAAAACATTATAGTGCTTCTATTCCTCAGATGAGGTATAGAAATTCTTATACATTCAGAAATTTAAAATAAATATTATAGTCCAGACACATGGTCTGAAGACAATAATTCGTCAATTTAAGCACAGAAACTTAATCATAAACAATAACAAGAAAAATCTTTTGAATTCAATATTTTCTAACGTTAATAGAAAACAAAAAAAGTGTTCGGCCAAGTTTGGGGGGGGCAGTGCCCCCATGCCCCCCCCATAACTCCGCCTATGTGTTTAATGTATTATCTATAAAAGTTTGGTTGAAATCACATTGAAATTGACTAAAATTTAGCAACTTTTGTAATGACCTTTTTCCCGTAAAAAATTTATATACTGTATATACAATTTACTGAAACTTTAACACTTTCTGCCAGTGCTAGGAAATTGTTGTATGTCCAAATATTTTTTTGTGTGTAAGGAAATAGATTGAAAAAATGATACAGTTTATATTGCTGAAATAAATTAAAATACGTTTTTAAATAATGATGAATGTATTTTCTAAGTTGTGTTAATGTTTATACCTGGTAAGGTTTATCTTGTCTCAGTAGCAATAAAACCAGGTCCCTTCAAATGAGGGTGGAGATTATAGGAGGGTTGTAAATTTTCAGGGTTCCTTTCAAAATCTTGTTATTGTACAGGCTGCCGAAACTCAGTTTCTTGAAAGACAAGCTCAGTGACGGAACTACACAGTACGAAGAGAGATATTTTGTTATTTTATTTTGCGCTACAGAATGTATCAACTAGTCTCTTCCGCCACTGGATGGATGGACGGCATTGCTCCATTCCCCCCATCGCCATAACAACACAGACGAAGATATCTCCTTTCTCTCTCTTTTCACAGTGAGACAAGATACATCACACAGCCTTTAGCAGAAAGGAGAGGATCTCGTCAGTATTTCACAAGAAGTAGCTATGACTTTATTTCAATTGCCCGTCCACGGACTCAGAACTACAATACACGATATCGTAATATATGATATGGCTTAATTATTTATCTTCATAACATGGTCATGAATAATAGTAAATTACAAAGGTCCAATTTCCATGTACTGAACGACTTTTATCTCTTGACGTGTGCTTCTTCGCAGAACAGTGATGCAATTTCATGCGGGTACATCCCCATCTTAGATTGTTCCAGCAAAATGAGGGCGTGTGAAATGGACTCAATTTACATGCTGAGCATTTGTATGTGATATGCCCGTAGTTTCAGTGACTTATCGGAAAATTGATGGGCTCCCCAACAAACATATTTGGATCTTCAACTCATTAACAAGTGTTGTAGTCATACCGGTATTAATAACTAGCCGTACCCGTGCGCTCCGCTGCACCCGTTAGAAATAAATATAAAGTAATTACATAATTAAAATAGGACATTTCATCCAGGCAAAATTCGTGTTTGATAGAAGGATAAATCGTTTAATATGTTACTTAATTTAAATCGGATCCAAATAATTAAAATGCGATCATTTTGGTCCAGAGACACTCATTTGGTGCAATGACAATTATTCCTTTAACATGTTTCTTAATTTTTATTACATGCAACCATAGTTTAATGAAGATTGATATCATTTAGATTTAATGTGTATATTTTATTTTACTTGTTATAGGTTTCAATTTAATTATGGAAATAACTTAATTTTAACCCTTGTTTTCTACGTATTCAGTAAATGGAGCTTGGCCCACTATGGTTCTGAACCCTTCAAATAACTTAAATTGTATTATATAATATTACATATAATATAATATAATATAATATAATATAATATAATATAATATAATATAATATAATATAATATAATATAATATAATATAATATAATATAATATAATATCAGAAGTTACTGTAATAATAGTATAGCATTATGTCCATCTAGAGAAACTACACTTTCCAATGGTGAAATAATAATTAATTATACAAATCGTTTAATTTAGCTTCCGATATTACTTCATACAAGCACAGAAACATTCTCTGTAGGTTATCTTTCATAGTTTTCGATTGTTGCTGTCCAAGGCCCCTTATAGACGAAGTCATTTGTTTTTAATTCATTACAATGCCTTAGATGGCAGTTATTTTAATTTTAAAATCCATTTATCTCATTAAATATCAGTCCTATCAAAATTTTTCAAGGGATAAAACTTATCGCAAATTATTTTTAAAGAAACTTTTGTTATGTAACATTTTTCACAAAAATCAATAATAAGCGAGATATTTCGATTTATTCAATTCAGGCCCCCTTATAACCCCCCTTTTAAATAACGTATTTTGAATGCCATATAGCCTAAAATCTAAGTTACAACGAACTTAATTTATATTCCAATTTTAATCGAAATCCGTTCAGCCATTATCGCGTGAAAAGGTAACATACAGACAGACAGACATGACATACAAACAAAAATTAAAAAAAAAGCGATTTTCGGTTTCAGGGTGGTTAATTATATATGGTAGGACCAATTATTTTTGAAAATTCGAAAATTACCAGAAAAATTTCGGCTACAGATTTATTATTAGTATAGATTAGTTGAACTAGTAACAACTCGCCTTTTCTTTATTTCATACAAATATAAGTTTTAGAATACAAGCAAAAATGTGAAATAAAAAATGGAATTGAATATTTTAAATTTAGAAGCTCTCTTCCCACTTTGCAGGGGCTATTGCGACGCCACTGCTTAGTTTGGTCTCAGAACTCGAACTTTTTCAATAGAGCGCCATCATTTTATCCGTGCTCGCTTTCAGCGGCGTCTTGGCCGCAGGAACACCACTCGCCTGCCGACATTATTAGTACAGTCCTCACGTGGTCAGCGGATCGACGCGATGCACCCACATTCTTATAGATCAAGGTAAATCGGATTAACGGAGAAGGCTAACTTAGTACTACTATTATTATGAAAATTAAAATTTTGGACGTGCATAACATTGCTTACTTTTTCAAAGAAGCTGTTAAAATTGTTCTCCTTGTCAATGAAACTGTTAAAATTGCTTACTCTTTCAAAGAAGCCGTTAAAATTGTTCTCCTTGTCAATGAAACTGTTAAAATTGCTTACTTTTTCAAAGAAGCTGTTAAAATTGTTCTTGTCAACGAAACTGTTAAAATTGCTTACTTTTTCAAAGAAGCAGTTAAAGTTGTTCTCCTTGTCAATGAAACTGTTAAAATTGCTTACTCTTTCAAAGAAGTTGTTAAAAATGTTCTCCTTGTCAATGAAACTGTTCAAATTGCTTACTCTTTCAAAGAAGTTGTTAAAATTGTTCTCCTTGTCAATGAAACTGTTAAAATTGCTTACTCTTTCAAAGAAGTTGTTAAAATTGTTCTCCTTGTCAATGAAACTGTTAAAATTGCTTACTCTTTCAAAGAAGTTGTTAAAAATGTTCTCCTTGTCAATGAAACTGTTAAAATTGCTTACTCTTTCAAAGAAGTTGTTAAAAATGTTCTCCTTGTCAATGAAACTGTTAAAATTGCTTACTCTTTCAAAGAAGTTGTTAAAAATGTTCTCCTTGTCAATGAAACTGTTAAAATTGCTTACTCTTTCAAAGAAGTTGTTAAAATTGTTCTCCTTGTCAATGAAACTGTTAAAATTGCTTGCTCTTTCAAAGAAGCTGTTAAAATTATTCACCTTGAGCTTCGAGATAGGTTATGTAACGTAACAAATTTTTATTCACACGTTGCAGCTCTGTGTGCGCATTTCTAATCGTGTGTTATTTTGCAGTTCCTAATGTTCACGGGTTTGATTCATACACTGCATTTAAAATGCCCCATAAATAAAAGTCATAGAGCGTTAAGTCTGGGGATCGAGGGCTACAACACTGTGCTAATTACTCTGTCACCAAAGACGTCACCACTCGCACGCAATGAAGTCCTAGCTGTATGAGTTTTAACCCCGTCTTGCTGAAGCACACCTTGCATTCCTTCCTTAAAAAATTACGGGTATCTACCAGGCAGCATTAATAATTTGTTTTGTAAAAATAAACAAAGTGCAAAATTGTATTCTCCTCTGCTGGTCCATGTCCTGTGTATGGACGAAATTTCAGTAATTTTGTCTCTTTATGTGCTGACTCGTAGCTGACGCCTGCTTGCGGGGTTAACTTAGAGACTTTCGTGGTGAATATTTTAATCGAGCATCGATAGGCCTATTATCAAGCTTTTTATCTGTTAAGACCTGATGTCTTCGATATTTTTTTTTCTGATTCAATACTGTTCCTGTAATTTTGAAAAGTCTTTGTTTTGTACTAAATTTCTGCACCATGACTCATTCACTGACAACCCAAGAGAACTGAATATCACGAAACGCTTCTCGACTACCTTATCTTGTTCGCAGCTGACCTTGCTTACCGTACTTATCACTACCCATTCGTGGGCGGGCGCGCTGTACTTTGCCGCGGAAATGTGCCGCTATACACGAGCCCGGATATATTGATGGGCCTGTATATCCAGACAGGATTCATCAGAAGAGCTGATATTATAGTCATTCGTCCGAAGAAAAGCAAAACTGTAGTTCTCGATCCTACAGTTCGGGTTTGCTTCCAGGACACTTCGGTCACTTCTCTTTGTCCCCCTCAAATACGGTCGTACACCTTTCGGTCATCGTCATATCGTCCACAACTTGAAAGTCCACACACAGTACGTCCAGCGTCAACAAGAATCTTTGAATATAATGTCCAGAGGCATGTAGGTAACAGACATTTCGGTCACCGCATATTTTCGGTAATAGACATTTTTGGTCACTGTAAAAACTCGTTGCTTTACCCTTCGTCCCATTAGATGATTTGGAAGACATATTAGATGGCCTATTGTACACCATCCGTGATGAAATACCATAAATAATGTTCCAACTTATATAGGAACTACTTTTATCATAGAACGTCCAGCCAGAAGTTGGAGACGAATTCTTTTACCACTTTTTGGACCTCAAATCTGGAACGTGTAGGCACAGTCTACTATATACAGTCACGAAGCTTGAGTTTTGAAGGTGCTAGAAACAATAGACTGTGACGGTACTATTTTGCATTGCCTGTAATGAGGCGATATTAGCGATCCTAGTGGTGAGCAACTATCTAATGTTTGCATATTTACTACGTATTGAGCTTCGCGACTGTATATACTAGACTGTGGTGTAGGTATGATCTGGTAATAAACAGGACGCAACCTACAAATATCTATGTTTAAGATTGGCATTCTCGTTTTGAGAGAATGTTAGTTACATATCACATATCTGTGTGGAAGTTTCTAGAACACATCCAGAAAGGCGAAAAGGATAATTCTGTATTACTATTACAATTGAAGGTCATGGCAATGCCAGCTATCCTATAAAAACGTTACATATAAAATCAGTAGCAAATTGAAAGAATTGTTGGCATATAGCCTATCAAGAACATAAAAGAAACGATGACATTGAATTGTACCTGCTTGCAATAAGTCATAAAATTAAATTATGGGCTTTGGAACCTGAAGGGGAAAACCAGAAACATTAGAAGTAACTGCGAAAAATTCCATCTTGTGTCAGTAAGAAACATTACGAACTCATTGTAATAAATTTCACTTTGTATTAAAATAGCCTAGTATCACTTGTAACAAATAAATTATGACCAAATAAAGTGGTGTGAGCTAAAATAAGTTGTGACCATAAAATGCATTTACTAAAAATAGTGAGAACGAAATCTATAGGCCTAGTAGACATAGTTTCAGTGACCAGGAGTGGCGTGAACAAAAAATAAAATTAACATAAATGTTAGTGGACTACACGTAGGGTGACCAAAAAAATTTGTTACCCCAGTGTTTATTACCCACTTGTCTGGGGATCTTCGGTTCGAAAGAACAATTGACCAGGCAAAGGAAGTTAACTTCGAAAAGAAAAGTATTTTGAACCTTGTATTCCTGACTTGAGCATGCGCTACGGTATGCCCCCCCCCCCCACCAGTAAAAGAACTGGCCAGTCATGAGACTACTTTTTGGTAGTGGAGTGAGGTAGTATTTCTAATTTTACATGGGAATATTAAAAAGTTTTGGTATTCACCACCAAACTGTGGAGAAAATTATCATAGGCATTATCAAAAATTCTTTAAGAATTTTGAATCATCATCTTTATTTTAAATCTTAATATTTTAATTTGATATAATATTGAGGCCGAATAATTCAAAATGTTCAGTTTTAATAGAAGTTACCTATAATTTTTTTTTAACATTCAAATATAATTTACTATTTTTCAAAACTCATAAATATCTGTTTTCTAGAATTCAGGATCCTTATGGTCTGCCAGTGTTATTGGTCTAGTATTTTTCACATAACATTAATATTGTTCGCGAAACTTACCTGGGCACTTTTTTGAGTGATGCGTGGGGGGTTGAGAGGTAGTTTCTAGCGGTAGCGAGGAAGGGAGAGGGGAGGACGGTCTACAAGACGGGGAAAATACATTTGCTTGTTTATTATGATCGAAGAGTTCGTTGTACTTACAGTTGTGTATTATTTTAATAATAATAATAATAATAATAATAATAATAATAATAATAATAATAATAATAATAATAATAATAATAATATCATTATTAAGTTACGGTATATTTATTAATATTATACTATATTCTAATATAACACATTCATGAATATTCTGATAAAATATTTGAAACGTAATTTTTTCACAGCCATCCAATTGTTTTGAATATTTTAACGTGTGTTTAATTTTGTATAATAAAAAATGCTTGTGTCATTACACAATAATTATATATATATATATATATATATATATATATATATATATATATATATAATCAACAGTTAATTGTATATGATAGCTAAGACACTTAACATTACAGGAAAATCCATAGAAACAATCAAATGTAATGAAATATATGTAATTTTATTTTAAAGTTCAAGGGAGGAGGGGGTTCAAACCCGATGATGATAATAATAATAATAATAATAATAATAATAATAATAATAATAATGTTTTATTTTCGCTGCAGAGTTAAGGCCATAAGGCCTTCTCTTCCACTCAACCAGCTTTAACCAATACAATACATATTTAAATTACGAATATTTACACTACACTTAAAAGATTCTCCAGCAATATTCTTCATTTAAGTTTTAACGACTAGTAGACTACATATTTATTTAAATTTAGATAAACCTATAGGGTAAAGTAGTAACTTAATTTATGAGCTAATTTAATTCAATCAATTATAATTAATTTGAGATTTGAGATAGCTAGTAAAATGATGAAAATTAATTTAATATAAGCTTACTAGAACTATGTTACAGGGAGAGAAAAAAAATATATATATATAAATCTAAAATATATTTCTATAATGAGAATATTAATGTAATTGGCATTAGAGGTTTTGTAAATCTATTTAGAGAAATTAATGATAATAATAATAATAATAATGGGCAGATGTTAGTTTCATTATATGTAATAAATATTAATCAGCAATTAATTTGTTAAGTAAGAATTGATGTAATCTCGACCTAAATGAAGTTATTGTCCAACAACCCCTTACATCATTCGGTAGCGAGTTCCAATTTCTAGCAACTGAAACTGTATAAGATGAAGAATATAAAGATGTCTTGTGGTAGGGTATAATGAGTAAATTGTTATGATGAGATCTTGTACTTAGTTGATGATATGCGGATAAATTTTGAAAACGAGAAGCCAAATAGATTGGGGTAGCGGTGCGCAGAATTTGAAATAAGAGAACAAGAGAATGCAGGGCTCGTCGATCGCTTAGCCTTAGCCAAG
The DNA here is from genome assembly GCF_040183065.1 of Periplaneta americana. Classification (NCBI taxonomy): domain Eukaryota; kingdom Metazoa; phylum Arthropoda; class Insecta; order Blattodea; family Blattidae; genus Periplaneta; species Periplaneta americana. Next base: position 162,709,252 of record NC_091119.1, read on the forward strand.
ACAGAGTTTGGAAAGACGGTGAAACATGATCATTGATCATACTTACGAATATTACAAATATAACGGACGCACGCATTATGCACACGTTGTAGCCTGCTGCTCACATTTTCATTTAGGTTACTTAATATAATATCGCAGTAGTCGAAGTGTGGCATCATGAGTAACCCCCTCCCTTGCATACTTCCCCGTAACAGACCTATAGCGCTTCTAATTCTTACATTGGCGTCACTAGCATTCGATTGTTGTGGAGATACTCGGGTTTTCTCCAAACCCTTATCTGAGAGACCAAACGATCATCCTCATCAAACTTATGTACATTTTTTTTCTGCATTACTCTTAATTGAAATCATAATATATGAGCTCAGCTCTGATTTATTTTTATTTGTCATCATTTAATATTTCCTTTGGTTCACTTAAACTATAATTGGGATTTCGGATTAAAATAAAGATGATTCATAACTACTTTTACTACTACAATAACTACTATTTATTTGCGGTGTTATTATACTGCATCAATAACTCTGCTGTTAACTTGTTAATACAGTAGTAACATTACTCGTGAAATGGTAGAAGGGCAGATGCTAAATAACCTAGATGTTGATACATCGTCGTAAAATAACTCAATAAAATAAAAATGGTAAAAGGAGAAATACTGTTTTTAGTTGATAACAGTTCCGAGCACAAAACAGTTCTTTGTGTCTATTCTTGAAAATGAAAATGTTTGCGAACTTCTTGTTGTCAGTCCCATGAAGGAAGTCTACATGTCTGTGGATGTGACACGCTACTATAGGGTTCTGCCTTTTTGTGTTGCAGTTGACAGCAAGTTAAGTTATGAATCTGCGTAGTGTAAAGAAGCTTCTTTTTGCTTCACAGCTGGATGATTGACATGCCAGTAAAAGCCGGACATTTTCTACATTTCTGAATAGACCAGTGGCGAAGCACTTATGAGGTTTTTGAGGCTTAGCCTACCCAAAAAATTTTAATTATTATATATTTTAACAGCAGACCTATAAGTTCGTAATAAGTATTATCGTAACACTTGGTTTCACTCCGATCCTTCCATGTATTAAGTTCACTGTTGGCAGTCATTCCAAGCTGGAGTTCAGTGCGAGAGTCTTGTGGCAGAAGCCTCTGCAACGACGGCTACGACCTTGACTCGCAAGCGTGAGGGCGAACCGGCGAGGGGATATCGATTCGTTACAGTTCGGTGCGAAATGCGGCTAGCCTCTCCTTCACAATAATACATCGCGCGACATTGATGTTCTGTGAATGCGCTTCGTTGTTGAATGTTAGTTTAATCAAAAGTGCATGCGTGTGTGTGTTACATATTAATTTTGTGTTAAATTACGCATAATGAGATAAAATTGAGGTCATTATTTGTAGAATTAAAAGAAAAACCGTTTTCAAGTTGGACGTATGAAACAAAATGTGGTTACAAAGAGAGGAGATCGACACCACATTTACATATTAAAACAGCGGGTGAAGGAAGACAAAATAGAAAATTTCAATTTTCATGGTATAAGAAATATCCTTGACTAACAAGGTGCTGTGAGACAAATAAGTTATATTGTTATATCTGTATTGTGTTTAGAGGTGAAAATGAAAACCTTCTTGTGGGGTTTATGTCACAAAAAATTGATAGAAAGCCGAGAAATATCTGCTGTATAAACAGATATACATGTAAGGTAAGCAGATTTTTTCAGCCTACCCAGACACCTGAATTCTTTTGTCATTGACTTCAAAGCTTCTCTAATATTATTTAAGCAGGAAATCTTTTTTTTTTTTTTTTTTTTTTTTTTTTTTTGGAAAAACTATATTTTCACTTTAATGATGTAGCCTATCTATTTCAGAATAAGATTATATGTAACATATTTTCCCTTTTCATCAGGATATTTTCCAGCAGAACTTTTTTCGTTACACCACACCATGTGGATTCAGGACTAGAGTAATAATAAGACAACTCACTCATTTCCCACTTCTACACTCCTGACAGCTAGACGAGTTCAAGTACGAAGGATGAACGCTCCACTGCCATGACTATCTTCACAGACTTAAAGATTGTCGCATCCTTAAATTGAGGGGGTCCCGGCAAGAAACTGCCAAGCCACATTTTTACACTTTTGAGATAAGGCAAGTTGAATGTTTGATCAAATCCTCAAATCACAGAAAAAGTTAAATTTTGATTCTACATGCATAATGAGTTTCCTTGATACATTTTAAATTAAAATTTTAAATATATTGTACATATTTTTTTATTATTTTATATTACAAATTTATATTTAGATCTATACTGTTCTCTGGTTTGACAGTATCTTGGCCAAAACAATTACTAATTATATAGTGTGAAGTTTTATTAACATTAGAAATGTTATATTTTCAACTATTGTTTATCATTTTTAAGACAAAGAAACTTTATATTAATTTCGTTACTTCACAAAAGACAAACAATAACCTAAAATATAGGGTATTTCAAAAGTCAGTTCAAACATTAAACCCCTATAAATATTATATTTCAGATAGGGAAGAAACAAAAACATCACAGTGTTGGGCAAACAACGGGGTTTACAAAACATTGGGAAGATGTCCGCCGTTCTCTTCTTTAACGTACAGCATTCTGTCTGCGACACCATGCACAGCATTTTGCAGATAATGTCTTGGAATATTGACTTTTTTTGCTAGATGGCATCTTTCAGTTGCAGTAGGGTTGTTAGATGAGTGAGGAAAACTCGTTCTTTAAGGTAACCCCACAACCAAAAGTCGGCCAGATTTAAATCTGGAGATCGCGGAGCCACACTATTCGGAAAGTGCCTACTGATGACTTTGGTCGGAAAACGAACCTCAATTACGCGTGTTAATTGCACCATTAAGTTTTAGTAGGTTATTTTACGACGATTTATCAGCATCTTAGGTTATTTAGCGTCTGAATGAAATGAAGATGATAATGCCGGTGAAATGAGTCCGGGGTCGAGTACCGAAAATTACCCAGCATTTGCTCATATTGGGTTGAGGAAAAACCCCAAAAAAAACCTCAACCAAGTAACTTGCCCCGACCGAGAATCGAACCCGGGCCACCTGGTTTCCCGGCCAGACGCGCTAACCGTTACTTCACAGGTGTGGGGAAATAAAGGAATAAGGCAGACTGTTACAGTAAACGGGGAGCGCTACTACAGCATGTTACAGATCTTCGTCATCCCTAGACTGAGGAATTATGATATGGAAAACATAAAGATGGCGCTCCACCCCACATCTTTATCCCTGCAAAACAATTAATTACACAGATGTTTGGCGATCGTGTCATCAGTAGGCACGAAAATGGGTAAATGGACTCGCTTTTTAATGTCAGGACGCACTACACTCTTCAAATCGCCGTGTCTCTCATCCAGAACCTAATTTTAATCTTTTATTTTCCTTCGATACTAATTTTCGGAAAATTATTGCGGGGGGGGGGGGGCAGGTCATGACCCCCATGTAATCTTATAAATACTCTAGTTTACACAAATTCATTGTACAGTTTTCAAAAATAAGGTTTTAAAATCTTTGTTTTAGTAAACAAAATTAAGTTGCATTCTGAAAGGTTCCTGTAACATTTGCATCTGTCAGACAATTTTTCTGTACCTAGCTAAGAAGATTGATGTGTCAATTGTTTCTCATGATGTCGGTATCTACTACTTCACAATATTATCAGAAAAGTGATCTTTTCTTATCATTAACTAGTGTGATTCGCTATCTGACATTTTAACTTCATGTGGAATGGCCATTGAGACAACCTTTAGCTAGCAAGACGAGTTCCGATTCTACTGTTCCAAAACAGCACGTTCTTATTCTTTTGGGACGCGTTTGGCACGAGAGCGCTAGCTACCTTCCTTATCGCACATTAGGTTAATTATGCTTAAACCTCTGCTCAGTGATGTCATAGCAAGATCAAATAGATAACGCTAAGCCTTTGCGGCATATGGCATCAAATATCATGCCGACACTGTTGCACTATGGTGACAAAATGGCTTCTCTTCCTACGAGCGACCAGTGTGAATCATACATTGCATAAAATTGGCAAATTATTATCTTTTGGGAATATTTCGTCTTATAGGTTTGGGATTTTGATTCCTTTAAGGGGAGAGAACGATATGTTTTTGGTGAAAAATGAGTAAATTAAAAAAAAAAATTCTTTAGAATACTCTGTGATATGTGTGGAATGCATTGCATAACATTTTGTGGGTATTTGTGTCCTTAGCGGATGTTGAGACGCCATTTTTAAACTTTCTGCTCTATGGATTTTTAAATCACACGTTGTTGCTTCCGGTAAATTAAATTTTCAAAAAAAGAAAAAGAATTCTTTAAAATACTCTTTGATATGTGCGGAATGCATTGCATAACATTTTGTGGATATTTGTGCCCTTATCGGATGCTGAGACGCCATTTTTAAACTTCCTGCGCTATGGATTCTTAAATCGCACGCCCCCATTATCGTTGTTTCCGATAACTTCATTTTTTTGCTACATTGCCAGACAAAAATGAATATAATTTCTGAACTATTAAAGATACATGCATGGAATTTAGAACACACATTCTTTAGACTATTAGAAAACTTTCCGCTGTAACAGAGTTTTGTTAATTGATTTCATTTTAAAAATATGTCCGTTTGTTTGCGAAAAAGGAAATAAAAAAAGTGTTATTAAATTTTAATTGTTTATTTTACAAACGTAGGGACTAATATCAAAATTCTGTAACAGAATTTTGTAGAGCATGCTTTTGCAAGTATATTGCAAAAAACTGTTTGAATCTATCTTTAAAAATGGTTCAGATATATCGGTTTTAGTAAAATCCTGTATTGGGTATATTTTTTTCAAATCTGGGCCTCCAATTTTTTTTTCAAAATATCTATATTTGGTTGAGTTGCTACAGCCATGAACTCTCTACATACAAAAAATTAATATTTTACACCAAATAGGAAAAAGTTTAAAAAAATACCATCCTCTCCCCTTAAGATAATTACACACATCTTTTGTTTTCTATCGTCGCCTGGCAACCTGGATTGTTGTTATTGTTGATTAGAGCTGAAGAGAATAAAGCTACAAAAACTTATTGAGCATTTATTGCAAAACTTGTGTTTGTGTAGGCCTATTAAATTATTTGAAAATGGTGTATACCTTCAAGAGAGAGCATAAATCATCCTTATTGATTAAATTTAGGAAATTACACAAAATAAGCTGTGTATTCATCCTATAATCAACTGATGATAATAAAAATACAGGTTGTCAGGCATCGACAGAAAACAAAAGATGCGAAAACGAATGAGGTGTATAAATAATTGAATGCTCTTTCATATTTAAGTATAAAAATGTAGGGATGCCTTTTGCAATTTCAAAGTGAGGGTGGCTGGGGGTGGAAGTGAAATCTAAAATGCAATTAAGCCTGGTTTCAGACTTCCCCCTCAATATCTAAATTGACGTGTTTTTTTTTTGTTTAAATTGAATTAAATTTAAATAATTAGTTACTTAGACTGGGAAGTTTTGAAATAAGCCCTGTATATCTAATTCCTTAATATGTTAGACCAATGTGTATTATCGGTATTTTGAATTTCTACTTGTATGTGTAGTGTTTTTTATATTACTTTCATTTTTTCACACGTTATTATATTAGATTAATTTGCATGCTGATGATGTACACTTTTTCTTGTAGTTGTATTACATTTCTGGTGGTGTGGAAGAGAAGTTCTGAGTAAATAAATAAAATAAATAAATTTGTTATGCATTATTCCTACGTAAATTGATCTGCAAGTATTGAATAGGCCTATGAACAGATTCTCTCAATAGTTTAGAAGAAATGGCTGTGCACACATAGACGGCATAACCAAGCCCATTTTCTTGGTATCATGGACGCTATCTAAGTTCCCTGAAAATCTAGAAATTGACGTTTTTCAGCATCGCAATACTTTATATACTTCGTATAATAATAATAATAATAATAATAATAATAATAATAATAATAATAATAATAATAATAATAATAATAATAATAATCATAATGTAATAATAATAATAATAATAATAATAATAATAATAATAATAATGTAATAAAATGTACTAAATTATGAATCGTTTTATTGACTAGTTTAATAAAATTACAATGGATGCTCTCCATTGCATTTTGTATGCATCTGAAAGTTAACAAGTCAGAATATCTAATGCGTATTTTCACTGCCAGTCAAATGTGAGGATGAGATACAATTTTATGACAAACATTTCACTCGTATTTAACTCAAAACGGAACTCTTATTTCCGGGAATGTATTGGCGTGACCTTGTGTTATCTCAGATATTGTCACAGCTTTTTTAATTCCGCCTCATACATCGTTGACATTATTTCGTAAAATTAAATGCATCTTAGTCATTCAAATTGCAATAATGTTACAGTAGTTGTGAAAATGTTCTAAATGTATAGATAATAGCATTCAACTAAATTCATAATAAAAAATTGAGGTCGAATTCTAGTATAAATTGAATCGATTATTTGAGAAACCACACATGTTTTGAGAAAACTGGAAAAATCTCTCTGCAGCTAATAAATGTTGGATTATGTTCTTATCTTTTTTAGGGTGAATTTTATATGAATTGCAACATTTCTGAATATTTTAAAACAACCTTTAATTATACTTGAGACCGCCAGGTTACCCTAAAGTTTGTGGACATGTGTTGTTTCTGAAATTCCTTGAAATATTTGCTATTAAAATTGCAGTAGTTTTTATTTGTTTTGTATGTAAGTTAATGAGAACAAAAGCTATTTAACTAATTTACTTTTCGTTCTTCAAAGGAATTTTAAAATGTTACTTTTGTTCGGATCAAATTTCTGCCCATTAAAGGACAAAACTAAAATTCTTTCAATCGCTTAGGGCCTATTATCATAATAAACTGCTCTCTTAAATTGACTGAGCATATTGGGAATTAAAGCAATGGCTTTCCCAAAGATACTATGAAATGTTTCATATAAAATAAATTTTTTCTCGAAAAGGAAGCGAAAACGAGCAAAATTATGTTAAACTTTTTTGTCTGACATATTCAGAGAATAACCTCCTGAAGTTAGTTAATTAATTAATTTAGTAGGTTTATTTCTACTGGCAGAGTTAAGGCCATTCAAGCCTTCTCCTCCATTAAACCAGTACGTACCTATTGGAATAATAGCAAATATAAAAATGGCAGAAGTACAGGAACAATATACAAGTAATAATAATAATAATAATAATAATAATAATAATAATAATAATAATAGTAATAAAATGAAAACAAGTTTAGTTACATGTAATTCTAAGAATCAAACAATTATAGTAATGTGAACCAAAGTAATTGTTAAAATGATAAAGAAAATTTGTATGTTAAAAATAAAAATCATGTATTAGAAAAAAATTATATTTTAGGAAAGCTCACAGTCTAAGCAGTCTAGCTGACAACGGGTTTTGAAATTAGTAAATGTCTCACAGGCCCTTAGAGTATGAGGTAGGGAGTTGCAAAATGACGAGAAATTGAAACGGCGAATGATGAGTATCGGGAAGTGTTACGATGAGATATATTCAATGTACCGGTGATCTGAGATCGAGTATTTAGGTTATGGTTGGAGCATAAATAGACGAGACGACAGATAACTAGGGGTTGAGGTGCGCAGAATTTGAAATAGAAGAAAGAGAAAGTGTAAAGTTCTGCGATCGTTGAGCCGGAGCCAAGATAAAGATTCGAAAAATGGTGGAATATGATCGTATCGTTGGACATTGCACACATACCTTATACGCATATTATGAACAAGTTGTAATTTGTTCGAGAGTTCGGTGCTTAAGTCAGTGAAGAACACGGCATTACGAATGTTTGAACTGAAGTCAGTTTCAGTGGCGCGGGGAAGAAATGCTTGAACCGGCTTAACGAGTGAATAGACGAGCAGATTTTTAAGTGTGCTTTACTTGGTAATTCCAACTTAATGCGTTATCAAAATATATTCCTAGATTTTTAACGATAGGTGAGTAAGGAATTTCAATATTACTAAGCGTTATGGCCGGAATTTGACTATCGTTCAAAGTGTTCAGTAGTCTTTTGGCTCCGATGATTATGGCCTGAGTCTTAATTGCATTAAGTCTAAGTCCGAGTCTGCTGGCCCAAGTCGAGACTGAAATAAGATCGCTGTTTAATTTTTGGATAGAATCATTTAATGTTTCAGGTCGGAAATGTACATAGAGTTGGAGATAATCAGCATACTGTATAGGTGGTAGCGACAATGTACTATGTTCGTTGTTTATGTGAAATATCTTGAAAACGTATTTGTAAGCAAAATAATTTTGAATTCACCTGACATAATTAGGAACATTAAATCCAGACGTTTGAGATGGGCAGGGCATGTAGCACGTATGGGCGAATTCAGAAATGCATATAGAGTGTTAGTTAGGAGACCGGAGGGAAAAAAGACCTTTGGGGAGCCGAGACATAGATGGGAGGATAATATTAAAATTGATTTGAGGGAGGTGGGATATGATATAGACTGGATTAATCTTGCACAGGATAGGGACCGATGGCAGGCTTGTGTGACGGCGGCAATGAACCTGCGAGTTCCTTAAAAGCCATTTGTAAGTAAATAAGTAAGGCTACTAATTTCTATCTACTTACAAATAGGGGTCATACCTTTTAAAAGTAAACTTTTTTGTACTGTATTTGGTTACTTAACGACGATGTATCAACTACTCTTTTATTTATCGTCGATAGAATTAATGAGAGCGTGATGGTATTTGGCGAGATGAGATCGAGGATTCGCCTAAAAGTTGGTGAAAAACTCTGAAAAAGTCCAACTAGGTAATCAGCCTCAACGGGAATCGAATCCACATCCGAACGTAACTCCGGATGAGGGGATCCTCTTTTCCTCAGATTACTGCAGTGAGGAGCACTGGTCCTGATCTAAACTTCAAAGTTTGTTTGTTTGTTTGCATTCCATAATGAAAGTAAAGAATCATATCCCAACAGTGAACGAAATGGAGACACCCGAATCTGCCTAGCGGTACCGTATGGTACCATAGGTACATATAGTACTTTCCAGTCGCTGTGTTGGCAACAATGACTATTTTTACAATTTTTCATTGTTTAGTTTACTCATTGACATTCCAGTCTTTGTTAGAAAAATAATATTTTGAAATTATTTGGCTTTGAACAAATGTTGAAGAAATTACAAAAATTCGCCACATGTCAGAAAACCAGGCAGATTAGGGTTAATTCTCTTCCCCTCTTTCACTCTGATCTAACGAAAAGAATGTTCCCTTTGTTAGACAAGGGGGAGGGGAAACTTCGTAGATAATACAAGTTTATAGTGAAAATGATGTAATTATTTTTAATGCGGACTATCCAGAAGTTCAAATTTTCGCAGAACAACCATTAGATTTATTATTATTATTTAATATTATTATTATTATTATTATTATTATTATTATTATTATTATTATTATTATTATTATTATTAGGCCTATGTTCTTCACGATCACCCATTGGCTATTCTTTGTCCTCCCAGAGGGCCGAAGCCCATTCCCCGGATGAGAAACATCTATCCCATGCCTGTCAAACTCTTGCTCTTAAGGCGCGAACGATTACGGAGGGAGTGGCTACTAGTATCCTGATTGCCTCATGTCCCTTGAATTGACTCAACGTAAGGTAAGGCCGGGCGCGTGAACGTAAACGCAAGTGTTGTACTAGAGTCGACGGCAATTCGGAAGGCGGTAGTCTGCTAGCGTTTGCGTCGAGAGAGACAGATAGCGAGGGGTAGGCAGCGTACAACATTGCCACATCGTACTTCACGCGCACGTGCGATGCAAATAGCTCAGGTGAGAATTTAAATTATCAAAAGACAATAATGACCTTAGCCGTTGATTACTGTAAGCATGACACCAAACAAACCCTGTTTTCTTCACTAACAATATTCTTTGCACTGTTCTCAATCCCACACCACATGCTTCTGCAGTCTTTTCTTGCGTGTTGGCAACGTTGCAGCCAGCATCAAGATGACCTGCAGCGTTGTGCTCATCAACGTTTTTAAAATAATTATACACCTTAAACAATATTTGCTGCACCTGTCTGTGCAATACTTGTTGTTTTACAGTCTCTTCTTCCATTTATTTATCTTACACACACACACTCAGTAAATGTTAGTTTTACTTATTCAATGTATTGAAACACTCACACGTGAACAAACGAACTTGGGAAGTACTTGTTACAGACTGATTCCGATTGGTTCTGCTGTACAAGCTTGTGACGTCACATGCCAAAAATGCTACGGCGCATATAGCAGCCGAACGCCTTCCGAACTGCCGTCTAGTCCAGTAACAGTGGCGGCTGGTACTGTGGGTCTACTTTGCAGCCCTGTTTTGATATAATACTCGTACTTATTACTGTAATAACTTTATCATCATCTTTCTCAGTAGGCCTATTGGTCCGTAAAATGTATAGGCCTACACTGTTTTTTATTTTAGTGACCACCTCCTCCGTATTCGCTCGCGCCTTTGGAGCACGAGTTTGACAGGCATGATCTAAACAAAACTTTCCTTCCCAATTCAACAGACTTAGGACTGTCTGTACAACTATTAGGCTATACTTACTGTAATATGTACATATTTAAGCTGCACTAATAATATCCTATTGGTCAGTACACTCGTATTTATTTATGGTGTTGCACAGGTTTGGTTAAAAATCTTGTTTAGCAGGATTCTTAGTTCCAAATGTGTAATTTAAAAACTGCCATAGCGGTCAAAATTCTTAGAAGACATTGGGATGTCACTAACAGCTTTAATGAATAGAATGTAATTCTACAGAAGAACTAGACCAGGGGAAAAGAGCTTTATGCTCCGTCCTATTGCAGTACCACAGTCTAGTATATACAGACACTAAGCTCAATATGTAATAAATATGCATCCATAGATAGTTGCTATAAAAGTTAGTGGAACACAGAGTTCTGAAGTGTTTAAGGTCGTACGTAGTTTCGCTCGCTTACCCACCTTCCTCATGTACTGTTCCCTTTAGAAGTTACACTGGAAAAAATATTTTACCGCAAGTGTTGCTCATACGCAGGTGAATTTATTTAACATAATTTTGTTTTTGACTACCTCTGTGGTGGAGGGGTCAGCATGCTCGTCACTTACTCAGAGGACCCGGGTTCGATTCCCGGTCGGGTTGAATTTCCTGGTTGAGGTTCTTCATGATTTTCCTTCAACCGTAAGGCAAATGCCAGGGAATTCGGACCACAACATCCCTGAATATCACCGGCCTCATTCATCACCAACAATCATATTAATAAATCTGTAATATATCTACAGACGCCATGTAGTTCACAACAATATAACCAGTCTCAACAATAGTACACAGGCCTTCGGATTTCACCCAAAAGATTATAAGACCAGAGATGTTAAAGCGAGTACAAGTAATAGCGAAAAAAAATTGTTTTAATAATAAATATTTTGTTTTAACGTTTAATATGTTCAGTATGTTTAATGTACTTAATGGTTTTTGCATATTATTCTTTTGTTTTTATTTCCTGTAATTTCAATTGTAAATTTCTCATGCTTTTGTTAAATACGTTATAATATTTAAATAACGATTGTGAACATGAGTGAGAATGAATTTAAATTTAGTAAATAAATAGGCTAATTGAGGACCGTTTTTGCAAAACTTGCTAACTGAAAAAACTAAATTTTACAGGAGAGACAAAACATTGTATAGTCCCGCCGCTCTAATTTCCGGCAGCCAATCGCGTTGCAGGTCGGCTACATTTAAACGTGTGCGTCTTGTGATTCGCTTATGAAGACGTTATTCATTTCTTAAGGCTCGATAAATACTTAATATAATCGCCCGCCATTTTGGCTCTTTCGTTGGCGTTCGCAGAAAGCACACGAAGACGTTATTTGCCGCTGAATTAAAGTGCGTTTGATTTATTATCATAGGAGCTACGGCATGATAATGTTTAACGGTGTGGCAAATAGATTACTCGTATGGTAGCTCGGCAACGAAAGAACAAAAATGGCGAACGATAGTACCTGCCTAGACTCTATAGAGCCTTCACTTCCTAAGACGTAAGCAAAGAGGAGGAGTCACGCCGGGAATAACAGCGTCGCGACTAGTAGGTAAATAGGCTAATTGCGTCTTTCTTAAAAAAAAAAAAAAAACATGTAGCCTATTACTTGGAATTATTTATATTAGTGGTGGGACAGAAAATGACTTACGATCTCGTCCTAGTCGAATTACCTCATGCCCCAGCTCTGCAGATATTTTATCCAATTTGTATGTTCTGTACTTCTGCTTATGAAGTCGTACAAGAGCCAATAATTCATTCCTGGTTTTAGAATTGTCATGAGGAATGGACTTCTCCTCGAGCCACTTTCCTAGTTCAGCTTTCCTAGTGTTTGAGGAAGGTGTTTTTCTGTAAGCACAGAATGATAGCTTGCGTTATCCATCACTACTACGCATCCTTCCTCCAAACTGTGCAACATGTTAACATACCACTGTTTGGAAATATCTTACGTCATTTCACTGTGGTAGTCATTGTTGTTTGATCCAGATCAAAATACGAGTTTGGCGCAAGAAATGAAACCGAACTTAGCGGTGCCCGCATTGCAAACAATAAGACGACTCCCTTTAAACAGAGGGACTTTTAAACCCCCAGAATGATTATCTTGTCAAATGAACGATTTTGTGTGGTTCTGATTAGCCCACGTTTCATCTAGATAAACGATAGGTCTTGTGTCTTTATTCATTCTTAAAGACTGCATCTTTATTAAAAATGCAATCCTAGTTGCAACAATGTCTGTCCTCTCCATCAAGAATTTACGACCGTCGTTACATTTCTTGAATGAGAAACCAAGAGATCTTAACAATCTTCGAGTAGACTCTGCCGAACCACTGTAACCAATTTTGTCTCTTAATGCCTCTGAAATCTTAGCACACGTCGGGAACTGTCCAGAGCGTAAAATTCGTGCACTTTTCGACGTAAAATGTCCTTATTAAAATCATCCCTACCAGTCACTGGCTTTTTATTGGAAGTTTTCCTCTTCTGGGGAGAACGAAAATATGGGCGTGGTTCATCTTCTTCTAGAGAGGCCGACTCATTCGCTTCAATGCAGATATTTCTTACGGTGTTTAAACTCACATCATAAGTTTTCGCCGTAACTTCTTGTGTTTTACTAAAAATGGAAGAAATAGCAGGCCACTCACCCACTGGTAGAAAGATCTTTAAAGTATTTGTAAACGTTAAAAATAATCTCTTTTGTCTGACTGCGTATATTTCGACTGTGAGGCATACTTGAAGTACGTACACATAAAACACAGAACAAGACAATGTAAGTTTAGACAAGGCACTTAACTGTGTACGTATGCAGGGCTATAGCCCTGGTACGTATGTACATAAAACACAGACGAACACAATGTAAGTTTAGATAGGCACTTAACTGTTTACGTATGTAACAAGGAAGAGCACTGCACAAGCTTAGACAAGACACTGAATTTCAGCTTATTCTTTACAGTGTAGGAAGCTCAGATTTTTACCAGAGCTCTGTTTTTACAATAGAACCGGGCCCCAACCCCTCGCGGTGACATGAGGGTGAGTAAGATAGCAGTGAAAAGAGGGAAAAGTAAGTGACCTTGGCAACCATAAATGCTTGTGGACGACTTATAGCCACTAGGATCGCTACTACCGCCTCATTACAGACAATGCGAAATAGTACCTGCACAGTCTATCGTTCCTATACCCTATGTGGTGTAACTTGCCTCAGAGGCAATAAAACGTAAGACTCAGAGAGTGGGTGCAGGTTGGGCAAGCCGGTTTAGTGGAGGGTTGAAAACACAAGTGATCTCTTTTAAATAGTGACTTCTTATTGTGTAGCCGTAGAGAGGGTGAGTACTAATATCTCTTTCTCTTCAGGCAGGGAAAAGATACAGCAAACAGAGACTGTGACAGTACTTTGCACTTCTTCTCTCTGTAGCTTTATGAACGAGTTAAGAACATTGTAGGGGTGGTGGATGAGGGAGGGTTGACAAGGTCATGAAGCACTGTAGGAGTGGTGATTGAAGGTGGGGTAAGGACAAGGTCGTGCAGGGATCTAAAGGTTCAAGAATATAATGACTGAGATACGACTTGCACAAATGTTGTCCAGGAGATTAATAAAACTTAAACTTTAAAACATGCATAGGCTTACAAGTTAATCCATACAGAGATAAAACTAATTGTAAAACCATGTTGAATCTTTCGTACACTACTTTTAACACTTGAATATAAATAATTGATTAAATGACGATCTTAATCGTATTAATTATGTAAGCCACACATGCTTACATAATTAACACGAGTAAGATCGCCATTTAATCAATTATTTAACTGTAAAGAAACTGTTTGAAGTTGTGCTAACGGATAGCTAATAAGTATAATTAAATTATAATAATGATATTTTAAAAAATAAACTGAGACACAGTTTTATTAGGATAAACTAAGCATTTATATACTGTATATACAGTAGCCCTACATTATATTATTCAGAGCAATACTGAAACAAGATTTTCTTTGGAAAGGTAACCCCTTTCCGCATACTGGGACAGATATGGCACATTCCGGTTTTATATTCATATAACTTATAATATAAGAGTATAATATTTCAAACTGCATACTGGGACAGATATGGCATACTGTCAATAACTGAATTTGACCATATGTGACATCAGTTGAGAAAGATAGTACTACTTATGTTATTTGAATATAAAACCGGTGTGTGCAAAACTGTCCTATGCAGTAAGGGGTTAATAAACTTTGCTTTTCTGATTCAAGAAGGTGTGACCATTAAAGATTAATACGATTTTCTGGACTTTTAAATTCTCATTGAATTCTTTTGAAGGCAAGCTTACACTTTCAAAATCTCCTTTCTAAAGGATGTTGATTTAAAGTACTCTAATACAATAAAGTAGGTATTAATTAACTTACTAAAATTCTATTTAACTAATATTAGCTTCACCAAAACGTTTGAACGGAGCCGCCATTTTCAGTTGACTATCTAAGCGGGAAATAAATGAGCATGTTTTTTAGTACCGTAAAGAATTTTCATTTTGAAATGTTGGCAAACAAATGTTAGGAAGTAATAAAAATAAAAAAATGCAAGGGAAGTAATAAAAACAAACAAATGCTAGGAAAGTGATAAAATTGTAGCGATAAACAGCCATGATTGGTTAAAACACGTCCTTTCGTACCGTTTTATTTGTCAAAAGTAGTATGACGTAGTAGAAGTGTAATAGTCTTGTCAATCACCTTGGAAGAAATGAAGAATATCTTTAAAAGGCGCAAGTGGCGCACTTTATGGTTTAAAGCCTCTTATAGCCCATACATTTCTCTACAGTAAACTAAATTTTTGGATATGTATTTCTTTAAAGTCTGTTTAAAGTTCTAGAATAAAAATAATAATTATTACTTTTTTTTCCTAACGAATACTAGTTAACATCACAGATATACAGCTCTCAGTATATGTATATTATTACACCGAAAAGTTAACGTACTTTATCTTAAAAATCCAGTAGGAGTGGAAGCTTGCTCTTGTTCAGACTTCCTTGCAGCCACTAACTAATCTCACAATGACAATAACAGTGTGACGCCAGATGCGACGTCAGCATCTAAGCCTAAACTAAACATTCAACTTTCAGGCTCTGCCACACAGTATTATTTTAAATTACTCTTGTTTAAAGACTGAATCATGATAGGGCGGTATGTTTAGAGTAATACTGAACCATTTTTACTTACATCTTCAAGAATGACCAACATTTTTCTGTCCAACTAGTTTCGTGATTTGGACCACTGTGGATCGGTCCCTATCCTGTGCAAGATTAATCCAGTCCCTAGCATAATATCTCACCTCTCTTAAATCTATTATAATATTATCCTCCCATCTACGTCTCGGCCTCCCCAAAAGTCTTTTTCCCCTCTGGCCTTCCAACTAGCACTTTATATGCATTTCTGGATTCGCCCATACGTGCTATATGTACTCCCCATCTCAAACGTCTGGATTTAATATTCCTAATTTTGTTAGGTGAAGAATACAATGCATGCAGTTCTCCGTTGTGTAACTTTCTCCATTTTCCTGTAACTCTATTCCTCTTAGCCCCAAATATTTTCCTAAGCACTTTTTTCTGAAACACCCTTAACGTCTGTTCCTCTCCCAGAGTGAGAGTCCAAGTTTCACAACCATATAGATAGAACAACTGGTAATATAACTGTTTTTATCAATTCAAACTTTCAGATTTTTTTGAGAGCAGACTGGCATTCATATAATATGCAGACTGACATCATTTAAAAAAATAAAGAAAATGCCCAATTATAAATAAAATTAAGAAAATTAGAGATTTAACGATGTTTCTGGTAAACATTTCCTCCACCCGGCTGTTACGGATATTGCAACATTAAGATTACTGGAATCAGGTGGCCCGGGTTCGATTCCCGGTCGGGGCAAGTTACCTGGTTGAGGTTTTTTCCTGGGTTTTCTCTCAACCCAATATGAGCAAATGCTAGGTAACTTTCGGTGCTGGACCCCGGACTCATTTCACCGGCATTATCACCTTCATCTCATTCAGACGCTAAATAACCTAAGCTGTTGATAAAGCGTCGTAAAATAACCTACTAAAATAAAAAAAAAATATTACTGTATATATGTGCTTTGATTAAATCCTACATCACCTTCGAATGTTCCCTTTCCTTAAATTAAAAATAGTGACGTCATCTCTGATTCACATATGCTTTGGAAAAGGCGGAGGTGATGCTGAAACAGGACTTCTTGACAAACGTAAAAAGAAAGGTTTTCACTTAGGCCCATGTAGAATCTACAATTTAGGATATAACTTAGTAAAAATACGATGAAAGAGCAATGGAACGGAGAAAAATTCTCTCCGGCGCCGGTATTTGAACCCGGGTTTTCAGCTCTACGTGCTGACGCTTTATCCACTAAGCCACACCGGATACCCACCCCGGCGTCGGACAGAATCGTCTCAATTTAAGTTCCAACTCTTGGGTTCCCTGTAGTGGCCGCCCTCGGCACTACGTCATAGATGTCTATGAACGTAGGACTGAAGTCCACACATGTGCTGAGGTGCACTCGTTATGAGTGGCTTAGTGGATAAAGCGTCAACACGTAGAGCTGAAAACCCGGGTTCAAATCCCGGCGCCGGAGAGAATTTTTCTCCGTTCCATTACTCTTTCATCGTATGTTGATGCAGAATATCTGCATGGAAATATCATATGTACTTCGGTACATTAAAATAATATATTAGTGAAAATAGTTTAATTTCAGTGTGGGTTGTAACACAAAAAAACTACCGAAAAATTAGTTACCTATTCACTTTAGACCACAAGGCTGTGCTGACTCTTATCTTGTGTGAAGGACATTACTGACCCATTAACGACAGCTGATAAATGAAAATCGACCGTGTTTACAATTTGTTTGTTGTACCTGTATTGTGAATGATGATAACGATGACATTTGAAGCCTGCTTTGTTTTCATATTTAGCAATTTCCCGCCGTACTGTGGTTCCAAAGGTAAACAGATTCATCTGTAATGATTCAGCTACGTGTTCTGTTACAATTTTATTGCGTACTTATAATTGAAGACCTCCCCGGAAAAAGGATATAACATCAAATTAATGAAATATTTGAATTATAGTTTTGAAGCATTCATTTACAGCAATAAATTATTGCATCCGGTAGCTGAATAAACTTGTATCCTTGATTAGTTAAATGGTTCTAATAAATATAGGTCTAACGAAATATGCCCCTGAAATTATTTTCCTTTCTCCTGAAATAGGTATTTCAGATCTGCTGGTTACACCCTTTTTCCTAGGAGGTCTTCAATTACGCAATTTAAAGTGTTGAATTGAGACGTTTTCCTGGAATGAATATAAATCCAAGGTTGGTGTGAGCTGTCAATATGTTGTAAAGTCATTTAATGAAAAATAAGTATGAACTCTAACAATTCTTTCACCAGTATTCTTCCAGATACATTCATACTGGTTATCATTTTCAAACCAGAAATAAACTAGTAAGCAGTGTACTTTGCAATAGGGATTAAAATTTATATTTAGTCTTGTTTACATTTACATAATGTATTATTTATTTCTAACTTAATCCTCTTTATCCCAAATTATTTTGTGAAGTTAGAAAATGTTTTCAGGCCTCTACATTAGTTGATAGTGATCTAAATAGCACATATGAGTAAAATTATTATTTTTGGGTAATTTTTATTTTACGTGACATGGTTATGACTTCCAGGTAACGTTGGTCTTCAATGACTTGGTTGTAAAATAAATATTGACATCTAGAGGGCAAAATATGAACTTGGAGAACATTAAAAAACTTAGAAAACTGCAGTCATATTGTAACTTTGAAGTCTGGTCAACAATAGAAAGAACCAAGACCGTCTCCAATACTCAGACCTAAATACAGAAAAAAGATGGCCGCCGCTGCGGTCCAACCATTTCCATTTATATAGACGGTTCCGCCATATCTTTATGTCAAAATAGTTAAATTTTTCGCATCTATTAAGTTGAATTACTGAATTATGCCTCAAATAAACGTTAATTTATGAGCAATGTTATTTATTTATTTATTTATTTAACCTGGTAGAGATAAGGCCATCAGGACTTCTCTTCCCCTCTACCAAGGGATTGCAACAACAATATTAAGACTACAATTACAATTATAATTACAATTAAGATTGAATTTACAAATACAATAAAAATCAAAGTACTAAAAGATTAACAGACTAATAAAAGCTAGACAGTTCATTGTAAAAATTAAGAAGAGAGAATTTTTTTTTTATTAACTAAGTACAAATTAAACCTACTCTACGCAGTAAGAAAATGCTTAATAAGTTTGCTTTTGAACGCTACTAAATTCCGACAGTCTCTGATGTCACTGGGTAGGGTATTCCACAAGCGCGAAAGCGAGATTGTGTATGATGATGAATACGATGATGTCTTATGTGTTGGTATGTCTAGTATGAGGCTATTTTGCGTGCGTGTGAAGAGGTTATGATATGATGACAGGTAACTGAAACGGGAGGCAAGGTAGGTAGGTGTAGAAGTGTGAAGGACTTGGAAAAGGAGAACAAGAGAATGAAAATTTCTACGTTCGTTAAGCCGTAGCCAGTTTAGAGTTTGGAAGGATGGGGCAATGTGGTCAGCGCGACGGACATCGCAGACGAAGCGAACACAAGAATTATGAACACGTTGTAATCTTTGCGACTGGTTGACATTGAGGTCGGTCAGTAGAGAATCACAATAATCGAAGTGGAGCATTACTAGTGTTTCCACTAGTATTTTCTTGAGTGATAGCGGGAGAAATTTTGGAATGTTGTTTAAGGAATGTAGTATGGAAAGCACTTTTTTGATAATATGGGTTACTTGATAATTCCAGTTTAAATGCGTTAGGTTACATTTCAAAAGCGAGACAACAAGATAAGTACGGTACGAGTAGAAACAAATTACTATGAAGTTATGAACTTGACAGTGCAAACGCAGCCTGAAAATAGTTTTCAGTAAGTTGAAAATCATACCCAGAACTCCGTGTAAGTTACTGCAGTAAATGCAAACGTCCACTAATAGTTGTTGGGCATACAAAAAGATAACACTACTCAAAATCAATAACACAATTTATTAAAGAAGGTCAGCCAATATTAGGCCTATAATGTCTACTAAAACTACTACTGCTAATAATAATAATAATAATAATAATAATAATAATAATAATAATAATAATAATAATAATAATAATAAATCAGCTTAATAGATGGATATTGACAACCTAGGGTCTTTAGCTTAATTCGTCTTGAATTTCAATTCTTTATGTTTTGTCACTTTTAAACTTAGGCCTAACTCTTCATGACTTTTTTTTCACTTTTTTCGATTATTGGTTTGAAATGTTTTTCCCTTGTTCAACACCTTTGTATAGTTATTAATGATGGAATTTATTCTACACTGTCATCTTTCATATTTAAGAAAATAACATAGTCACCTTAAACAACAGTCATAAATGAAACCACACTTCTTTCCTGAACATCACTTTGAAACTGATCAAAAGTGCTAATAATATCCCTTTCACACCATTCCCTGAAAAGTTCTTCTCTCTCCATGTGGATTCTTTCTGGAGCTAGAATGACTGACAGTACGGTATGAAATTTGGTTAGGAAATATGGTTCTTTAGGCGTCATGGGTAAGACTCGAAATTTCCCGAGGAATACGAGAAGCATCACCATTTACGATAGGAAAAATATCTTTCCTAATAACTAATCTGGATTCAAAATATTTTATGTGTAACACAGTCATTTTAGAAAGATAGGAACTGGCCACTCTACCCCTTTTATCTATTGGCTTAGTTGTCTCATAAGTGGTGCATTGTTGGTATCATTTGTTAAGTTCAGACCTGTCTTCGGACACTTGACCAAGCTACAACAAACTGTAATTTCCGTAACTTTGAAGTTGTCACGATTATGCACCTAAACCATTTGTCGCGTAGTAAAGTTGTATTTTTCGGAATTTTAAACGCTAAATATGAGACACAGACCCACTATTATAATTATTACAACAATGTACACAACACGAACGGCCATTTCACGACGTAATTAACACAAGAAAACATCATAACAAAACCACGTGGTAATCATTCTTGGACCTCTACCGGCGCCATTTTTACCACTATCGATATCTATATTAAGGTCTGAGTATTGAAAGAACATTCCTTCTCTTGTTAAAAAAATAGAATTACTGAACGTGACTTTCAGGTCCCACGGACCAATAGAAGGTTAAGCTAATTTTATTATTTTTTAAATAGGATAAATGCATACTTAGAGTGCGGCAATTGTATGTGACGATTTACATAGCCTTCCTATAGGACACAGAGTCGAATGAAAAGAAAACATTTATTCTGGAAAAGATAACAGTACAATGGAATTTATCAATCTGTATTATTTTTAATTACCCGGGATACCCCATGTGCGGCCCAGATTCGGATTGTGCAAGCCCCCTTCTACCAATCCAGCGTCCTCCAAATGTTTGGAATATATTAATCAGGGTAGCTTTCTTCGTAAAATCGGCAAGCAACCCTCTCATTTCTTCCAACTTCCCGGTAAAACAGGAGCATGTCAATGTATTCAATTTTACTTATGATTGGAATTAGAAATTACAGACGCGTTTTACTACAGGTTGATGTTCTATCAACTGAACATGATATATAATATCCTTCACATTCTGCATTCGGGTCAGTATTCCCTTACTTACACTATTTACAGCTTAAAACACAGACGAATAGTGACCTTAATACCTGCTCTTAACTATGTCTTTTATGTCCTTTCACTTTCACTTATCCGTTCTAATTTATCACACTTTATTAAACTACTTCACTTTCTTATTCTCAGCTACACTAATAACTATTTATACTATTTTTTCCATTCAACTTCACTCTATCTTTCTCATAACTAAGTAAATAATTTGCCCTTACCTTTAAACTTATTAACTATAGAAGATCAATTCCTATTGACTATTTCAGGAAAAACATAACCTGTTATTAAATTCACCGTCGAAACAGTTTTAACACAATCACATTATCGCTCGTAACCTAGAACATTGGTTTCACTTGATTTATAACTTGGTCTTAAACAAAACAATTACATAACATTGACAAAGTACATCTGTTGAAATCCATTTTTACATTATATAACTAACCCTGCTATTATTTCGTCCAATAATACATCATTTCCTCAGATTGTATACTGTTTTTCTTTCCCTACTGCCCCCTCATTCCACATTCGATTAACACTTCCCGAACCTCCCCTTCTACTTCCCGCATTTGTTTCATTTCCCTTTCCACCATTCTCTTCTTTAGTTGATTCACCATTCTTCTCTCCCTTCTTCTGACTTCCAGCTCCAAGTTCTCCACCTCGGTTACCATCTGATACTTTACCTATTTCTCCACTTTTCTGCAACTTCGCACTTCTGACTTGGCCTTGGGGTGACGTCATTGCTGGTCGTCTCTCCGATGACGTCGTCGCCGCCGCCGTCACCTGAGAGTTCTTTAACGCCTGAGCGGAATTCGCTGACATTGATGATTTCTTCCGACATCCTTCCATCGCAATATCGTGTGACTCTGCCCTCATGCCTTTCTATTCTTTGCACTTTTATTTACAATCCCTCTTACTCTCTTCTTTATCTCTATTCTAACTCAATTTGTAAAAGAGTGTTGACGAATACACTTGCGCTTCCTCAACCACACTCACCAATTCCTACAATATTTACTTTTAAAACAGTCTAAAATAGAGCGACGCTTGACCTACACAAGGTCAATTCTCCTAGTGATGTCAAATAACACCTTTTGAATGTCGTGCACGTCGGGAGACCTATGTGCTAGGAGCGATCTTTTGTATGCCCTAGCGGAGAAAGGAGTGTTATCCGGTAAATAGTGTTTTTTTTTTGAGAAACGAAGATAATGGGATTAATTTTAGAGTTGCCACTTTACCTTGAATAATAATAATAATAATAATAATAATAATAATAATAATAATAATAATAATAAGAAGAAGAAGAAGAAGAAGAAGAAGATGATGAAACATTGAACAGCTAGTGGTGGAAATATACGATTTGCCATATGTGAAAGAACTTTTGAACTTTTGACGCTAGATAACCCAGTTGCTGAAAAGCGATCTCAAGGGGACACTCCACTAAAAATGACAACTTTTATCCTAACTATTTTTTTTTCAACCAAATTTTGAGAGAATGTTTACTATGTAAATGACTAACAAAATACAAATTTTGAACTTCCAGATATTTTTAGATTTGGTTTTTTTATTTCTATTCTCTTTAAAAAATATTTTCAAACTTAAGTTTTTATATATAAATCCCACAAGGGTAGCTGCCCTTCAGTAAAGGTTGCCAAAAGACAGCATACTAAGCAAATAAAAATAAACATTTGTGTTATGATTATTATTTTTAAATGGAAGCTACCCTTGGGAAAGTACGTTTATTCAATAATTACACTGAACAACAAATTTTTTCTTTTTGTCTTGCTCCGAAATAGAAATAGGTGAATATTACTAATATGTGTGCCCTAAATCTGAATTTAAAATCCAAATTGCCCCATCACGTACCATTTTCCGGGGAAGATTAATTGAATTTTTTATGAAAAAACTTATTTCTTTTAAATTTTTCACTGCTACTGATAAAATTACAACACACTAGGGATTGAAAATTCCTCATAATTCTTGAAAAATGTGTACTGGATACAAAAATGATTTTACATACTCGTAGTTTAAAAAACAACAACAAAAATATTCCATGCCTATAATGAGAAAAATCTCAGAATTTGAACTTACATTTAAAATAATTTTCAGGATGACTTCTGTTTATAACTAGACCCGGGACTGTATCTTACAAGGAACCAACAATAGTCTGCAAGTATGCTGGATGATGATATTCCTTTATATCGCCTTTCCATTTCTGATATTTCTTGATGAAATCTTTCCCCATGCTAGTCGCTTATCGCTCCATTATATTACACTTCATTTTCTCATATGGACTTAACATGGTTTCCACAACAAGATTTATGTAGTTCTCTGCCCTAGAATTTCCAAGGAAATTTGAGCAAACACCTTTGAAAGCGCGCCATGCCATTTTTGCTGTAACGGAAACTTTTTCCTCAAACAAAGGGTCAGCCATATTTTGTGAATTTGTGGACCGATGAAAATGCCCACTTTTAATTTGCCTTCACTCAAACTGGTAAACTTTTCCTTCAAATATTGAAAACCACACCCTTGTTTTTTCATTGCGTAGACCTCACTTGAACTATTATGAAATTAACTTAATAGAAGGGACCAATATCTGTTGATTTATTAGAAGTACGAAATAACATGCCAACAACAATAAGAAACCTGAAATAATTTATAAACTCATAAAATGCATTAGTTTTTGTTTTGGTTTATACCCCCAACCCGCGCCAGGTGTTTCCTGGGGGAGCGCTTATCGAAAAGTGAAATCATAGTATATCTTAAAAACCCTACGTGATACGAAGAAAAGAGATGCATTTTCGGATTCAGCGCACATCAAACCATAAGGGACACATTGTTTTAAGTCGAAACAAAATTCTTGTTGTTCAGTGTTATTAGTAATCAGATAGAATATAAAGAAATTTAGGTGTACAGGAAATTACGTAAAATCTGAACAGAATATTTAATTACGTCTACAGCATCAATCTGTCCTTTTATATGGTAATAATCCCTGAAGTATTCAATTGTAGGGTCATAGATGGTCTTCTTTTCTTCATGTACTGCTATGGGTTGTTCAACTGCAGTTTCAAAGCGCACGGTGGGATCGATCTAAATTTTTAAGCTCAGCCAAATCATTTTCCTCTTCCTCATCAGTTTCAGCATCATTCTTTCTTCACTCACTCTTTTCAGCACAACTTCATTTCTTATTCTGTCCGTCCACTTCACACGTTTCATCCTTCTCCATATCGACATTTCAAATGCTTCTATTCGCTTCTCTTCACTTCGTCGCAATGTCCATATTTCTGCTCCATACAATGCTACACTCTATACAAAGCACTTCACTAGTCTCTTCCTTAGTTCTTTCTCCAGAGGTCCGCAGAAGATGCTCCTTTTCCTATTAAAAGCTTCCTTTTCAATTGCTATCCTCCTTTTCACTTCCTGGCAGCAGCTAATGTTACTGCTTATAGTAGATCACAAGTATCAGAAGCTGACTACTTGCTCTACTGCTTCATTTAGAATTGACAAGTTAACCTTCTTTATTTTTCATTCTACGACCATGGTCTTCGTCTTGTTGGAATTTATCTTCATCTCATACTGCTTACAGCTGTCATTTAGCTCCACTAGCATGTCCCTTAGTATCATCTCCTCTTCTGCTAAAAACGCCAGTCATCAGTAAATCTTATGCAGTTTATTCTTCTTTCTCCTACTATTACTCCTCCCATGTTTTGAAAGCAGTAAGTTCTTAACTAAATCCCCCAAGTAGATGTTGAACAGGGTAGGTGATAAAGGGCATCCTTGACGTATTCTTCTCCCTATTTCACTTCCTTCTGACATATCTTCTCCTATCCTGAGTTTGACTCGTTAACACATTATCGAAATAATTTTATATTCAAACACACATTATTGAATACAGTTTTCTTACTTTTTAAGTGTTTGAAATTTTGAAAACAGCTATATATTTTTTATGCTCGACCATGCCGAAATGTAGTAATTATACACCTGGTAGCAGTCATTTAATGCATGTCATTAAAGTACACCTATTCATTAAAGTTCAGGTTTTCGATTATTCTCGGATATGCAATCGAAAGACAACTAGAGAAATGTCACGGAGGCTGGAAATCCAATACTGTCGCAGAAGGTTATGTTCTGTTACTATAATAATTAGCTTTAATTGTAAATAATATTCAAATAAATTCAATTTGTCATCTCGTTTTTCAATTCTAAATCAATTTCCAGGTTATATCAAGACTAATGTTCTCTCGGTGTATCAAGGTCAATGATATTCGTGCCTCGGAAAAAATCAATACTTTCGCGTCTGCGCACATCTCACAATTCAGTTCCGTTCGTGACTCACATAACCATAACATGAAAACTTAGAATAATTTCAAGTTAGAAATATGGTCGAGCATAAAAAGTCGTGAAACTTGTCTATAATGGTAACTAAGACGCTCGTATGAAAATTATGAAACTCGCTTGCGCTCATTTCATAAACAAACATACTTGCGTCTTAATTACTACCATCATAGGCTCTTTGCATAATGTACTATTATATTTCATGGCTTTTTAAGTAGGTTTATCAACATCTCAGATTATCTAGCGTCTGAATGAGATGAAGGTGATAATACCGGTGAAATGAGTCCGGGGTTCAGCACCGAAAGTTACCCAGCATTTGCTCACATTGGGTTGAGGGAAAACACCGGAATAAACCTCAACCAAGGAACTTGCCCCGACCGGGAATCGAACCCGGACCACCTGGTTTCGCGGCCAGACGCGCTAACCGTTACTCCACAGGTGTGGGCATTTCATGGTCATCCATAGTTTTGTTTCACACTGGCCCACGTACCACCAGTGGTACACGTATCATAAGTTGAGAACTGCTGCTCTAGCCTATATTAAAAGTTGAGTTACTGTTACAAAAATATTAAATTTATTTTGACG
Organism: Periplaneta americana; assembly: GCF_040183065.1. Taxonomy (NCBI): domain Eukaryota; kingdom Metazoa; phylum Arthropoda; class Insecta; order Blattodea; family Blattidae; genus Periplaneta; species Periplaneta americana. The sequence goes on from NC_091119.1 coordinate 162,735,467, forward strand.
TTGTTCGGAATGGAATTATTGTGGCTTAAGTATACTTCCTTCCCTACTGTCTCTTCGCCTGAATTTGAAAGAAAGAGTTGGTAGGGATTGCCAATAACCGACAAAAAAATTTGGCTCCAGAAATGGAACACAGCACCTAAAAAAAAGTCAGATAGCACCCAACACTGGAACAAAACAGCTAAAAATTCCGGTGACGGCTAGATTAAATTTGTGTTAAAAAAAACTAGATCTAGCCGGAAAACGGTTATATTGGCAACAATGCATGCAACTCAACTGGAAGATAAGATGCACGATTAACTTAAACATGCAGACTGCCTCATTTTTGCGGTCGCAAGGCGTCACTGGGGAAACGCCTCCTCGCGAGACTTCTGTGGTTTTCTTCGAGATCGAGAAATACGCACACAAAATTTCTTCCTTCAGGGTCTACAGCCAATTCTGCCAGTTGGAGATCTGAAACGTTTGAGATCTGTTGTCAGGCGGATAAGATCAGAAAGTGGAACTGCGTTCCTGCACCACAACAATGCACCCGGTCACAGGCACTCAATTTTTTTACCAAAACATCCATCTCAACCGTAATACGCCCACCCTGTTCGCCCGACTTACACTAGTATTTTTTTTGTTTCCTAAAATGAAGGGTTTGATGAAAGGACAGCATTTTGAGTCTGTGGAATATATTATAAGCTCTGCGGCAACGTTCTTAAAGACTGTCAACAGAAAGGACGTCACGGAGTTTTTAAACAGTGACAAGAATGTTGTAAAGGAAGAGAGATAGCAAGGATATCTAATCATCAGGTGTGAAGGTCAGGTACAACAAGAACCAGAAAGTTTTGAATATCGTGAACTGTAATGAGTAGGATGGAAAAATATATCAAGAAGTACTGAACTACATAAAGAATACAGTACCGTTAAGTGGGGTTGCTATGGTCACTTTTTGGTTTTCTTTAAAAATACAAGTTGTATTTTGTTCCGTATGTAATTGAAAAAAATTTGGGAACATAGTTCTAGTGAAAAGTCATGCAATGGGTGTTTCAAATATTTTTAGCGTAGTAACTGTGGCTATAAAATAATTCTACATTGTGACCATACTCACCTACCAATCTGGGTACACTATGCTCACATTGTAAAGCACCATTTAAAACGTTAGGAAGAGGTATGGGGTTACAATGGTAATGAAGAGAATTTTTTCTGAACAAAATGATATGTACAGTGCGTATACTAACTGGCTCCGCAGGAGAAGTGGCAAGCAGAACGCCGGGACTCGAGCAGTTGTGTTGGTATCTTGGAGGTGTAAGCACAGTCTGGTATGTACAGTCACGAAGCTTGAGTTGTGAGGATGCTAGGAACAATAGACTGTGCAGGTACTATTTCGTATTGTTTGTAATGAGGCGATAGTAGCGATCCTAGTGGTTAGCAACTATTTATGGATGCATATTTACTACGTATTGAACTTCGTGACTGTATATACTAGACTGTGATGTAAGAGTCAATGACCTTGGCCGCTTTGAATGGTGGAGGGTGGGAGAGAGCGAGAGAGGAGATGTAATATTCCTACGTGTTCAAACCGGGCGCTACGCAGTATTTACCAAATTTACATCGCTGCCGGGTCGAATACTGCCGCTTGCTTCACTGCGGAGCCAGTTAATATACGCACTGTATTGATCTTTATTTTAGCTCCATTTTTAACAGTGAAGTAGTCAGCTTTTGAACTGAAATTTATTTTGACATTTTGCAAGACTAATTAAGACAATCAATATAATAGTAGAATATGACATAAGTAAATAAGTTTTAACGTAAATTGAAACCAGTACATCTAAGAAAGAAAGTTTTCCACGTCTGTCGTGTACTGGCTGTCTCCATATTTGAACTGTGTGATTTTCATTTACTACAGAAATGTCCGCAATTGCAGGCCACACAAAGTAGTTTTTGCACTCTACACATTCAGCATTTTTTACCTGTAATCCCAGATATTTCCTGCAGATTCAACGATAGTTCATACTGACGCTGATATAATCTTATACTGACATTGAACAGTTTAAGCCAACTAAATAAGTCTATTAAATAAAAATAGTTCCCAAATGTTAAGCAAATCATATAAAAAAAGTCAATGAAAGGCGTATACATGTAAAAAAGGAAATATACACTTCGGCAAACTTATAAGATTGTTCCTTTATCTGGCAAGGAAACTTACTTTTGTGTTTGTGACTATAGTAACCCCACTTGACGGTATCTGCATATTATGCGATATACGGCACCGTGGTTGGAAGAAAGGACGTCAGTACGGCCAAAATTAAGATATACTGTATAAATTAGTTATATGAATAGTACCTGTAACAAATAGAAGCAGCAGAAATTAACTGCCGAGAGGACTCGACGAGACCGAGTTAGAAATGAAAGGGGTAATTGGAGAACGGCAACTGAAATGGTTTGGCATGCTGTTGTGTGTCAAGGAAGGAAAGTAAAGCAGGTCAAGGAAGTGCGTGCTGAAGGGGTAATATGAAGAGGAAAACTTAGGATTACGTGGGAGAATACAATAGAAAAACAGGATCCGAAGAGAGGGAACAATGGTAGAGATAGGCAGAGAAACGTTTGCTCTCGCATGCATATTTTCACCTAAATCCCCACTCTTGTTGCAGCCTTACTCAAAAGTATACATTAGTGTAAAATGTTATCAGTGGTCTGTATATTACTGCAGGGTCCGGTATTTGGTTCTGACGAGTTTCAACATACTGTTATAAAGGGATTATAGCCTAAGGTTTAAAAATAAAAAACTAACACAGTATGTAGCTTGAATAATGCAATTCATTTTTTTTTAATTACACATTTTAAGTGATCCCCTTGGTATCTTATGACCTGTTGTAATCTTACATGAAAATTGTTCATGACACTTTGCAATAAACCTGGAGTTTAGTTGATTTCTTCCACTTCAGCCTGTATCCTGTTCTTCAGATCCTGGATAGAGTGTGGGCTGGTTTTAAACAGTCTTGCTTTGAGGTGTCCCCACAAAAAGAAGTCAAGAACTGTTAGATCTGTGGATCGAGCTGGCCAATTGATATCTCCAAACCGAGAAATTGTGCGTCCTGGGAAGAAATTTCTCAACAATCGCAGTGTGTCTCTGGCAATATGGGCCTTGTGCAATATCCGACGAACTGTCCTGTCAGATATGTCGCAACATGTCGCACTGCAGATCTTGACGGAGTTCGTTGCACTGCCAATCTCACTTTTTGGATATTTTCTGGAGTACGAACGTAACACTCACTACCATGAAAAGAAGGTCGTAAAGTGCTTCTGGCATTAAACATGTTAAACCAACTCACTATTGTGTTCCTAGAAGGAATCCTACCGTGTCTCTGAACCATAGAAGCATGTGGTTATGGGGAAGCATGGGAGGGGCACTGGCCCCCAAACTTGTCTGAACTTTTTTTCTCTATTAACATTAGAAAATATTGAATGCAAAAGACTTTTCTTGCTTTTGTTTATGATTAAGTTTATGTGCTTAAATTGACGAATTAATGTCTTCAGATCATGTGTCTAGACGTCTAGACTATAATATTTATTTTTAATTTCTGAATGTATAAGAATTTCTATACCTCGTTTGAGGAATGAAAGCACTGTAATGTTTCTTTTGTAACAGCCTGTGCTCCTGTGTTAGAAGTCTGCAGCGGCCATCTACTGAATTAGGTGTTAGTGAAAAAAAAAAAAAAAAAAAAAAACACCACAGTCTCGTGTTAAAGGAGTGAACATTTTCAGTAGTTTTCATAAAACAACTATAGTCCAAAGATTTGTTTGTGAAAACAGCCATTTTCTAGGAAGATGGTACTGTGGTAGCATTTACAAATAATATCCCATTCATAAACAAAAGCAAGAAAAGTCTTTTGAATTCAATATTTTGTAATGTTAATAGAAAAAACAGAGTTCAGACAAATTTGGGTGAAGGGGGCAGTGCTCCCACATACCCTCCCATAACTCTGCCTATGGTTATGCCCTATTTTAATTTGTAGTAGACTTACAGTTGAAGCCCTATATAACTCGGTCTGAAACATCGTGGATATGGATGTAACACTAGGCCTATAAGAAATATGCACCCCAAAAATACTTTTATTAAATGATCATATTCCGATATACTGTACCACGGTCAAGCTATAACAGGGGAGTAAATAAATGATATCCCCCGTAACCTCGTTATGTCAGGATTTTTTGCTTTGACCCCTCCCCCCCAAGGAAATGATTTTCCCTCTGCTATGCTCTGAACATTGAACTCTCTGCGAAATCGACGTTGTGTTTGAACATCGGACTTACTTTCAATATATACTGATACCACAAAAATGCGTACGTTAATTGGCCAAGCATCCATGATTAACAAAATTGCATGTTTGGAAGTTCATGTTACCTTGACAACGTTTCATTTTCGCTATTCTCATTTCATTTTACAGCTCTACCAAACTAATAGAACCAATTGCCGGACCCTGTAGTATTGGTCTCAGTCCATGCGCATACTCTTTTGACTTTTGTTTCTTTATAATTATGAAAGGTAATAAATCCGAGCTTCATTCCAGGGTATTAAAAATCAGTATGACAGTCTGGCCAAGCAAAGTAACCGATCATAGATTTACTCAAGCTCTCATGTATCGTACATCGAATACCATGAAATATTTGAGCTTATGTTGCAGTTATTTTCTTCCTAGATTCATATTTTGAACGTCTTCTTGTTCCCTTTGTGTTATTTGATTGCAACTTTACTTATTTTAATTAATTTCAAGTAAAATCTATTTTAGCATCTCAATATTCTATTCTGTTTCCCACAGATATTACCTAGGTATAAATCTATTACGTGCAATATCAATGTCGAATTGGCCAGTGTTATCTCCTCTGATATACAGTGAATGTAAAAAAGTATTCGCACGACGACTTTTTTACTACAAATTAAGACCTAAATGAAGTAATAATAACTGTTGGTATGAAATAAACTGTTCACGTATAATAAAAATGCATCATATAGCAAATACACATAAGAAATTTTCATAATTTTGCGTGTATGTTCTGTCACAGTTCAATAAATTGAATGCCTAACAAAATTACAGCGTAAAAAGTAATCGCACGCTCAACTCTGTTGACGAACAGAAGCACTCACGCGGAACGCAGTAGGCACGTGGTACTAAGGCAGCCGAGGCGAAAATGCGACTCACGAGCACATTGTGGCTCGCAGTGCTTTTCTCTCGCTTCCTACCTACAACCCCCACCCTCTTACTCACTGGAGTCAAACTCCGTTCTATTTGTATTTGTCTCGGACCTGCGAGTGGCGTATCGTCGCAATATCTCTCTCGAAACCATGTACCTCTATAAAAAAACGAAAGTTTCAAGTAGGATGGGAGGACGCATTCTTTTGCTTACAATATGATGAAAATATTAAATGTATGATTTGTTCACAAACATTACTAGGAAAACTGTTGTATAACATAAAACGGCATTATAAGTTACTACATGTTACTGATGAAACATTAAAAGGTTAAGTGTTGTTATTATTATTATTATTATTATTATTATTATTATTATTATTATTATTATTATTATTATTATTATTATTATCATCATCATCATCTCTGTACGTCGATTCTTTTACAGCAGATGTACGAATAATGCGGTTAGATTTTCAATTTAAACTCACAGATTTACAATGTGACGTTAAATGAAAGCTAGATGTAAGGACTTGACAGATATTGAACTTTTCAAATCTTTGGAAAAAAATAAATATTTGAAGCTTCGTTGTTTCGCTTGCTCTGTTGAAGCCATGTTCGCTGTAACTTACGTTTGTGAAAAATTATTTTCAACAATGAAAATAGTAAAAATCAAATTTAGATCACGACTGACAGACAAATAGGCCTACCTTTGTGATCAACTACGATTGGCAGTAAGTGACATAATTCCTGATTTTGAAACTTTGTCGCAGAGACATTCTGAAGACAGTTAATTTTAGGTTGTGATAATGTGTCCTATGTTTTCTTGTTCATTTCTTTCTTCGTTACACGTCCTAAACATTAACTTCCCCTTCGGTTGTCCGCCTCCCTCCACAGGTGCTATACACGTTGCAGCTTACACAGTGGCTCGGCGCACCATGGCCTTTTCGCCACGGCTTTACTAAGGAAACGCTCGTAATGCATGTTCCAAGTCAGTTTGATTCTAAAATCACACGTAGTGTACATCTATCACGCGAAATGTGGCGAAAAGGGAAAGAAACTTCTAAGGAAAAAAAAAGGATACTATCATTCGTCTGCATAATCAGTGTAAAACACGAGTGATTGTGAATAGAGGTAAGTCACCCATCAAGGGAATCATAGACACGGGGAAAGAAAATCGAACGAAAATTTAAGGAGAAGTGGCCAGCCGAGAAAAATAAATGAATACAGTGGCAGAGCAATCATACGAAAAATGAAAAAGAATCAACATATTAGTGTACCAAAAATTGCGGCAGAGCTTCAGTGTGATTTCGGTATAAGTGTATGTGACATACAATCCGAAATTACCTAAGTAATAGCGAATACCATGGTAAAATTGTCTGTAGGAAATACTACATCAGTAAAGTTAATAAAAAAAAAAAATAAACTTTGCTAAAGCAAATCTTAACCGGCCCCCAAGAATTTTGGAACTGAATGCTTTTCATTGATGAAAATAAGTTCAATATATTTCAGTCTGATTGGAGAAGTTTTGTGTGGAGAAAAAAAAAAATCTTCGTCCCACAGTAAAACACGGTGGAAGTGGAGTGCTAGTATGGGGGTGCATGGGTTCAGCAGGAGTGGGGTCGTTGGCTTTTATAAAGGGCGATATGGATCACCAACGTTACATTGATATTCTGAAGTAGTGCCGAAAATTTGAGCATCAGAGACAATTTCATATTCATGCAAGACAACGACTTCAAACATACGGCCCACAATATTCGATTGTGGATTCTCTATAACATCCCTTCATACCTTCAGACACCTCCCCAGTCACCAGACATCGATCTAGCACCTTTGACATTATTTAGAAAAAAAGACTTAGAACCAAGCATATTACCAGCAAAGAGTCTCTAAGGGCTTCAATCATAGAAGAGTGGAAAAGCATTCCAGCAAGTATTACTTCAAATTTAGTTAATTATATGGCCAGAAGGTTAGAGGCTGTTGTAAAATGCAAGAGCTACCCTACAAAGTATTGAAACTGAAAAGGAACTCACTAAAGTATGACCAGTGTGCGAATACTTTTTTGTTCCTATTTTTGTTTGGTATCGTATTTTAATCAAATGGAATGGTTTATTTTGAGAATTGTGCAATTAATTTTGTGTTTATATGTAAACAAATAACAGAGAATGTATATACTTGTACGTAACTTGTGTTCATTTCTAAAAAGTTGAGAGTATACTATTTGAAACACATTTATTATTGCTACATATTATTACCCGCCGTCCCGCGCCGTGGCGTCGCGGTCTAAGGCATCCTGCCTAGGACTCGTGTTACGGAATGCGCGCTGGTTCGAGTCCTCGTGGGGGAAGAAATTTTCTCATGAAATGGCACCAGTGCCCACCCAGCATCGTGATGCAGGGAGCTACGATAGGTTGCGAACTCTGGTTGCGAATGCCAGCTATAACGGCTGGGGGGATCATCGTGCTAACCACACGATACCTCCATTCTGGTTGGATGATCGTCCACCGACATGTGGGCGTGAGGCCAGCAGCCGGCTGGTCGGTCTAGGCCCTTCACGGGCTGTTGCGCCACGGATTATTATTATTATTATTATTATTATTATTATTATTATTATTATTATTATTATTATTATTATTATTACCCTCCGTGCGAATACCTTTTATACTCACTGAATATTACAGCAAATTGCTTTAAAGTTTATTACAAATACTATATGCTGCAGCGAAGAGAGGAATGGGTGTGAAAGCTTTATTACATATTCAAGTAACGAGATTTTGGCAAATAGATTAGTTGGAATTAACTTTAAAGAATATGCCACTGAAATTAACTGACGTCATTGATTTAAGAATTATGTTATCAATTAAGAATTAAGAAATAAATATCATCTTATTTAAGTTTTTGACGTTAACGTCAGTATACTGCATGTTGTTTATCTCAAAGTAGATCTGATAAATCATCCGATTAACAGCTGGGTTACAAATTTCTAAATACGTATGACAAACCTATCGTCAAGATACAACGAGATTTTGTTATCAGTGATGTAGTCTACACTTATCTCTGCTTTTGTAAATGAATTTAGTACGCAAACATCCACATCAGGTCTAAAAATCAAATGAAATGTCTTAAATTTTATGAACATCATATAGGCTAGGAGGTATGTTATTCTGTTTATTAATAGTTTGAATTGCACATGATGTAGAATTTCGGTAAATGTGTAACCACGCCTGCCGGATCCTTAGCCTTGTCTCGTTGTCACCAATTCAATGTATGCCAAGTAACCTAGTAGTTGGTACAGCCATAAGCGGAGAGAGAACCGTTTCCTTGGGAGGACAAAGCAAAACCATAGAATCCCCATATAACGGGGATATGGGGGACAGCATTTACCTCCCCCCCCCGTTATAGCTTGACCGTAGTACATTATATAGGAATATGATCATTTAAGGGGAGAGGATGGTATTTTTTTTTTAACTTTTTTCCTATTTGGTCTAAAATATTAATTTTTTGTATGTAGAGAGCTCATAGCTGTGGCAACTCAACTGAATAAAAATATTTTGAAAAAAAAAAAATATATTTGGGGGGCCCAAAATTGAAAAAAATAAATCCAATTTAGAATTTTACTAAAACTGATATATCTACACCGTTTTTAAAGATAGATTCAAACAGTTTTTTGCAATGTATTTGCAAAAGCATGTTCTACAAACTGTCTGTAACAGAATTTTGATATTAGTCCCTACGTTTGTAAAATAAACAATTAAAATTTAATAATAATTTTCTGATTTCCTTTCTTGCAAACAAACGGACGTATTTTTAAAATGAAATCAATTAACAAAATTCTGTTACAGAGAAAAGTTTCCTAATAGTCTAAAGAATGTGTGTTCTAAATTTCATGCATGTATCTTTAATAGTTCAGAAATTATGTCCATTTTTGTCTGGCAATGTAGCAAATAATATGAAGTTACTGGAAACCGATAAAAGCGGGCGTGTGATTTAAAAATCCATAGCGCAGGAAGTTTAAAAACGACGTCTCAACATCCGATAAGGGCACAAATACCCACAAAATGTTATGCAGTGCATTGCACACATATCAAAGTGTGTTTTAAAGAAAAAAACAATTTTTTTTTTTTGAAAATTTAATTTACCGGAAACAATAAGAGTGGACGAGTGATTTAAAAATCCATAACGCAGGAAGTTTAAAAATGGCGACTCAACATCCGATAAGGGCACAAATACCCACAAAATGTTATGCTATGCATTCCACACATATCACAGAGTATTTTAAAGATTTTTTTTTTTTAAATTTACTCACTTTTCACCAAAAAAAATACCATCCTCTCCCCTTAATAAAGGTATTTTCGGGGGCATGTTTCTTACAGTGATATCCGCGATGTTTCGGTCCGAGTTGTATAGGGCTTGAACTGTAGGTCTACCACAAATTATAATAGAGCATAACTTAAAACAATCTTCCTCTTTTTCTCTCTCATACAGAAACACATGTATACATCAATAAAACTACGTAACAGTGCTAACAGAAACTTTTTTTTATATGAAGCTTACTTTTCTGAAAACATCATATGAAACGTAAACTCTAATTATTTTATTTAATCTCATTAAGTTTACACATTATACCGGGATCACTTTTTTCTGCATTATTGTGCAGTGTTATTCATATTTCTCCAAGTAACGGCCTGAACACCTGCAGACTTCCAACACATGAGTACAGGCTGTTACAAAAGAAACACTACTTTTCTCCAACCAGGAGATCAGTGTTGCCAACACATAAATTGTATTCCCGTCAGTTTAGCACCTGGAAATCCGTCGGAATCCGTAAAAAAAATGTAAACAAGTCCCACTCAATGTATGTATATGTATGTATGTATGTATGTATGTATGTATGTATGTATGTATGTATGTATGTATGTATGTATGTATGTATGTATGTATGTATGTATGTATGTATGTATGTATGTATGTATGTATGAATGTATGTATGTGTATATGTATATAAGAAGCAAATTTTAACACAACTTACTTACAAATCTTAATTAAAATAATAATTCTTCAACCTCTGACTTGATTAACGGGATGTCTGAAACAGGGGATTCCTTAACATGGAACCGCACGAGCAGGGCTGTTCAAAGAAAAAGTAAAATCCCTACACAATTAAACAATTACAAACGACATTAGGTAAAAAAGTCAGAAGGCGATGTAAATCGTAATTTCCGCCACAAAATACGTCACCCGTCAAAGTCATTCTTTTCCGTCCGCTATATTGAAATTCCGTCACTTTTGACGGAATTTCCGTCCAGTTGGCAACACTGCAGGAGATTAACCGTGAAAGGAATTTGCTTACTATTGCGTCATCTATTGGAGCGAAGTAGATAGATAATATTACCGTTATAACGCCATTTTAAAGAACATGCCCTCTCCTGCATATGTTATTACCTTATGGAGAGATTAAAAGACCAGGAGATTAACCGTGATCTAATTTTGTAACTAGAGTAGTATAAGTATGTATCAGTGTTATCGTTGTTGCTTTGAGAGTTAGCCAATGGAGATGCGTGTACCCACGTGCGTGACCTTATGACATCTTACGACATCAACATTTATTCACAACATTACCCCGCTGCGTCTCATTCCCCTGAGACTTTCTCCTGGTTGGAGTATACTTCCATTCCTCAAATGAGGTATAGAAGTTCTTATACATTCAGAAATTTAAAATAAATATTATAGTCTAGACACATGATCTGAAGATATTAATTCATAAATTTAAGCACAGAAACTTAATCATAAACGAACGCAAAAAAATATCTTTTGAACTCAATATTTTCTAACGTTAATAGAAAAAAAAAAGAGTAGAGACAAGTTTGGGAGGGTCAGTGTCTTCCATACCCCCCATAACTCCGCCTATGGGTACAGCGTCTTTAAATAACGGTCTAAAGAAGTGTCTAAGAAGAAAAAAAAACATAATTAAATTTCCCCAATATACCCAATTTTAATTTTGAGTGAGTATGAATGCCAAGAAATGTTGCCAGTGCCTTATTTTTGGTATGTCCATTGAGATTCAGGGTGAAGTTTAAATTTAGCTGGGATAGCAAAAAATAAGTAACCGCCCTTTTTAACATTCGTTGTTGATTTTTTTATTCTGAAATCAGTTTTCTAATTGTTTAAGTGATTTAATTGCAGTGGTTTCCGCAGCTGTTAGACTTGGTTCATTGACTAGTACATTTGTGTCATCAGCAAAAAGCATTAACTTTCCTGGTATAACAGTGCTGACTAATACTGACTGACTTTTAATGCATGCGAACATAACACGTCGGGCTAACAATAAAGAAGTCCGAGTTACTAAAGGGCATAGGCCTAACATGTGTGCAGAAAAACGTCAGTGTTTTGCCTACGCTACAAGAATAACGTAAGTGCGAGATCGTTAAACTTTACTTTCTTAATATGGTTTGTGCGTATCAATTTTCTCACGTAACTTCTTTTAATGCATTACGTACGGTATGATTTTTATGTGAGCCTTCTTACAGATTTGTGGCTGCAGCTTCGAGTGCCAGCTACTTACTATTTGGACAAGCGCCCTCTGAAGTTCACATCTAAGTTTTAAGGGATAATGCAGTAGTTGTTTATCATTCCCCATAAGTGTGTCTTTTCTTCTTTCCTTTGATATGGAGGATACAAAGGGTAATAACATTAACTGGCGAAATTTTTAGGGTGTATTTGCTCAACCTATAGTCGCGACGCTGTTATTCCCGGCGTGACTCCTCCTCTTTGCTTACGTCTTAGGAAGTGAAGGCTCTGTAAAATCTAAGTAGGTAGTATCGTTCGCTGTTTTTGTTCTTTCGTTGCCGAACTATAGTCCCGTCGCTCTAATTTCCGGCAGCCAATCATGTTGCAGGTCGGCTACATTTAAACGTGTGCGTCTTGTGATTCGCTGATGAAGATGTAAAGCATTTCCTAATCCTGGATAAATACTTAATATATAATCGCCCGCCATTTTGGCTCTTTCGTTGGCGTTCGCAGAAAGCACACGAGGACGTTATTTGTCGCTCAATTATTTGCTGAATTACAGTGCGTTTGATTTATTATCATAGGAGCTACGACATGATAATGTTTAACGTGTGGCAAATACATCCCTCGTCTGGTAGCTCGGCAACAAAAGAACAAAAATGGCGAACGATATTACCTACCTAGACTTTATAGAGCCTTGACTTCCTAAGACGTAAGCAAAGAGGAGGAGTCACGCCGGAAATAACAGCGTCGCGACTATACCAGACGAGGAATCTATTTGCCACACCGTTAAACATTATCATGTCGTAGCTCCTATGATAATAAATAGAACGCACTGTAATTCAGCAAATAATTGAGCGGCAAATAACGTCCTCGTGTGCTTTCTGCGAACGCCAACGAAAGAGCCAAAATGGCGGGCGATTATATTAAGTATGTATCGAGCCTTAGGAAATGTATGACATCATCATCAGCGAATCACAAGACGCACACGTTTAAATGTAGCCGACCTGCAACGTGATTGGCTGCCGGAAATAAGAGCGACGGGACATAGATCCATATTTTATATTTAATGGCATGTGTTTAAATACGATTCAACATGATTTTTTTTTGCGCGTTGTAATATTACAAGACTTTGCCCTTTATAGACACAGCGGACTCCATTAATTAATTAATTAATTAATTAATTAATTAATTAATTCCTTCGTTCATTCATTCATTCATTCATTCATTCATTCATTCATTCATTCATTCATTCATTCATTCATTCATTCATTCATTCATTCATTCATTCATTCACGTAACAGACCTAGATAAACTACTCAGTGCCCACGGAAGTAGCCTCGATATGACAAACAAGCATACAAGCAAACCTTTCCAGTAGAAAATTTCCAGAAAACTCATTCTGTATGTACGAGTATACAGAGTGAAAGTGGAATAATCCCGCATATTTTTAGAGCGAATAGCTCATGTTGTATGTAACAAATAATGTAATACTATATTGGCGGAAAGTCTATAGTTTTCTGAGAAAAAATCTTTTCCCCAAAATGTTTAACACCTTCTTATTCGTTAACTATTGCGATTAAGATAGTGATTTTTGTCCTTATCGATAGAAAATCTAATAAAGAATCATTTATCCCTCTGGCGTATTTCAATGGCGTGGACGGTTTTCGTGTAGATTTAATTTAAAAACCACTAATTTGAAGTCACTGACCGATGCGACCAGCTTGCAACTTTGTGGCCAGAAAGGAAGATGGGAAGTGGTTCACTAAGGCAGACAGACCAGCTTAATTTTCTAATTATCCGTGCATTTAATCTCAAAACGAAATATAGTTTTTCTATTCATTTAAGTGTAGGTACACTATCGTCCCTTTCAATCTGCAGGATAATTTCACTTCCACTCTGTATGTCAATGGTTGCCAAACACCACGAAATCGTGACGTAATAGAAATGCAACCCACTCACCACTATCGCAGGGAGAGGGGTGGAGTGGGTATCTCCTCAGGTAATGCAGTGAATAACAGTGCAGACACGGACTGTGATAAAAAAAAATAGCAACATAATATTCTTCTACTTATTACCTATACACACTTTTTAATGTTAATTTTTTATCCTCCTATTCATTATTTTTCTATTATTAATAAAATAAATTTGTCTTATTTACTATAAAAAGAACGTATACTTTACATCAGCAGATATTTGAAATTAGAAAAGCGTACCAGGCTGGTCACAAAGTTGTAAATTACACTACATACTTAAAAAAGTCAAAGTATTTTACTCCAATTAAGACATTACACTACATACGTCGAAAAAAAAACGTGGAAGTATTTTACACCGATTAAGACATAGAAGCCAATACTTTTTATTGTTCATTTATTAATTAAATATTCAAATTACACTACATACGTCGAAAAAAGTCGAAGTATTTTATCCTGATTAAGACATAGAAGCCGATACTTTTTATTGTTTGTATATTAATGAAATGTTCAAGTTACAGGTAAGGGCGTGGTAGTCTTCATAACAAGAAGAATAATGACAACGTACACTGTTCTTTTATACTTCATTTAAAATTTACAACAAATTATGTATCTCATATTTTTGCCATCTGCACAAAATAAATACTTTTCTTCCCATACTCCTTAAAATTAAGTTTTTACTTATTATCTGTTTTCGAAAATACATCGAAACATAGGCCTATTATCCTACACACTTGTAACATTACATGTGTACGCCCGCTGCTGATAAATGTCTTTACTTATATCGAAGAGCTGGCTGTAAACAGAGGTTGGGGGTATGATGCTATGGTTACGCTTGAGTGGAGGCAGGGGCATGTGTCGCGACACAGCTTTTGGCGATCACTGCTGTATGTAATCCAGATACGACACTTTAATTTTTTTATGTACAAAATACTTGTGTATGGATATCTAAATGTTATTCGTAACTAGCCTTTAACTTCTAAATCGAATAGTACTAGGAAGTTACTACCAGAGTTTCGAAGTGCGGTATATGTTTATCATATTTGACGCATAACCTTAGTCTACCTTAATGACAGCATTTAAGTGCGGCGTGTGTCTCACAGTAACAATTCATTATGGACCACCTGTGGTTGACACTATAAATATACCTGTCGCGTTGCTGTTACAATAAATGACTTCATTGCCGGACAAGTATGAATCAGGTCACACAAATCAAGATAATCTCGCTGAGTTTGCACGGGAAATTTGAGTGTTATTTCTATTTGAAAATGTAAAGGCGATTTTCTTAAGAAAAAGAAGTGCATAGTAACTTAGTGAAATAGTGAACGGGTTGTTTGGAAATAGCACAAATCTCATTTAAGATGGATAAATACAACTTAGTAAGTTGCATTGAATTAAGTAAAAGTTTGTACACATACATACATACATACATACATACATACATACATACATACATACATACATACATACATACATACATACATACATACATACATACATACATACATACATACATACATACATACATACATACATGCACGCACGCCCGCGCGCACACACACACACACACACATACATACATACATACATACATACATACATACATACATACATACATACATACATATATACAGTACATGAATTGTTTGTATAGGCCTAAGTTACAATTTTGTATAAAATTATCAAACACAAAATTATTAAACATTGATGCATTTGTGTGCCAACAGTTTCTCTTATCTTTACACAAAAGACAAACAAATGCAGAATTTTATTGCGTGTCGTATTTCATGAAACTTTACACTGCTTATTCGAAAGTTCACGCTGGAGTGATTATAAACATAATCATAATTACGGTTCGAAGTTTGTACAGCATGTTGCTGTACTGTTCTGTGTGTCTTGATTTGTTACGTAATTTATATGCAGTTCTTTAAGTCTGGTATTTTGAAAAGGCTTAAAAGTTCTTTGCCTATATCTTGTCTCTTGGATGTATATTATGATTTTATCCATTCTCATTTAATGTATATGTCATTTATTTGGTGACATAATAAGAAAACTGCTTTGAGACCTTTACAAATTATTCAAAATAGAGCTGTAAGAAATTTATTGGGTTTTCATTATTTGACTCCAGTTAAATATCTATATCAATTTTTTTTTCGTTCTACCAGTTGAATCAGTTATCAAATTAGGTGCTGTTATTTTCATGTACAAAGTTATTAACAATTTAATACATAGTAATATTATATTTCAGTTTAATAAAGATATACATACTTATTTAACAAGACAAAAAGAAAATATATATTTTTCTCAGGAAAGCTCCGTAACTTATGGAACGAAAGGACAACCATTTTTTAACAACAACTTTTAACCAACTTCCTTTAGAATATAGAATTTTACCAAATTGCAGGTGTTTAAGAATTGTTTAAAAATACGTTTTTGGGAAGATTATTTATTTTAATTCTCAGTTGATTTATTTATTTCATGGTTTCAAACTTTTTCTTCTTTCTGCTCAAAACTTTATGTTATCTTACTATTTGTTCTTATTTTGCTTTATTTCTTTAATAAGTTCTTGTGTTATCATTTGTTTTTCACAGACTATAGTTTCATGACTTTTCAATTACATTGTACAAGATATGTATGTGTTCTTGTATAGCCCCTACATATGAGTTATACTCGTTGGGGCATACTCAAATTAAAAAAAAAAGGTAAACTTCTTAGGCAGAGTACGAGTCGAACGCTGTGAAACAAAATTTTGTGTGGGGACTTTTTAAGAGGGCTTTGCGTGTTGTTGCGGCATTGTGTATGTTGTTATGTTATCGTAAAAAAAGTTGTTACTTGCAGTTCTCCACCAGTTTACACAAATCATCATCGTAACACTTTTCATGGATTTGGACCAAATGGTTGATCCGTTCCGGTCTCAGTTGTCTAGTAGTCGTTTCAGCGGTCATCCCTGACATCTTGTTCCCCAAAGTTGGTAATTTTTCATTATTCCTGGGAGACGGATCTCGTGACATCCATTGGTTGTGTTCAAACCAGTTATATTTGTATTTTATCCAGCACTGATGTAACTTTTAAGTAATTGATTAACTAGCGGACTTACTCGTGTTAATTATGTAGGTTTGTGCAGCTTACAGCTGTTTCGGTGCTTCATCACCATTCTCAGAGCCTACTAGATCTCGGCGTCATCCCGAACTTCTCTGCCTGTTGTGTGGATGCGTTTGATTGTTGAAAGGTGTTGAAAGGTGGAGTCAAAGAGAGAGAGAGAGAGAGAGAGTGTGTGTGTGTGTGTGTGTGTGTGTGTGTGCTGAAATTGATCTGTGTGTTGAGAATTTGATCTGGGTGTGTTTTAGTGTTTTTGTATATTTCGTATTGTTCTAGTGTGTTGAGTTTTTGGTTCTTGGGTTGTAGCCTATGTGTAGGATTTCCATGTCCGCATTTATGTTATTGTATGTGTGGTTAGCATTGGTTATGTGATCGGCGTATGTAGATGTGTTGTGTCCTCTGGTTATTGCATTAATGCATTCTTTGTAGCGTGTTTGGAATGATCTGCCTGTCTGTCCAATGTAGAACTTGTCGCAACTATTACATGTGAGTTTGTATATACCTTTGTGGTCGTATTTTTTTTTTGTTTGTGTTTTTTGTGTGTTGAGATGTATTTTTAGTGTGTTTTCTGCTTTCTGAATGAAGTTGCGATCTTATGTGTGCTTTTGTTTTCATATATAACATATAACAAACAAATAAATACGACCACACAGGTGTATACAAACTCACATGTAATAGTTGCGACAAGTTCTTCATTGGACAGACAGGCAGATCATTCCAAACACGCTACAAAGAACGCATTAAAGCAATAACCAGAGGACACAATACATCTACATACGCCGATCACATAACCAATGCTAACCACACATACAATAACATAAATGCGGACATGGAAATCCTACACATACAACCCAAGAATCAACTCAACACACTAGAACAATACGAAATATACAAAAACACTAAAACACACCCAGATCAAATTCTCAACACAGATCAATTTCAGCACATACACACACACACACACACACACACACACACACTATTTGACTCCACCTTTCAACACCTTTCAACAATCAAACGCACCTACATAACAGGCAGAGAAGTTCGAGATGACGCCGAGATCTAGTAGGCTCTGAGGATGGTGATGAAGCACCGAAACAGCTGTAAGCCGCACAAACTTACATAATTAACACGAGTAAGTCCGCTAGTTAATCAATTACTTATATTCAAGTGTTAAAAGTAGTGTACGCAAGATTCAAAATGGATTATGTAACTTTTAGTTCATTTAAAATTTATTCATTAGTCTTGTGATCTAACAAAATATATTGCGCAGTTTTTCTCATGAATTTCATTTCAGCCGCGCCTGTTTTCTCTCAGCAAAGCTTTGTAGCGCGAAAAACTTCGTTCTACGTAACAAGAAGTAAGAGGGGTTTGCACAAAAGCTGTGAGCTGTTGTATAGAAAATTTTGTTGATTTTTAGGGTGTTTTTCTTTCGAGAATATCTTGAATTTCTTTAAGTTGATAATGGCCAGGGTTTTTGAAAAGAATATTTGCTGTTTTCTCGTTCACTTTATCTCCTACATTTCCTGGAACTGATGTTAAACTGGATATTGTTCTACCGAAATCTTCTAAAGACTGCAGTAAAGGAACACCAATTGCTAACTTGAGAGGCTCCCTATGAGGGCGTCATCGTTACGTTCAAAATTCATAAACATAAATTAGTCGTGTTTACGAGGTTACACATTTAAAAATGAAGGAAAGACAAACATACATATTATACAGTTTCCCTGCATATATGTTAAAATATGATGCTTTTATAAATAAAGGCAAAATATGCACTTTTATGCACAATAAAAGTAATATCATTGTATTCAGAAATTTGTGATTCATGTAGATAATCTTTCAACATATTCACACAACGATAGAGAACAAATATGCAAATCCATGAAGTTCCTTTCCCTATTAATAACCAATGGTAAACATTACAGATAATTCTATAGGACAAAAAAAATTAATCTTTATGTAGTTCATGATGCTAGCTCTCTTAGTATCATGTGTGGGCGGTGCTCATAATCTTCAAAAGGTTGAGTACCCCTAGTCTAAAGTTTGCTTTAGAATAACTTTTTAAATTAAAGAATTTTCAATACGTTATAATCTTCTACATAACTGAACGTAACAATTCGTATTTTATATGGAAATTAAATTCGACGTTTATTAGTGTTAAAAAGAGAAGAGAATAAATTATTAGATTATTTTACATGAATAACTAACTTGTCCATTTCCTTGTAGGCAGCCTTTCTTTGTAGTTCAGATCTCTCTGAGCAGGAAATGGTATGAAGCATTCGTGTTTGCAGGATGTAACTCGGTTACTAAACTTCCTTCTACAACGTTATCCTTTTGTTCTAACAGGATAAAATAAATTCATTATCTCTTTTGCTTAATCTTTATGATGAATACATTAATCTCCTTTAAATATTTACAATTTATTTACTCTTTTCCCTGTGTGTTGAAATTATTGTCCCATTGCACTTTTCTTGGGGACTTACGTGTTAATTGTAAACATAATTATTAGACCCTAATAAATGCGAGGAATGTACAGGAAGCGAAATAAAGGAGTGTCGCAAAGGTGACGCACTTTTTTATATTACGTTTTATGCGCTTCGCAACAAATAATTTCTTTCTTTATATATCAGCAATATAATAGTTCTTTTTCCACGCCCACTGCCCTAAGTAGCTATGTTCTTATTAGAGAAGTAAATGGATTTTATCGTGATAATGTTGGTTACTATTGACGAATTAAGTGAAAACATGTTTCGTTCAATAGTTATATATCTACAAACATAGGGACAGGCTACTCAAAACTCGACGATCCATTAGTTCTGATATTAAATCAAGTAAAATGAAAAATATATTTTGTGCGAGATCGTGCGTACTTGGTTTCCGCACAAAACCAATCCGCGGTAAGTCTAAAATTCCACATTCAGTATTCCCAATCTAACACACACAACAATTTCCCTCTTCTTACCGCTTAAGTGACATATTGACTTTACTGCTTTAGGCTTTTAACATATTATTTTTAGAGACGTTCAATATAGTAATAATTATAAATTGGAAACTTACCACTGCAATTTCACCTAAATTGCACTGTTAATTATTGTTTTTAAATATTTGCAAAAATTAAGTAAACTCTAAATCATTACATAACCTTAGCGTTTGTTTTAAGTTCGCATTTATAGACTGGGGGGGAAAAAAAAAGACAGACGTATATCACGGAATATGGTAAACACAGAAAACATTTTAAAGCAACAATGTTGAAGATAGATTTTGTTTTGCAAATTTGCCATCATTGAACAGAAACCAAGATGGAGATTTCATTGCAACTAATTAGAAATCTTTCAGGTATGTAATAAACGATCTTCGCACAAAATAATGTACGATACACGAGGGGCATGTTTTCTTTCAATTCTCGGAAATTAAAAAAGCTCGACTACGTTTCGCTTTTTCAAACTTTTCCTCGAACATGAAAACTTCAACATACCGCTCTAGTAACGCATATTACTATTTTGTATAATCATGCTCTTTTTGCCATCATAGTTGCATATCATGTAACTTGATGGTACAACACATTCAATCGTTACTATGGAAACGCTGGAAATAACAGTTCAGTAAGTAAATTAGAAACTTGAAATACAGTCACTTGTAAATTAAAAAAGAACAAGAACTCTAAGAGAACAAGCTGTAACTGTATTTACGAACATTAAAATTGAACGTGAAGTTTGAACAATTATTAAAATGTCGAAACTTTAATACAAAATATTCCTACAATTCAATTTCCTATATTGCAATAGCTTTTTATTTATTTGAACAATAAAAGACAGTCGTATCCAACAAATAAAACAAAAGAATATAAAAACACGGTCATCTAGAAAATTACACATTGCCATTAACAAAATGACAAACGTTCCGTTCAAAATTAATACACAACTAAAATAGGCCTACATAATAAATAAAATAAATATATAAATTATGATTGTGCAAAAAATAATATACAATGCACGGGCGTTAAGTGCATAACAGTCTCTCGGAAATTAAAAAAAAAAAAAAAAAAAACTCTGCACAAGCGCCTCATTTTCCAAACTTTCCCTCGCCTCTGTTATAGAGCACTTACCAATCCAGTATCGCAATATATTGTACCATTTATTACGTAAAATGTGGAAGTGGAAAAAACATTATATGCAATTCGTGAGTTAAGTAGAATTTCGGAATACTTACAGTAGACTCTAATTGCAGGCATCACTATCGCTCGGCCACAAACTTGTCCTCGACTAGTAAAAACTACTTACTTTTCTTAATACATAAATAACTATTATGTATTAAGGGAGGTAAGTAGTTTTTACTAGATGAGGACGAGTTTGCACCCGAGCGGTAGCCAGAACGGTAGGGATGGGAGGTTATTCGAAAATAACCGGTTATTTTAAAATTAATTTAACCTGAAGGAAGTTCAACGATCAGAAATAACCGGTTATTTTCCAGTTATCATTTTGTACCATTTTGAAGTCAGCAAATTAGTCGGGAAAACAAAATGAGAGGTTATTTACAATATAAATCAAATAACAATTAGCAATCAACTGTGAATCAATCAGAAGATAGTTGAAAGAACGTCATTAGATGCTGAAGATAATCAATTTAGTTAATTACTTCAGTCACATTAGGGTCATAGATAAGATAAATTAAAAATAACTTAAATTCCAAAATGTGTACAAATATAATCTTGTCTAGGACACATTCCGACGGACAATTTATTTTCCCGTAAGCAGATTTTTAATTAATGTCTTCTCCAACTTGTGAGGTTGCCATAAATAATAATGGAAATAAGATTTAAATCGAATAAAACCCGATAAGAAATCAGGAATTTTTCAATGTAGTGATCAAAATAAATTTTAACGTGGTAAAAGAGTGAAGAAAGTGGTACTAGAAAGGTAGCTCAGGACATGGAATAAAGATGATGTAGGATGTAAATTGGTAGCTTCAATGACTCAATAGCTGCTTCGTAAAGGGGTTAGGTACAGCTTACAGCAGTAAAATTTTTGGAAATATTCAACATTTTTTTCCTCCATTACTGTATCTTGTACAATAATGAAAATTGGTATGTGTAAGACACTGTCCTTCTGCTCTACGGAAAAAATAATATTACGATATTTCTATTTTTTTTTTTCAAAATTCAAAATAGTAGCAGTTTACTGTGCAATGATGAAGCGTTTCTCTCATAACTAATAAACTGAACTTTTTCATGTTCTCTCTTTTTTTATTTTACTGTTGAAACTCATGTTTACAATATCATGCTCTTTAAACTACATTCCTTAATAAATAATATATTTTTTTTTATTTTGTGTTAGAAGAAAATACTGATATTTGACCATTTTTGTAAAGAATTTACTTTTAATCAGACAATCCGTCAAAGATAGAGAAGTGATTTTGCATCATATTGTAGATATGACATGCATAAATACACACAAAAGATTTCATCACGGAATATTGGATAGTTTTTTAGTTATGTGAAACGCTTCATCACTGCACAGTGAACTGAATTAAAAAAAAATGTAAATAATTTTTTTTTAAATTGTAAAAATATTTTTTTTTCATATAGCAGAAGGACTGTGTTTTACACATATTAATTTTCATTATTGTACAGGATACAGTAATGGAGGAAAAAAATGTTGCATATTTACAAAATTGTACTGCTGTAAGCTGTTACCTAACTCCTTAATGATGGTACCTAGTTTGTATTTGAAAGCGTATGCAGAAAGAAAGGAGACGAGTAGTGATGGTTCCTCTTGCATCAATAAACAAATCAATAATTTTTATATCGCTAAGATGGTAGGCATTTTTACAGTAGGGAATGGTCGGCTCATAGATGGATTTTTTTTCCCGCGTCCTCGTCAGGTTGGCTTCTGTGAGACTCAAATCTGATAGTTGGACCCACTGTATTATATCATTTTGTATTATCAGGTTTAAAGGCGATAATCTCGATTCGACGTACACTGAAATGAAAATTTCTCGCCGTTTGAAATGTTCCAACAACCGCAGATATATTATAAGCCAATCGGAGAAAGTGAGCGATTAAAATAAGCATAGATTATTGATATTAAATCGAAGTCTAATTTCATTTTGCCACCTGTGGACAGGCGAAGTAAGTAAAGTATACCCTGTCTAGTAATGGCCTCCGAGATAATTTTTATACAGAATTGATTACATAGAGTACAAAATAATAAAATGTAACGATGTTCGACTGACATTAAATTTGAGATGGACTTAAAATAAATTTGATTCGGTGTCTATTTAAAAAAAAATAACCGGTTATCAGGTTAAACCGGCAAGTAAAAATAACCGGCAATTAATAACTGATTGTTGTCGTTTAGTCAACTGTCCGAAGACAGGTCTGAATCTCACAAGTGATACCAAGAAGGCACCACTTATGAGGCAGCTAGGCCAGGAGATAATGGGGTAGGGTGGCCAGTTCATTTCCCCTTCCATTGCATACATCGCCGACTAGCTACATATTACACTTGAGATGCATACAAACAATTGTTCTTCCTCTGACACATCGTCAAGTGAGATGTACTGCCTGATAATAGATGTACATATCAGCCAGAATCTCAATCAGATTAACCGCATGAAAATAACTGATTATTTTTATCCATCCCTAGAGGACGGGAATTGCTGTAAGTAGTTCGAGACTATATCTATTTTTTTCTAAAGATGAGACATGACATTAGCGCTGTGATCAGAAAAAAAAAACTGAAATCACGTAGCGTGGAGGCCTGTTGCTATGGAAACTACGATTGTGTTGCCAGAATTACATTTCCCACGTGATGAGTGCTCAATAGCTCTCTTTGCGCCATTTGTTGTGCACGCAGTGTCAGCTGCCTGCCCGCTTTCCGTGCTACATTCTGTGTCGATTTTTGTATTTCGCGACAATGAAAGTTTTAAGTGAGCTATCTAACGTCAACTGGTAGCTCGCATCAGCTGATCGCGTGGTCGTCAAAATTGGCAACATAGCGCTGTAGTTCCAAGTACGGCCGCTTTTGTCTTGCCCATCTTTCGAAAACAAAAAAAACACACACACAAAAAGAAAACAAAAGACAGGTGTAGCAAATTCTACTTAACTCACGAATTGCATACAATGTTCTTTCACTCCCACATTTTACGTGATTTAATATCAGAACTGTAGGCAGGGTAATGCAGATTTGAGTATTCTTTTGTTTGTTAATATGCGACTGTTGAACGAAACATATTTTCACCTATGTTTTGATTAAAATTACTTTATGATCGCCAGCGAATGCATCCTTAGAGCATTGTTGCTCTTCCGATACTTGATGCACGCTCACGATCTGTCGGTGTTTTTCGATATCAAACAAACATCATACCGCGAAACTGAGTTTCATTCCATAATAAAGACATGTCTGAACAAATGTTGACAAATTAAAAAAAATCGCCACATGTCAGAAAACCAGGCAGATTAGGGTTAAATAACTGCTGTCATAGCAATCCATTCTTCATAGACCATCGTATCAAACTACCCGTAATTACAAATTTATATTTTATTTCTTTATTACCTTACCTAATTATTTTATAATGCTGTCGTACAAAAAAATAGCGTATGGAACACGTTTATAATGTGACACAGTTATTGTATTCGTCAAAATTAGGAAAGAGCGAATCCAAAACATTGACTTGTGCAATAAGGTGTAACATTATAAACAAATTTCATACCTACTAGTATCGTGCTACGAATAATATTATTGTTTATGATGCCTTTTCTTGAACTGTTACCAAAAGAAATACAGCAAGGAGATGATTAATCCTACTCAGTCACCCTGTTCTGCCCTGTTTTCACTTACTCTCCCCAGCAGATTGTGTAACCTCGGGCTTTCAAAATGTAGGATGTATTAGAAAAAAAGTAAAAGTAATTTTGTATGTAACAATAAATTTCTGTTATACGAACGTTTTAAGTTGAATGCTTTGATTTCAAATAAAGTGATTTTATGAGAAATCGCTTTATTTATAGAGACAGTACGTTCAGAATCACTTTTTTGGTAT
This sequence comes from Periplaneta americana, assembly GCF_040183065.1. Lineage (NCBI taxonomy): Eukaryota > Metazoa > Arthropoda > Insecta > Blattodea > Blattidae > Periplaneta > Periplaneta americana. Next base: position 162,760,257 of record NC_091119.1, read on the forward strand.
CAGATGCCAATTCTACTGCCTCTTGTAATCTGAAGATACATTAGCGTGTATAATAAAAGCAAAGACGACTTGGATGAGGAACGTCCTCCTCACATTTTTCTTCTTTTGAAAGTAAATACCAAATAAAATATGTGCCTTGAAATTCAAGGACGATTCGATAATTTTTCACAGCTATAAGAGGTTGATCGAGTTTTAAACGAATCGCGCTCATGTGCTGCTAGAAAACTGTGAGAAAGATGCGAGATTGTTTATGTGGAGGAAAGTCAATCCATTCCTCCTTTACTGCAGTTAGCACACACAGACAACAGCGCACTCGCGACCAGAGAAAGAAGCACAGTTTTAAAGCGAGTAAATGAACGGAAAGGGAGGAGATCCTCCTCTGAATCAGTGCATGGGCGGGAAATAGAAACCGACTGGTCGTGCAGCAAGCTCGCTATTGCTGCCATCTAGCGATCTTGCATTCAACCAGACTATAACACATCTAGGAGGCACAATAAAAACAGTTTTAACGCAACGCAATAAAAACACCATAATATAAACATTTTTTAAAATTATAAATCAAAAATATTATTCATTGCACTTTATGTAGGCTACTATTCATGGTTTGAAACTTTCAAGGATATTTGAAAGTTAAAGTCGGGTTTATATAAAACAAAGAGGTAGTTCTACGTTAGTATCGCAGATCTTTTTGGCCCCTGAAATTCACTTCCATTCATTGTGTACTAGACAGGGCAACAGCCAACTTTGTCAGTTTTGTACAAATATATTTGAAATTGAAAGTAGATACTCCAAACTACATTATTTTTAACATAAAAAATTGGCCACCGGCAACTTTGAACAATAATGGTAGTATGACTTTACAAAAACTGATATTCTTCAAAAGCATGTGATACTGAACTTGTAAAATGTACATGTGGCAACACAGACCACGTGGGTGGGTACAGTGTTCTCGCTTTCCTCAGATTATTTCCCATTCCCGTTGTTCCGATTACGTGTTAGTAGCTATAGTTTCTTCCAATACATGTGATGCTGTAGTGTGCTCGAAAAATGCTGCCAGGTGAATTTCCTTGTAATTGTTAATTTGTGCAATTATTCAACAATAAATGGAAATGAAAACATTATATATTTTGGACAATTTAGGAAACTCAGTTTACAAGAACAGATTATTGCTATACAGAAGGGAAGGCCAACCTCAACACTACCTGGTCTTACATGTATGCATGTTGGCTAATTTATAGCTTGTTTCATTCAAGAAGGTGTCATTTCGTCCTGTTATCTTTTTTTCCTCCTCTTAAGAAATACGCAGGAGCCGCCACTGCTATTAGGTATGGTCCAGTACGTATTGTATTAACTCATATTTATGCTTAAGAATCATGAAATTTAATATATATATATATATATATATATATATATATATATATATATATATATATATAGTTATGATTCAACTCTTCCATCTTTCTCATAAGATCAAACCAGACAGTTGCCTCCTTGAAACTGCAGTTTCCGGCATACTATCTAACAGTTGCTCTCTCTCCTTCTGTGTGCAGCGTCTGTCTCCTTCAATCAGTCTGCATACAGCAGTATCTCCTAAAACCATTTCATAGATTTTGTTCATATTCACTCTGTTTCCAATAAACAGGGTAATTTCAAATTTTTGTCATAAAGATCTACAGATTTAATACCACTCGACTTTCTGTAGAGCCTCCATAAGGAAAAATATATGGAAATAAGCAGCCCTCAGAGAAGTCATACTGGTATGCAAGAAGGTATAGTCATTAGTAAGGATACTGAAAAAAGTTTAGAAAATTTGGAATTCTATTTTGAAAAGTGTTTGAATATCGAAAAGGAATTTGTTCAGTATTATTTGTGAGAGTAGTCGGTTGTGGAACTTGGACTCTCACTTTGAGAGAGGAACAGAGGTTAAGGGTGTTCGAGAATAATGTGCTTAGGAAAATATTTGGGGCCAAGAAGAATGAAATCACAGGAGAATGGAGAAAGTAACACAACACAGAACTGCACACATTGTATTCTTCACCTGACATAATTAGGAACATTAAATCCAGACGTTTGAGATGGGCAGGATACGTAGCACGTATGGATGAATCCAGAAATGCGTATAGAGTGTTAGTTGGGAGACTAAGGGAAGACCTTTGGGGAAGTCGAGACGTAGATAGGAGGATAATATTAAAATGTATTTGAGGGAAGTGAGATATGATAGGGATTGGATTAATCTTGCTCTGGATAGAGACCGATGGCGGGCTTAAATGAGGGTGGCAATGAACCTCCGGGTTCTCTAAGAGCCATTTGTAAGTAAGTAAGTCTATTGTATAAAGTTCAAGATATGTATGTAGAAATAATTGTTATACAGATTAAAAATATATTATGACTTTATTGCGAAAAGTTTGGGACCACTAGTGAGTAAATTATTCTTCATATCAAAAGCAGAGACTCAGAGCACAGTAACCAGAGAACTGCTTCTGTAATCTTCCACGTACCTGATAAAGGTATTTGTCTATCCTGATATGTTTACTGCATTGGTAAATACATAAGGAAAAAGAAATACTTCTTGCCCGATTGTAAGCTTCACGACAGACATAACAAACTACAAAATGAGGAATAGTACATATTGTTGAATACTGAGTTTAAAGTCTGAAAGTAGGCTACTCAGGTCAGTAGCGATTAACTGTGCCTAAAAAAAAAAAATGAACTAATTGTTAAAATTTTACCTCAAAGTGTAGTACGTAGTTCTCTATATTCGCTTGTTATGTACGAGAGAGGATAATTTCAATTCTGCTTCTGGGTGTATAATATAACCTGGTGATCTGTTTTACTTGGTTGCTAAGTGCTGTAGCAGGGGCGTATGTAGTGGGTGAGGTGGGGAGCAAGAGGTTCTTTCCTTCCCCCGAAAATTCAACCTCTATGGAAATAAACAATTGTGAGAAGTTCTCGTATCTGGCAATTGTGGGACAGAGCCAGTGCCGGATAATTGGAAGATACGTTTATAGGTTAGGCCTATATAAAGACATACTGTACTGCACAAACATTTTTTTCCATGTTGAAATTTAGTAATTTTCATACAGATATTTAAAAATAAAGTTTTGAAATACCGGTACCTACTATGTTTATTTTTACTACTGAATACGGTAATATACAGTACGTTCATCAGTTCATAATTATTGTAACACATAATAGCGTAAAAAATTCGAAACATTTTCGTAACCTTATGCCAATTTTAAATAGTGGCCATGTGACATGAAGAACAGTGTAGCTAACGTCGCAACTATAAAGATGAAGTAGCGCTCGATGATTTGAACCTCTTTAACATAGCTCTAATATCTGCTTGTTTATATTTATACTATCTCTCACTCGAATGAAACTTTTACGCGCTGTAGGAACAGATAATTTCTCACTACTTTTTAGACTCGTCCAACACTCTTTCGAAACGGGCGAGTTCAAGTGATAAATTTAAAGATATCTTCTCTGCGCATTTTTTGCGAGACCCAAGTGACAGCTTACCGATGCTGATGCTATCGCATCTACGCGTGAACAATGTAAAGAGTAAACAATATGTGGCATGTGCGATCCACGAAAACCACTAACATCTTCCTCCGACTCTACCCTTACGCATGAATGACTTTTTTTTTGGCCTAGCCAAAAGTGCCGTTGTTTTGGTATTGCCGCTTATTTGGGTGCCGGATACGAGGGATTTTACTGTAATTTGACCACATTCTTAAGTTCTCCTAAAAATGTACTCCGGTAATAAATAAATACAATCAATGTTATAATAATTATAAATATCCGTATTTTTATAATGGTGTCTAATGCAGCGACCAAAGGTGCAACCTTCAAGCAATGATGAAAATTTTCGTGCATTGTTGCGCTACTGAGCTTAACAGTGGGGATGAAGTCCTGAAAGATAAATTACAAAATTGTGATGGGAAATTAATGTAGCCTACACTAGCTCACTTATTCAGAATTAATAATTGAGTAATTGTTTTGGTAAATTAATTTAAAGAAAATTGTGTATAAAATGAAAAATTCAAGATTTTATACAGTTTTAGCTAATGAGACTACTGAAATTAGCTAGGTTGAACAGTTTTCATTGTGCACTAAGTACTTCAGTCAAGACATTAAAAAACTAAGAGAAGATTTTCTTACTTTTATTCCCGTCAAAGATCTATCTGTTTGTTACTGGATACCTTGTTTAGGCTTGGTTTTAATGTGAATGACTTGAGGGGACAAGGATATGATAGAGCAGCTGCAATGCAAGGATCGTTCCATGGTGTACAGACTAGAGTATTCCTTTAAAGGAAATATTTCCTAAAGCTGTTTATACACATTGTACTTCATCATTGTTCTGAGCTATATGCTTACAGAAACCTACACTTTATCTGAAAACTTGCAGAGAAAAAGAATACCGATATCTCTCTTCCTGAAGATATGTCACTGGTAGATGACATCATCGGCATATTCCAGTTAATGAGGAACGAACCTGAAGAACATTTCAAATCCACTTATGAAATAACAAAAATATTAGATGAAGAAAAGCTCAAAAGAACATGTGCAATATCCCTTATCATACATTAGACGAATACTTCCAAAGAGAAGTTTTAATTCCCTATCTGGATGACTTCATTGCAGCTCTACAAGGACGATTCCAGTCGCACAAAAATACATTTTTTGTTTCTCTTCGGAATTTTCTACCTGTTCCTGGTCTCCACTAGAGCCAGCAGTAACGTTTTATAAGCCTGACCTGGAGTATCCTGAAATAGTAGAAAGTAAATTTAGTTTATGGCAAATAAAATGGAGACAAAGAAAAATTCTTGAAACTGCAGTGGATGCCTTGATTAAGTGTACGAAGTATCAACTGCATCTACTGAGAAAAGTTTCTCTGGTCTTCTTAGGTTAAAAACTTATTTGATCATGAGGAGAGATTTGAAAATCTAAATAAGTTTTTTCTCTAACATTTACCATTTTAGAGGAAGTCATTATGTTTCTGTGAAGCATTTGGCAACATTACGGCAACTGCAATAACTCTAACCAAGCGCGGCCTGCACTCCTTACCTTCCTATCCCCCTCTGCTGTACTCCGTAACACGCGGCGTGTATTGCGTTGCAAGATTTATTTAAACGATTTTTGGTATTCTGTTTAAAGTCATGGCTAGACGGTTTAATTTGCAAAAAATGATTCAAGACATTAACTGTTCAGATTATTTTTACCTATCTGCTTGTATAGCAATGAGCCATTTCTCTCGGGCCATTAATGCAATAGAGCGCTGCAAACATTGGGCAAAGACTATTTTTTTCCTGCTTAACAGTGCTTCATTGAAGAAAAAGTGTAATAAAAGTTTGTTATATTTAACATGTAGAATCACCTCTTAAATTTTGGTGCATAGATTACCATTCACCGTGTATTTCTTTAATTTGTATGTATCTTAATGTTCTATTTAGCAATTTATTTATATTATTTAAAAATCCAGTTGAATGTGTCTCAGAACTTCAAATAGCTTGGATAATTATTGAATCGTTTTACCGTTATATTTTATAATGACACAAGGAATTCTTTACTATTTAGTTATTAAATACAATAAGTACAGTAATGTTTTAATTTTTCAATCTTATGACTTATCAATTTAATATTAACATTTGTTAATACATACATGTTAAATATTAAAATGATGTATGAACGTTTTCACCTATTATACACATATATAATTGTTATAACACCAATTTGATGGTTTACTATAAGAGTAGCTTGAGGAGTTGGGTGCAATAAGAGAATAATTCCGCTTGTGTAATGAAATAAGTTCTATAAAGGGTTGCAGCTGTGGGATAGTAAGCATTAAACTCGCACATGAGAAGAGCAAATTGAAACACTTAAAATGTTGGGTGTTAAAATAACTTAAAATAACAAATAGATAAATAAACTTCCGATTTATTTTTAAAAGAAAAAAAAAAGGGCAAAAATAGACATTTGTTTTTATTTATTTAAAAACGCTATATCAACTACTGCGTCCACACCTGTGGAGTAACAGTTAGCAAGTCTGGCCGTGAAACCAGGTGGCCCGGGTTCGATTCCCGGTCGGGGCAAGTTACCTGGTTGAGTTTTTCTCTGGGGTTTTTCCTCAACCCATATGAGCAAATGCTGGGTAATTTTCGGTGTTGGACCCCGGACTCATTTCACCGGCATTATCACCTTCATCTCATTCAGATGCTAAATAACCTAAGCTGTTGATAAAGCATCGTAAAATAACCTACGAAAATAAAAATAAAAATAAATAAAAAATCAACTACTGCGTTATTTAGCATCGTTGAAATTGGGATAGTGAGATGGTATTTGGCGAGATAAGGCTGAGGATTCGCCATAGATTACCTGAGATTCGCCTTATGATTGGGAAAACCTCGTAAAAAAATTCCAACCAACCAAAATTGAGCCCAAGTGGGAATCGAACCTATGCCTGAGCACAGCTCCGGCTCAGCAGACAAACGTGCTACTGACTGAGCTACACCAGTGTCTCACTTGTTCTTTAAATAGGCAAAATAAAAATGGGTGCTATCACTTCTAAAATATACTTCGAAACACATTTAAAATGTATGTAATTTTGACATGATATATCAACCCAGTAATAAAAGGCATTTTGCCAAACATCTAGGCTGTAACAATTGAAGAGTCCACTGCAAGAATGATGGATGTCACTTTCTTGTCGAAAATGAACCAGGACTGTCAATGCATAGCTTAAGACATATAGAATGTACATAGAGAATTATATGACATTAACACTGATGGTCATTGTCCAGTAATGATCGGAAAATCTCAGTTAGGCTTTGAGCGCTAAGCATTTCAAACTTTCATTTGCTTCTCCTGCAAAATGTATTCCAAATGACATTCATCATTCTTGCAGTGGACTCTTCAATTATTATAAAACATTAGATTTATATACTTTCTACCTAGAATTATGCCCACATGTTTCACGGGCAGAGGAATGATCTTTACCAGTAGCATTCTACTTGGAAGCTGTTGTGTAGCTCAAAAATGACACTGTATTAATACCACTTCTTGTTCCATTTATTGATTTCAGGTAATGACACCCACTACATGAGTTGCAGAAAGATGCATAGAAGAGATTCAAGTGGCGATTAAAATTACATTTTCTGAAAAGTATAATTCATTATGCTCTGCCAGGCCTCAGGCGTATGTTTCTTGTTGCTCGTCTCTGCAATCAACTTGTCAACGTCAGACAACTCATCACTTCCTAATACTATAGCTGAAAATATCCTCTTTGATACAAACACCACATCTATTAAGAACAAACTTCAGTCAACGAATAATGAAGACACAGAATATTCAGTACAGACAGCTACAGAATTAATATATGATGGTTTAACAACAGAACTAACATTTAATGATATAGCAGAGTTTAATGATTCATCAACAGACTTTACATCCACTGATTCAACAACAGACTTCACTTCCACTGATTCAACAACAACTTTAACATCTACTGATTCAACAACAGCCTTAACATCTACTGATTCAACAACAGCCGTAACATCTACTGATTCAACAACAGACTTGACATCTATTGACCCAACAACAGAGTCAACTACTATAGAAGTCACGAGTACAGAATTAACAACAACAACATGTCCAAGCAGTAAGTAATTACCGTATTACCCGAATATAAGACGACACCTAGTTTTCCAATGGCTTCTATAGGATTAAAATTTTTAAGGTATTTTTGTTGATGAGTTCACTGACAATTAACTCATTTTTAACTACGGTTCTAAAAGTCGGAAAATTTCAAGTTTACCAGTAGGTCTACTGACTTCTGTAAAATTTCTTGTAGGGCCTAACAGTCCAATATTCTGTTTACAAACAAAAAAAAATTGTGTACACGAACTAACTGCTAGGGGTTGAAGTCAAAGTATGGTAAATATTTCGAGCATTTTTTTTTTGTCCTATGCCATGTAATTCGATATTATTATGAACAGGTGGTCTGTGGGAGAAATGACAGCATGTATGGCATTGTTTCGTGTACAACATAAACAAATTGACGCAACTTGTGTATTTTTCTTAATACCTGTGCTCGAATTTAAGACAACCCCCTCCCCCCCCCCATTTTTCAAATGCAAAAAAAAAAAAAAAACTCGTCTTATATTCGGGTAAATAGGGTAGCCATTAGCCCTTTTGCAATAGTAAGATCACATTTATACCAGTCGTTCCCATAAAATATTTTACAAATAACGTGGAATTTGTAAAAAACATTTTAATAAATTTGAACAGAATAGGATTATCCATAGATTAAGAAATTAAAAGAAAACAAATAATTATCACCAGACGTGTGTATGGTGATTTATGATTCTTGTTTTTATACAAATTTCATAAAGGTAGTTATTCTGATACTGAAAATATGTCGATATTAGACATTCAGATACCTAAAGTGCGCTCATTTATTATGCATCACTTTACTCTGTAAAGGACATGAGTAGCTCAGTTGATGGAACCGGCTATAAACTGAAAGGTCCTGGGTGTAATCCCGGATGGTGACAGTTTTTTTTCTCATTGCCAAACTTCCAAAACGAATCCAAGATCCACTCAGCCTCCTGTCAAATTGAGTACTATCAGGTCTCTCAAAGAAGTGGAAGACGGTCTGAGCATGGTGCCGACCGTACCACCTTATTTTAGTGTCAAGATCATGAAGGTATGGAACTCTACCTCCATGTCGTCTTATACTTTCATGATGTGTAAAGGGGATACCTTTACTTTTTATGCTTTATATTATTAAAGCATGTCTAAAAAAATTTTATGAAAACCTGAAGTTATGCAATAGTCGGTAGGAGGCTGAGCTTGAGTGTAATTTCAAATGTTGCTTGGGCTGGTTACCAGATTGAGTTTATCTCCCAACTTTTCTCCAACTGGAAGACGAGTGTCAAGTATTCCCTGACATTCTCAGACTCATCCCGCCAAAATACCATCTCACTGCTATCGGTTTTACCGTTGCTAGAATTCAGTACTCATCCTTCTCATAGAAGGTACTGAAAGAGTTGGCATTTTGTGCGATGCTCAATCTACATCTTCTTAAAAAACTATCACTTACACGCGTCAGTTTCTCTGCATTAACGGACCTAATTTCTGTTCGAATATTTCCTTTTAGTTCATCTAGAGTGTGAGAGTTAGTTGCATACACTTTACTACACTTCACTTTTTGATCTTTCTGTTGTCGATTGCAGAACACAATTACTGAACCGCAATTGAGAAAGCTAACCTAAAACCCGTATTCCATATCTCGATAGCTCAGTGCTAGCGTGTTGGACTTATAAGCCGGGGGGCCTGGGTTCAAATCCTGGTCGATCGACCCAGTATTTATAACTGGAGCTTGTGTTGAATAAACCTCTTGTCTAGGCAGCACAAGAGTTTTCTCTGGGTACTTCGGCTTTCCTGTGATACACAACAACTCTCCATCATCATCATCATCGTCGTCGTCGTCGTCGTCGTCGTCGTCACCACCACCACAATTATCATCATCATCATCATCATCATCATCATCATCATCATCATCATCATCAATTATAAGTTTAATGTAGACCCAGTGCCTGTGGTGCACTCTGGCTAGTCTCTGACGAACTAAGTACTTTAAACTTCTTGGCTCTAACAACATTTATGAACCACTTTCATATACAGGGTGAACCGTAAGTAGTGCCATTAATTTCAATTGAGATATTTGAAACAAAAAGGTTTAATACACTATTGCTCGTTTTTGCTTCCTTTTCGGGAAAAAAATTGTTTTGTATGAAACATTTCATAGCGTGTTTTGGGAAAGCTATTGTTTTCATTCCCAATATGCTCAGTCAATTTAAGAAAGCAGTGTATTATGATAATAAATAATTGAAAGAATTTTAGTTTTGTCATTTAAATGTGCAGAAATTTTATCCAAACAAATGAAACATTTTAAAATTCCTTTGCAGAATTAAAAATTATTGTACGTTTTTCGGATCACATTTCTGCACATTTAAAGGACAAAACTAAAATTCTTTCAACCATTTGTTATCATAATACGAGGGGGATCCAGGAAATAACGACCGTTTTGTTGTAATAATTAAAAAAAAATATTTATTTGAAAAAACCAAGTCTGTTACATAACTGAAGCTTCCTTTACTTCTCTACATAATCACCGCCTACATTTAAACATTTGTCGTATCTGTTCACTAGCTTTAGAATTCCCGTGTTATACTCCTCTGCCGCCAGTTCATTAAGCCAGGTGTTCACTGTATTCTTCAACTCTTCATCACTTCCAAAACGCGTACCACCCAGAAAGTCTTTCAGCTTAGTGAAAAGGTGAAAATCGCTAGGAGCAAGGTCTGGACTATAGGGCGGATGATCAAAGATTTCCCAACCGAATTGATCCTGCAATTCTCGAGTTGAAGCAGCAGTGTGCGGGCGGGCACAGATTTTGTGGTAGCCAAGATGTTGCGACACAATTTCACCAAGCAAAGAACGAGAAATGTCAGGAGAGGCAATATGCAATTCGTCGAGTGATGTGCGCCTGTATTGCAAGATTCTGTCGTTCACTTTAGTCTTCAGGTCTTCTGTGATGAGTGATGGGCGTCCGCGTCGAGTTTCATCGTGGACATTTGTTCGCCGATTGTTGAACATTTCGCACCATTTTCTCACATTTATTTCATTCATTACAGTATCACCATACACTTCTTTCAATTGCCGGTAAATTTCTGCAGGTTTCAAATGTCGGGCATTCAAAAATCGAATCACACTCCTCACCTCACAGTCGGCGGGATTATCAATCACGTCGTTCATTTTGAAGTAACACAAAATGCACAATGGCGACTTGTTGCAACCAGTACTCACAACATTATGAGAACACATGTTAAGGAAGCCAGTTGACCTTCAAACAAGGAAGGGGAGTCAGCTGCGCGGCGGGTATGCGCGAACGGTTGTTATTTCCTGGATCCCCCTCGTACACTGCTCTCTTAAACTGACTGAGCATATTGATAATTAAAATGAATGGCTTTCCCAAAACACGCTATGAAATATTTAATATAAAATTATTTTTATCTCGAAACGGAAGGAAAAACGAGCATAATTGTATTAAACTTTTTTGTTTGAAATATCTCAAAGAATAATTCCCTGAAATTAATGACATTACTTACGGTTCATCCTGTAGAGTCAGGAGTATGTCGTCAAGTTAAGGACATTGCCATTGCACACACAAAACAAATTCAAGTTCTCTTGCCCACTATATTATATGCATTTACTCTCCACCCAGGAAATTCCATTACCCCTCTCTTTCTCTGTCTTCAGCCCTACTACATTATCGTTGTGTCCTCACTCTTCCTTATGTCAATGCCCCAGGAAAAAAGAGCCTTCTGTTATAATATTGATTTTCACCGTGGAAACCCTGTTTCTCGTAACTGGTGAGCCAGTGAAAAAACATCTAATGTAATATACCAGTGTTATGTAACAATAATTTTTCCTTTCTTTATTATTGCATCCCCACCCCAAAAAAGTTCGAGCTCTCTTGTCCATGATCCCGTGTTCTGTTGTTGATAATGATATTTAAATTAATATTATTTTACAGTTCCTGAAAATGTTGAAACCATAACTTTGGAGCCAGACAAATATTCCATAATGGTGCGGTGGACAAGTAATAGCAACAGTGATTGTGTGTCTGAATATAATATAAAATGGAAGCCAGTTGTCAAAGATGACATTATGGAGGAGTACACAAGTGCATCGGAGTATAATATAACAGACCTTGAAGCTTGCACAGAATATGAAGTAACTGTTACTGCGATTTATGATGGTAGTATGTCGAAACCTGTATCACAGAAAAATTTCACAGAGACAGGTGGTAAGTAAGAGCGACAAGCCATATATTTGTACTATCAGAAGTTGTACTTAAGATATAAGACCTATTAAAAAACTAACAGGATGAAGGTTTTTCAGGTCAGGCAGAGCAAAATATTTTCTGGTGATGGTTTGCAAGTTTTTGTAATTTGTTCATTCATTCATAGTGTTCTGCCCAATGGCAGGTATTTCACTGCAAACCCAGCATTCTCCAGTCTTTCCTATTTTCTGTCTTCCTCTTAGTCCCCGCATATGATCCACCTTAATTTCATCTATTATTTGATATCTTCTTCTGCCCCGAACTCTTCTTCTGTTCACCATTCTTTCCAGTGCATCCGTCAGTAGACAGTTTCTTCTCAGCCAGTGACCCAGCCAATTCTTTTTTCTCTTTCTAATCAGTTTCAATATCATTATTTCTTCACCCACTCTTTGTAACAGAGCTTCGTTTCTTATTCTGTCTGTTCATATCACATGCTCCATTCTTCTCCATATCCACATTTCAAGTGTTTCTATAGGTATCCTACAAACAAAACTCAGGTCGGACTCCTTGCGGCGTGCATATTTTACTCCTCTTACTCCTCTCCAGTAGGTGGAAATGGGAGCATACGTCATCTGCGCGAGACAGTCTCACCCGCTGGTTTCTGTGCACTGAGTTTTCCTTATTGGATGCCTATAGTTGCTTCTCTTCAGTTCGTCGTTATGTCCATTGTACTCCACACAAAGCATTTCACTAGTCTCTTCCTTAGTTCTTTTTCCAGAAGTCCGCAGATGATGTCCCTTTTTCTATTAAAAGCTTCCTTTGCCATTGCTATCCTTTTGACTTCCTGGCAGCAGCTCATGTTACTACTTATAGTACACTCCAAGTATTTGAAGCTGTCAACTTGCTCTACTTCCTCATTTAAAATTCGCAAGTTTACCTTCTTTCCTTTTCTTCCTATGACCATGGTCTTTGTCTTGTTGGCATTTATCTTCATCCCATACTGCTCACTGTCATTTAGCTCGAGTAGGATATCTCTTAGTATCATCTCCTTTCCGCTAACAATGCCATATCCTCAGCAAATCTTATGCACTTCATTCTCCTTCTTCCTCCTACTATCAGTCCTCCTATGTTCTGAAAGCAGTTCTTCACTAAATCCTCCAAGTAATGTTGAACAGGGTAGGTGGTAAAGGGGATCCTTGCCCTACTTCTCTCCCTATTTCGCTTCCTTCTGACATTCCTGTTCCTCTCCTGACTTTTACTCGTTTCATATAGAGGTTACAGAACAGCCTCCTCTCTTACCAATCCACACTAATTTTCAGTTTATTCCAATCCACTCCGTCAAACGCCTTTTCTAAATCCACAAATACTACATACATTTATTTGTTCTTCTCTAGGTACCTTTTTCTGATTGTTTGTAGCAGTCCAATTGCATTCTCGTACTTTTTTCCTTCTTGAAGTCAAACTGCTCTTCTTCCAACTGTTCTTTCATCTTAGAATATAAATGCCGATTCAATATTCGCAAGAGAATCTTCGCCAAGTGATCAGGCTGATAGTCATGAACTTGTTACATTTCTTGGTATTACTTTTCTTCGGTAGTGGAAGCAACACTGTCTCCGTAAAATCTTGAGGCTAGTCGCCTCTGTATAATGACAGAATTTCCTTCTTGTCTTCACCCAAGCATTTCACAAATTCAATGGTGATTCCATGAACTGATGTTGTCATAAAAGTCAATACCAGTATAAAAATAGTATTGGGTTGGTGCATACGTTCGTAGCGTTTTTGTTTCGTGTGTTAGTACTCCGGTTGCTATGGGTTTATTTATTGATTGTATTTTTTTATTTGAAGTTCAATTATTGTTGTGCTTGAGTTTACATATTGAAGTTTTCATTTTTTCAGATAGTGAATGGAGCCATGGACGCTAGAAAAATGGAGTGTCAAGTGGAGAAAGTGGAACATTTCCGACATATTCTTCTTTTTGAGTTCAGTAGAGGTGCAAAAGCAGTGGAGGCAGCCAGAAACATTTGCGCCGTGTATGGGGATAATGCTATCGGAGAGAGCATGGCAAAGAAATGGTTTTCTCGTTTTAAGGAGGGTCGTTTTGATATTAGTGACACTCCACGTTTAGGAAGACCTTCAGGGTTTTATGAAGACCATTTAAACACATTAATCCACAATGGTCAACATTAGTGTACCCGAGAACTGCCAAATGTGATAAACTGTGACCATTCCACTATCGTGTGACATTTGCATTCAATGGGAAAGGTTAAAAAATCAGGTATATGGGTACCGCATGCTCTAAGCCAAAACCACAAAAATCAGTGTAGATCTTTGCTTGCTCATCATCGATTAGCTCGTGAATAACATCGAACATTTCTATCCAATATCGTTACTGTGACGAGAAATGGTGTCTTTATGCTAACATAAGGAAAAGAAAGGAATGGTTGAGCCCGAACAAAAAAGCAACTCCCTATACAAAGGCCAGCCTTCATCCACAAAACATAATGTTATGCATCTGGTGGAACTGCGAGGATGTGCTGTACTACGAATTGCTTCTCCGAGGTGTAACCATCACTGCCGACATTTATTGCCACCAACTGAGACGTCTTGCACACGCAATCCAAGAAAAACGACCGAGACTGTGTGAAGTGATGCTACTCCACGATAACACCTGTCCGCACTCTGCTAACCTGACACAAAACACTATCCAGGAGTTGGGTTGGGAAGTCATTCCGCACCCACCTTATTCAACTGATCTTGCGCCCTCAGATTTTCATCTTTTCTGCTCTCTATCGAACAACCTTCAAGGAACTTCCTTTCTGGATGAAAATGCACTTCGAACATGGCTTGATGACTTCTTTAATTCAAAACCACGCGATTTCTACAGGCGTGGAATCGAAAAACTACTCCAGCATTGTCAGATTGTTGCAAATAGTGAAGGAGAATATATTGTTGATGATTAACTTCTCTCTTATGTGTATCTGATGTATTGGATAAACTTATGAAAAATCGATATGGAATTATGCACCAACCTAATAATTTCTTAACATTCTTCTTATTTTCTTGATTAATAACCCATTTTCATTTTATGGTAACTGATGTTACAGATGAACGAAATAAAATCTTTTTTCATTTAAAAATGTTTAAGAATAATCTTACACTATTATAATTGGAATGATGTTACATTGAATTACTATTGATGTTGTTATTGGTATTTACATGAATGTATATTTTACAGATCTTCGAAAAGTTGAAAATTTGAAACTGAGACCAGAAACAAATTCCGTAATAGTGACGTGGTCAGAACCACCACATAGCGGTGCATGTGTCGAAGAATACTACATAGAATGGAAGGATGAATCTGACAGTCCCAGTAATGTCAGCGTAAAAGAATTATCTCATACCATTCCAAAGCTCAGAGCTTGTACAGAGTATGAAATACATGTTACTGCTGTGTATGAAAGTGGAGACTCTGAGTCTGAATATGCAACAACCAGTACAGATTTTGCTGGTAAGTAATGATAAAGACAAAGTGGTCAAAATATTTTTATATATTTATGCTTATATGTGCTTACATGCTATTTGTGTGTACCCTATTTACCCGAATATAAGACGAGTTTTTTTTTTTTTTGCATTTGAAAATTGGTGAGGGGGGGGTTGTCTTAAATTCGAGTACAGGTATTAAGAAAGATACACAAGTGAAGAAAGAATAATGCTAGAACTGATCAGAAAGAGGAAAAGAGACTGAAGGATACACTGGAAGGAATGGAGAACAGGAAAAATCTTCGAGGCAGAAGAAGATATCAGATGATAGACAACATTAATATACAAATCTAGTCTTCCAGGTAAAGCTCCCTGTAAAGCAGATTTGAATAATTTCAAGGGAAAAATTGTTCCGGGGCCGGGTATCGATCCCAGGACCTCTGGTTGAACGTACCAGCGCTCTGCCAACTGAGCTACCTGGGAACTCCACCCGACACCATCTCAACTTTTCCCTTTATATCCGCACAACTCGCGTGGGCTGACGAAATGCCAGAGACCCACATCGAGCACACACAATCTCTGTGACTTGGAATTGTGGTTTTCTGTTAAAGTACACAGTGACCTGGAAAACTAGATTTGCATAATATATACGTCACTGCGTACGTTAACAGAAAACCACAATTCCAAGTCACACAGAGATTGTGTGCACTCGATGTGGGTCTCTGGCATTTCGTCAGCCCACGCGAGTTGTGTGGATATAAAGGGAAAAGTTGAGACGGTGTTGGGTGGAGTTCCCGGGTAGCTCAGTTGGCAGAGCGCTGGTACGTTCAACCAGAGGTCCCGGGATCGATACCCGGCCCCAGAACAATTTTTCCCTTGAAATTATTCAACATTAATATATATGGATCGTATGTGGAGACTAAGATGAAGGTGGAAAATAAGAAAGATTGGAGAGTGCACGGCTGGGAGCTCCATTGCATGTTGGATCTCACAATACAAGTGAAATGAGATACTTAAGATCCATTAAAGACTTTACTAGGCTAGAACAAATAGTTGGGAGGCTGGAGGGAAAAAGACCTTTGGGAAGGCAGACGTAGATAGAAAGATAATATTAAAATGGATTTGAGGGAGGTGGGATATGATGATAGAGACAGGATTAATCTTGCTCAGGATAATAATAATAATAATAATAATAATAATAATAATAATAATAATAATAATAATAATAATAATAATAATAATAATAATAATAATAATGTTTTATTTTCGCTGGCAAAGTTAAGGCCATAAGGCCTTCTCTTCCACTCAATCAGCCTTAATCAGTACAATACATATTTAAATTACGAATATTTACACTACACTTAAAAGGTTCTCCAGCAATATTCTTCAGTTAAGTTTTAACGACTAGTAGACTACTTATTTATGTAAATTTAGATAAACCTATAAGGTAAAGTAGTAACTTAATTTATGAGCTAATTTAATTCAATCAATTATAATTAATTTGAGATTTGAGATAGCTAGTAAAATGATGAAAATTAATTTAATATAAGTTTACTAGAACTATGTTACAGGGAGAAAAAAAAAAAAAAAAAATATATATATATATATATATATATATATATATATAAAATATATTTCTATAATGAGAATATTAATGTAATTGGCATTAGAGGTTTTGTAAATCTATTTAGAGAAATTAATGATAATAATAAGAATGAACAGGTGTTAGTTTCATTATATGCAATAAATATTAATCAGCAATTAATTTCTTAAGTAAGAATTTATGTAATTTTGACCTAAATGATAGGGACCTATGGCGGGCATATGTGAGGGCAACAATGAACATTCGGGTTCCTTAAAAGCCAGTAAGTAAGTAAGAACAAATAAAATCAGGATATAAGAGAGGAATAACTACAACTCGCCCTCTTACCAAGAAATTAGACGATTACAAAAATTTGGTTGGACAGAATACAAGATCATGGATTAACTAAACAAATTTTATTTTACAAATCTAGAGGAAGCGGATATCAAGATCGACCTTAGAACATTAATTAATTAATTAATTAACTAATTAATTAATTCATTCATTCAGTCGACCTGGTTGGCGAGTTGGTATAGCGCTGGCCTTCTATGCCCCAATGCCCTCGATCCCGGGCCAGGTTGATAGCATTTAAGTGTGCTAAAATGCGACAGGCTCATGTCAGTAGATTTACTGGCATGTAAAAGAGCTCCTGGGAGACAAAATTCGGGCATATCTGGCGACGCTGATATAACCTCTGCAGTTGCGAGCATCGTTAAATAAAACATAACATTTTCATTCATTCATTCATTCATTCATTCATTCATTCATTCATTCATTCATTCATCCATCCATCCATCCATCCATCCATCCATCCATCCATCCACCCACCCACCCACCCACCCACCCACCCACCCACCCACCCATCCACCCACCCACCCACCCATCCAGGCACTACAGACCATGAAGGACCTTAGCCTCTCCTACAGCTCTCACCCAATCTTTCTTGTCCACAGTACACCTCCAATGCCTAATTCCCAGCACCTGTACATCCTCTCTGACATCATCCATCCAATTCTTTCTGGGTCGCCCTTGTTTCCTCCTACCTTCTGGGTGTAGTTCAAGGGTCTTCTTGGGGACTTTCTCCTCTTCCATTCTCACAACATGACCCAACTAGTATAATCGTCTCTTCTTTGCCTTAGTCTGTTGCATAAAAAATTGTGTCACTAAGCTATTATAACATTTCATAAAAATTACAGGACAATGGTATTTTCATTATGATTTAAGACTCATGATGTCCAACATCGTGCGAATTCTAGAGAATAATGCTTGCTAATGAATCCAACAGATAGGTTACCCACCGCTTATATTCCTTGATGCTGATGCTAAGATCCAAAATGTTGGATGTCTCTTATCTTTGACATGCGTCTTATTTTCCCTTTGATGATGTTATAATTCTACTGCATCCAGTGAGGGAAGTGAGACTGTATGCTCCGGTATGGAATGCCATCACTGGTTTCTATGGCCAGAAAACATACCATTAGTGAAAAATGACATACTGTCACTGAAAAAATGTAATCCCTAAAAATTTGTTTATACTTTCTTTCACAGTAAAGAGTACTATCTGTTTTCTTCGTGGATCTAAACCACAGCTTTCTGGAACTGTATTCAACGCGTATTTAGACACGTTTATTTGATAAGCCAACCCCTGGAATGGTTAACAATGGTAGCATTTCAAGTATAGAAGGCTGTTCTCTGTAGCTTGTGGTGGCCATTATTGCAAATTTAATGACTATGTCATCAGTTCTTATTCTTTTAAAATATTTGTCAGTGACAGATATCGTTACTTATCTATTATTTAAATAGGGTTACGTACAAGTACCCTATTTTAAGTATTCTCACTTTGAAGCTTTAACATTATTTTAAATGATAAATCTCAATAATTTTATGGGGAAATGGAACCAAAATTGGAAGCGTCTTGATTTTACAAAAGAAAGCCATTAGAATTTTATGTAAATCAAACTATCTGGAACACTGTCGGCCACTTTTCAGGCAATCACGGATTTTAACAATCATAAATTTGTATATATATGATCTAGTACTTTACACTCGACAAAATATCGACAATTACTCATTAGTGGCCAATATACATGATCATGAAATTAGAAATAGTGAACAAATTAATATTCCATATTGTAGATTACACAAGAGCAACACAAACTTTTTAATTATGGGGATGAAATTATATAATAAGCTCCCAAGTCAATATTATAAATTACCAATCAATAGTTTCAAAACTAGATTTTGCAATTGGTTATTAAATAATCTTTTTTTATTCTGTTGCTGAGTTTTTCAATACAAATTTGTATGAAATTGTATTTTAATAAATAAGTTTAATTGCAATTTAGTTAGATTTCTTCAATTTAAAAGTTTCAGATTATTTCATGTTTTTATTGTATTACTTAAATTTTACCGTTTCTGTTATTAGTGTTTTTTAAAATGTATTTTTATGTTTTTTCAATGTATTCTGATGAAGCCTAAAACTGTTTGTCTAATGGCCAAATAAATTGAATTGAATTGAATGAGCATTGCAAAATAATCTATTAAATGACTGAAGTAACTTGAAATTATTTTATTAAGAAGTTTAATGTGTTGCATAAGCTTCAAAAACTCGCGTTACTGACTAAACAGAACAATTTATTGTGTATGTCACGAACGTGTATGTTGTAAAGGGAGTGGTAGGCGTAAGCCTTTTTAAATCGAGGTATGCCACGGGAAAATCTCTGGTTTTTTCCCCAATTCCCTCAATGACTGTATCACAATTTACATTTATATGAACATTTATTTTACAGATCCTCAAGAAGTTGAAAATTTGTTAATGGAGCCAGACACACGTTCTATAAAGGTGACCTGGTCAGAACCAAACGGTAGCGATGCATGTATCAGAACATACAACATAAAATGGCAAGATGAAGCAGGCAATCCTCTTCAAGCCAATACATCAGATTTACATTATAATATATCAAATCTCAAAGCTTGCACATTTTATGAAGTAAATGTTACTGCTATTTATAAAAATGATGAGTCTGTTCTTGCATCTATAATGGACACTACAAAGACCGCTGGTAAGTAAAGACGGTAATATAATGACATCTGTGTCACCTATGACGTTTGTGTGTGTTGCACCAGGAGTTGTGAGAGAAGCTATGCTTTACCTTACAGGTGTATTAAGTTTTTGAAATAGTAATAGACTATTTTAATTACTGACCTTTCAAATGCACTAAAAGGACGATACATGTGCAGTCAATGGATTTTAGGACTGGCTGTATAGGAGATTAGAGTAAAATCAGGATATAAGAGGCGAATTATTAGTTACCAGTACCCTATTACTAAAAAAATGTATGATTACAAAATAAATTGGTTGGGGAGAATGCAAAATCGTTGATGATGATGATGATGATGATGATGATGATGATGATGATAAACTTGGAGTACATGTTCTTAGCATTGTCAATATCTAATATGGGTATGCATATTAATCATTCTTATTTATATGACAATTACTTACTTACTTACAAATGGCTTTTAAGGAACCCGAAGGTTCATTGCCGCCCTCACATAAGCCCGCCAGTGGTCCCTATCCTGTGCAAGATTAATCCAGTCTCTATCATCATACCCCACCTCCCTCAAATCCATTTTAATATTATCCTCCCATCTACGTCTCGGCCTCCCTAAAGGTCTTTTTCCCTCCGGTCTCCCAACTAACACTCTATATGCATTTCTGGATTCGCCCATACGTGCTACATGCCCTGCCCATCTCAAACGTCTGGATTTAATGTTCCTAATTATGTCAGGTGAACAATACAATGCGTGCAGTTCTGTGTTGTGTAACTTTCTCCATTCTCCTGTAACTTATTCCCACTTAGCCCCAAATATTTTCCTAAGCACCTTATTCTCAAACACCCTTAACCTATGTTCCTCTCTCAGAGTGAGAGTCCAAGTTTCACAGCCATACAGAAGAACCGGTAATATAACTGTTTTATAAATTCTAACTTTCAGATTTTTGGACAGCAAACTGGATGATAAGAGCTTCTCAACCGAATAATAACACGCATTTCCCATATTTATTCTGCGTTTAATTTCCTCCCAAGTGTCATTTATATTTGTTACTGTTGCTCCAAGATATTTGAATTTTTCCACCTCTTCGAAGGATAAATCACCAATTTTTATATTTCCATTTCGTACAATATTCTGGTCATGAGACATAATCATAAACTTTGTCTTTCCGGGATTTACTTCCAAACCGATCGCTTTACTTGCTTCAAGTAAAATTTCCGTGTTTTCCCTAATCGTTTGTGTATTTTCTCCTAACATATTCACGTCATCCGCATAGACAAGAAGCTGATGTAACCCGTTCAATTCCAAACCCTGCCTGTTATCCTGAACTTTCCTAATGTCATATTCTAGAGCGAAGTTAAAAAGTAAAGGTGATAGTGCATCTCCCTGCTTTAGCCCGCAGTAAATTGGAAAAGCATCAGATAGAAACTGACCTATAAGGACTCTGCTGTATGTTTCACTGAGACACATTTTAATTAATCGAACTAGTTCCTTGGGAATACCAAATTCAATAAGAATATCATATAATACTTCCCTCTTAACCGAGTCATATGCCTTTTTGAAATCTATGAATAACTGATGCACTGTACCCTTATACTCCCATTTTTTCTCCATTATCTGTCGAATACAAAAAATCTGATAAATAGTCGATCTATTACGCCGAAAACCGCACTGATGATCCCCAATAATTTCATCTACGTACAGAGTTAATCTCCTCAAAAGAATATTGGACAAAATTTTGTACGACGTCAACAAAAGTGATATTCCTCGAAAGTTACTACAGTTGGTTTTGTCCCCCTTTTTAAAAATAGGTACAATTATGGACTCCTTCCATTGTTCTGGTACAATTTCCTTTTCCCAAATAGCAAGTACAAGTTTATAAATTTCGCTATATAATGCACTTCCACCCTCTTGTATTAATTCTGCTGGAATTTGATCGATACCTGGAGACTTGTACTTTTTCAGATTTTCTATCGCAGTTTCGACTTCTGAAAGCGTGGGTTCGGGTATAAATGGCTCAGCAGTTTGTATTTCAATTTCGTCCTGATCATTTCTATTTGGCCTATGTACATTTAGTAGTTGCGCAAAATAGTTTTTCCATCTGTTTAGGATTGATGGAGAGTCTGCAAGCAAGTCACCATTCTCATCCTTGATCATGTTTACCCTTGGCTGATATCCGTTCTTAAATTCCTTTATACCCTTATATAAATCTCGAATGTTTTTATTCTTACTGTTTGTTTCTACCTCATTCAGTTTTTCCTTCAAGTAACCTCTCTTTTTATTCCTAAGTGTACGACTTGCTTCCCATCTTTCATTGAAATAATTATCTCTCTTCTCCTCAACTGGATCCTGTAAGAATTTCAATTTTGCCTGTTTCCTTCTTTCTACTACCATGCAACAATCTTCATCAAACCACGGTTTCTTTTTCTTAGTTTCATAATAACCTATGCTCTGCTCAGCTGCAATTTTGATACTATCTCTGATATTTTCCCACACGCTATTAACATCTAATTCTTTCTCAACTTCGTCGGAACTTTCTAAAGTGGCAAACCTATTCGAAATTTCGACCTGATAATTTTGCTTAGCTTCCTCGTCCTTTAATTTCAAAATATTGAATTTAGTAATATTAACTTGTTGCTCTACTCGCTTGGCTACTGATAATTTTTCTCTTAATTCTCCAATCACCAAATAATGATCAGAATTACAGTCTGCACCCCTGAAAGTTCGAATATCTACTATACAGTATGTCTCCGTTTATCTATCAAGATGTGATCTATTTGGTTGTGTGTCAATCCACCTGGAGAAGTCCAAGCATATTTATGTATATCCTTATGGGGGAATGTTGTACTTTTGACAATTAAATTTTTCGATGTGGCAAAGTTGACTAATCTAACTCCATTGTCACTACTAATTGCGTGTAGGCTCTCTTTTCCAATAGTTGGTCTAAAAATATCCTCCCGTCCTACTTTAGCATTGAAGTCCCCCAGTAAAATTTTCATGTGATATCTAGGGAACTGATCAAAAGTATGTTCCAATTCCTAATAGAACCTATCCTTTATATGGTCGTCTTTCTCTTCTGTAGGGGCGTGAGCATTTATAACTATGATGTCGCACCATCTACCCTTAAGTACTAAATATGATAACCTGTCACTGATAAATTCGACCTTTTTTACTGCTGATTTTATTCTTTTATGAACAAAGAATCCTGTTCCTAATTGGTGATTATTGTTTTCTTCCCCATAATACAACAAGTAATCTCCTATTTGTGATATGCCATTCCCATCTAACCTAACCTCTTGTACTCCCACGAAGTCTATTCTATATCTAGCTAGTTCTTTAGCTACTAATGTTACCCCTCCTGTTACGTTCCAAGTGCCAAATATCAAAACCTTATTCCTTTGCCGTGGTCGTGCCAGAGAATCAGTCCTATTCCGAGGCTTATTGTAGGGATTTGTAACAAGCTGTTTTTTACGGTGATGTGTTGTTAGCCCTTCGCCCAACCCCCAAGCTGGAGGACCACCCCTTATCTGCTGTCCACGACTGCTTATTCAATATATTCGCAGCTACCCTCCATATCTGGAGGCCGTCTCCTCTATCCGCAACCTGAGGATTTATATGA
The DNA here is from genome assembly GCF_040183065.1 of Periplaneta americana. NCBI lineage: Eukaryota > Metazoa > Arthropoda > Insecta > Blattodea > Blattidae > Periplaneta > Periplaneta americana. The sequence continues at coordinate 162,783,837 of NC_091119.1, forward strand.
CAGTTAATATTACAATTTAATCGGAGATAGTAATACAGTTACAGAAAACTTAATTATAGCCTATGATTTAAAAAGACAATATTTAGGTACCGTCATTTCCCATAACTATGGTCCACTATATAACTATTCAAAGAACATAGACCATTCGTAGATAGCTGCAGTGACTTGACTTCAAACTACAGTACAGCAAAAATATAAACGAGATACTACGTTATGGAGTACAAAATTTGAATGGCCCATACTTGTGTTCCAGAACCATAGTTATGAGAAATGACGGTACCCTGATTATATTAATATTATTATAGAATTACTTGATTTTCATATCACATTTACCTGTAAAACTAATTTTATTTATTTAATAGTTATAACAATTATCTGTTCATATACATGTACAATTTGTTTATTTATTAGCAGTAAGTCAATGACATTTATCATATTTAGCCTACAAGATCGTCTTATTTAGTAAAATGACATAAAAACAATTAAACTTTACGTAAAGATTAATTTTTGGTCCTACAGAATGTATCTGTTATGGTAACAATTGATATTAAAGGAGAAAAATTCGCTCCGGTACTGGGGATCGAACCTGGGTCCCAAGCGCTTTAATCACTGAGCTGTGCCAAAGTTCAATTTGCAGCACTGGATCGAATCCCTTTCCTCTAATGTTTTTCCCTTTGTGGCCTTACTCCATGTTTAACATACATGTTGGCGTATTATTAAGTCAACTGCCATTATACAAGAAGCACACTCATTTGAGTGACTTAGTGGCTGGGATTCCACAGTATATGCACTGTTGGGCGAAGATTATACATAAAGATTAATTTTTGGTTCTACAGAATATATCTGTTATGGTAACAATTGATATTAGAGGAGAAAAATTCGCTCCAGCTCTGGGGATCGAACCCCAGTTCTTGGTTCTATGTACCAAGCGCTCTAACCACTGAGCTACGCCGAAGTTCAATCCACAGCACCAGGTCGAATCCCTCTCCTCTAGTGTTTTTTCCTTTGTTACCAGCCTTTGAGTTATGTTTTTTAAATTCTATTTTAAATCTACTACTTTTTATTGCTTTAAGTTGTATTGGTTGCAATATATTATACAATTTTGCTACATTTACTAGTGATTATTTTTCCATGATTTTTTTTATGTATCCTTGTATATTATATTACATTTTCTCCTTGTGTTACAATCATGGATACCAATCTGAATTTATTGGAATATTTGGAGCATTTTTCGAGTTTTGCAACAGTATCACTCTATACACATAGAGAGATACAACTGTTAGAGTCCACACCTGTGGAGTAACGGTCAGCGCGTCTGGCCGCGAAACCAGGTGGCCCGGGTTCGAATCCCAGTCGGGGCATGTTACCTGGTTGAGGTTTTTTCCGGGGTTTTCCCTCAACCCAATACGAGCAAATGCTGGGTAACTTTCGGTGCTGGACCCCGGACTCATTTCACCGGCATTATCACCTTCATTTCATTCAGACGCTAAATGACCTAGATGTTGATACAGCGTCGTAAAATAACCCAATAAAATAAAAAAAAACAACTTTTATCTTAGAAAATCACCTGCAAGAATATTTAGCGTTAATATTTGATATTATTTGTACTCATTTTTTTTTTTTTTTTGAAGAACCAATAACCTATTATTATTATTTACATTGGGATCCAATAGATAGGTTATCCATTACTTGTATTCCTTTTGATGCTGGAACTAACACATAAAATTCAAAATGTTGATGTTTCTATATCTTTGACATGCTTCTTGTTTTCCTTTTGATGTTGTTATAATTAACCTACTATTTCAATTTACATTTATATGAACATTTATTTTACAGATCCTCAAAAAGTTGAAAATTTGGTAACGGAGTCAGACACACATTCTATAATGGTGACCTGGTTAAAACCAAAAGATAGTGATGCATGTATCAAAACATACAACTTAAAATGGAAAGATGACGCAGGCAGTCCTCTTCAAGCTAATACATTAGATTTATTTTATAATATATCAAATCTCAAAGCTTGCACACATTATGAAATAAATGTAACTGCTATTTATATAAATGATAGGTCTTTTCTTGTACCTATAAGGAACACTACAAAGACTGCTGGTAAGTAACGGTAATGTAATGACATCTGTGTCACCTGTGACGTTTGTGTGTGTTGAAGAAGCTGTGGTAGAAGCTATGTTTTGCTATATATACCGTATAATGTTTTTGAAATAATAATAGACTAATTTAAATTACTGACCTTTTCATTGCACTAAATACATAGTGCAGTCAGTAGGTTCTAAGACTGGCTGCATAGCACTGCTATTGCTTGTAACATGCTTTTGAGCTGTTAAGTGTAGTAGATATCAATTGACTTGCCTGCTAGAATGTGTGTTGATAAGGCAAATAGTTTTAGATTTACGAATTTCCATTTAGTGTTCCATTCCAGGCAGATATTAGGACGGTAACCTCTGTAGACGATGTCACAGAGAAATCGAAACTCTTGCTCACGTTCTGGGATCATGTCCATCCATATGGAGAGGTTCTGCATAACAGACATTATAAAATTTGATCTGAAATTGCTAGATTTTCATAATGTTATGAAATCAGTCTCACTTTCTGGCACTTTTAGTGGCAATTAAAATAATTGAAATTATATAAAATGCTATTCTTGCAGCTGTTATTTGTTAAAGATAATCTCAATAATAGAATTTTTTAAATATTTTTAATACTTTATCAAATTAAGATATCATAATCTAGGTTAATTTTATGAAATGCATTTGTATTCCACTATGTCAGACCAAAGATATGACTAGAGATTTCTTAGTCCGAAAGAAATTTCTTAAGTAGATTTTCATCACTTGATGAAGTCAGCCTTAAAAATTTACGACACAATTTGTTGTAATATGTAGTGTAGGCCTACTTTCCAAATTTAGTTTACATCGAAATGAATCTTTCGATATTGTTAGAAATCCTGTCTTGCTCCATCATACTTACAGCTTGATTCAGGAATTTTGGCCCTTGCAAAAAGTAAATAGATAGTCTGTCGATTAAACAGTGTCATGGTGACTTATATTTTCTTGATATGAGTGTCGCTCAGCTACGAGCGAAGATATTATTTTCATTCTTTCTCTTTCCTCTTCCCCTCCTTTGCACGTTTGTGATCAAATTTCTTTCTTATGACGTAACACACAGCTCGCTCATTAGCCAAACAACCAAGGACAGGGGCCAATAACGTTGAATCAAGCTATACCATTATGATTTCCCTTTCAGCAATAAAAGGATACAAGTAAATGATGCAGAAGTTTTTAAATTCTCATTTTCTGCAGTAATTATTATAGCATCATCACGTGCGATAACTTTCATTACCGTAATTATAATCAATTAATTTCTTCACTTTTTAGCGTACTTTTACAACTTCATTACACAAGGCGCGGCGAAGGAGTTTGATAGTTTTAAAAGGCCATTTACTAAGCAACATGGGGGCTTATGGACATTGATCGACCATCATTAACATTTTTGATGACATTTTGTGTAATCGTGGAGGTGTGGAGTGCGGAACATCATGCTTTTATCTTCAAGACATTTTTCAAGAATGGTGATTCAGTTTTAAAAACACGTTGGCCGCCATGGAGCCATTTCTAGTTGCAATATCATACTGAGATGGGTAAAAAATATCGATTAACATCATTAGCTTCCAATAAGAAACTACCAGACCAAGTTCGAAGTGTACGGACGCTAGAAAACATTGAGCGAGTAAGAGAGGCAAATATGAGGAGTCCACATCAATCAGCTAGACGACAGGCTACAGTGCTGCAACTTGCAAATCGTTGTGTGTGGCGAATCTTACATTTAGATCTCAGGTTTCATCTTCATGAACTCATGATTGTTCAGCAATTAAATGAGAGAGAGACTATGCCCAATGTAAGACATTCACCGAGATAATACTCAATATTTTGGTAGACGAAATGGTTGTGTTCACGAGTGAGAGGCGCATTTCCATTTGATGATTATGTAAATAAGCAAGACTTTAGATACTGGACGCCCAAGAGTCCAAAAGAACTACACGAGCAGATGCTTCACAGTGCAAAGGTTACAGTTTGGTGTGCCATGTCTAGATTCTATATCATAGGCCCTTATTTTTTTAGGAGAACGGGAACACTGTGACAGTGACTAGTGAATGCTACATATATCGAAATGCTGACCAGATTTCTTCAACCATATCTGAGTAGGCGTCTTCCTGGGATTAATGGGCAGATGGTATAGTTTCAGCAAGATGGTACCACACAGTGGCGGCTCGTGGGTATTGAATTCAGGGGGGCTGCATACAATAAACCATGCAACTTACCTTATTTAAAGATTAGTTCTATGCGCCTTGTCTTGTAGGTTGCAAACTTTTGAATCATCTTATTAAAATCCGATATGTTGTTTAACATAGTCTTTACAATGGGAAACATAGCTAATGCGGTCAGTCTCTTTTCTCTCATCGTATTTCTAAGATAGGATTTCACTCTTTTCAAACACGAAAAACAAAGTTCTGGTTCGGAAGTTGTCATTGGCATGGTGATAGCTATGCGTAGTAGTTTCACAACTTCTGAAAATGAGGCCTGCAAGTTCTCAGATAGAAGAAACTGCAAGAGCTTGACTGCGTCACTGATATTTCTGAATTCTTGTCTCTGATACAACACAGTGAGTTCCGTTTTTAGTTTGTCTTTATCGAACATTAGAAAAAGTTTCACACATACATTTAGGTCATTTTCAGGAAATGAGCTTCTGTAGCATTCAAATTTTTCTTGACACAGAAGAGAAGATAATATTAGATTATCTATGAACTGGAATCGGGTGTTAGCTTGTGTGATAATGAGGTCACACATTTCCTTGGCTGCCGCAACCCTTGTCTGAATCCCTTCGACCTTACGACGCTTTTTAGGGTTTTCATTTTCGCAGAGTCGGCCTCGGTAGCATAGTCGGTTGCGAGTTCGATCCCGGCCCAGGTCGATGGCATTTAAGTGTGTTTAAATGAGACAAGCTCATGTCAGTAGATTTACTGGCATTTAAAAGAATCCCGCGGGACAAAATTTCGGCACACCGGCGACACTGATATAACCCCTGCAGTTACGGGTGTCGTTAAATAAACCATAATTTAATTTTTTTACATGCAGATTTGAACCTTAGAAATATCTAACTGGCGATGTTGTAGTTGGTTGTATAATATATCTACATGATACATCAATAAATGAAAAAAACTGATCCAGAAATTGAATTCAGGATTTTAAAGAGCACGCACCAGGGCGCTTGGCTCATTTATTGTGATGTTGTTAGATGTTTCAGATTCAATTATGGTTTGAAAACATTCTAGCAATGGCTCCTTCTTCTCATGAACAACATTTACTGTTCTTATTTTAAAACTCCATCTTATTGCCCCAGCTGATGGAATTGTCTTTAAAACACGTTAATCTAATATAGACTGTATGGAGATCGAGAAAAGAAAGCGGGGATACTGGATAAATTAGCAAAAAATATGCGAGCCTTTGTATTTTGTTTAGCGGCTCTTTTCATTATGAGATTCAACTGATGGGCACTTAATTTCACATTTCTCCTGAATTGTTAAGGTACTGAACTGAATAGACTGTAAATATTGTACAGAATTAAACATTGTTGCACTTGTTACACTCACAACGTTAAAGAAAATGTATTTAAAACTGCGCGCTAGAGATATCTGCTGCAAATTTTGCAGCTCTTGGAAACTCTGGATTCAAGGCCAGGGGCAACAGGGGGAGGGAAAAAACTAACGCGCAAAGCATCCGAGACGAGACTGGCAGCTCCAGGGGAGGAAGTGGCTTCACCCATAGTCCTTGTCTCTGGCTTCACTCTGGCAGCACCAGAGGAGAAAGTGACTTCACTAACGATTGCGTGGAAGTCAATGAGAGTGAAATTTAAAAAAATTCGAGCCGCTAAATAGAGACTGTATAATAAATGTATTTCAAAACATAAAACGAGACGAGAGCCACAAATGTCTGGGGGTGCTGCAGCTCTGCGGCCCCTCTTCGAAAGCCGCCCCTGGTACCACAGCTCATAAGACAGAAAATTCCATGACAGTTCTGGGCTGCATGTTCTCAGAACACACAATTTCTCGGTACAGTGACATTTCCTGGTCTCCCTGTTCGCCTGACTTTACCATCTGCGACTATTTTCTGTGGAGTTACCTGAAGTCAAAAGTGTATGTAAACAGGCCCCGAACAATCGATGACCTGAAGATTGTCATTGACCAGGAAATCGCTAACATTTTGGCGAAATGTTGGAAAGAGTGATATGTAACTTCAGGGAAAGACGTGAAGAGTGCATGGAGAGGGACGGACAACATTTGAGGGATGTAATTTTCAAGACAGCCTAAATGTATGTACAAATGGCACACATAGCCAGATTTTTCGGCATTAATAAATTTGTTATGATGTACAGTAGTGGCAAAAAAAAAAACAGACCGACCCGTGTAGCTGATTTCAGAGCCTTGTTCACTCCAGAGCACGATAGACTGGTAACTAAGATTTTCGTGGTTCGATATCTGCCTGGGAAGGAAACTTTTTTTTTGTTCCTTATTCAAATTTATTCCTAATATTTTCGATTGCAGCGATATTTTACTACTTAATTAACTTATTATTCCCAGAACATGAATTTTTACCAGCAATCGAAAAGTATTGAGAATAAATTTGAATAAGGAACAAAAAAAAGTTTCCTTCGCAGGCAGGATTCGAACCACGAAAGTCTTAGTTACCAGTCTATCATGCTCTGGAGTGAACAAGGCTCTGAAATCAGCAACAAGGGTCGGTCTGGTTTTTTGCCACTACTGTATATAACCACATCACGTCATTCTGGTGCCGAGGTCATGGAAAGCATGGGGCTCTACCTCCATGCCCCCCAAGTGCCTTCATGGCATGTTACGGGGATACTTTTACCTTTTTTTTTTTTACTATACATAACCACTATTACTTCCATTTGAAAACTGTCCAACTCTCTTGCCGCACCTTGTAGTATTATTTAATAACGTAGGCCTATTGCTATGACATTATTATAACCTAGGTATCTCATTAAGTATATTCAGATGTGTGATTTCAGTATTTATGTTACAGTACCTGGACACATTACAAATCTAAGTTTGAAACCAGACCAGTATTCCATAATGGTGAATTGGAATAAACCATTAGCTGATGCTGAATGTGTTGCTTCTTATATTATTCAATATAAAAGCACTGCAAGCAACGATTTTATACTAGGAAATACAATGGATTTAAGTTATAAAATAATAAATCTGAAAGCATGTACGGATTATGAAATACAGGTCTTTGCCAGAAATGAAGACTACAATGATTCTGTTCTTATGTCTGGGCAAAATAGAACATTGACTGCTGGTAAGAAAAATTTCAGTGGTGGTTTTATGCGTATCCAGATTGCTTACACATGCATACATGTACACAGAATTAGGTTTGAGTTCTCTGTCTCTGACTTAATCGTCACATTACTTACAGTAATTCAAAGTAAAGGCAGAAAATTGGGGGTAACTAGTGAAATGTGGGGTGGGTGCTTCTCTCAGTTTTGCAGCTACTATTGTATTCATGCAAGAAACATATATTACCATACCTGGTCGGAATCTTCCGCTGAAGTTTCAGAAACAAATTATCTTTGAGGTCAATGTCAGAATCCATGTTTCAAAGAACTATGCCTCCTGTTACGTCTTAAACGACTCCTTCTCTTTCCCAATGCTGCTTTTCCATCATTTCCACATGCTTACAGAATCACTTAATCATGCACATTGACTTGATCCACACCCCAGTCAAGTAACCTAACACGTGACATCTGCACCGACATTGTTGTCTGTCATTAGACACTTTATTTTTCCACACTAATTCAATTGGATTTAGTTGCACCGTCAGTAGAGTTCATCTTTTCCCAGAACGTCATTACGAGGGCTAGATTTATATGCATTGAAAATTAGTATTTTCACTCGGTATAGTTTTTAAACCTATAAGAAATTTTTTTTTTCAGTGCCATATTTCGATTCCGATAAGTCATTGTACTACAAATTTCATAACAATATTTCAGTATATACTCATCATTCACCTACTTTGAAAGTTAAGTATAAACTGAAATATTGTTAAGAAACTTGTCTGGGTCTTACCTTTGTCCCTTTAAGATTACTTACTTACAAATAGCTTTTAAGGAACCCACAGGTTCATTGCCGCCCTCACATATGTCCGCCATTGTCCCTATCCTGTGCAAGATTAATCCAGTCTCTATCATCATATCCCACCTCCATCAAATCCATTTTTATATTATCCTCCCATCTACGTCTCGGCCTCCCCAAAGATCTTTTTCCCTCTGGTCTCCCAACTAAGCATCTTACTCTCAAACACCCTTAATCTCTATTCCTCTCTCAAAGTGAGAGTCCAAGTTTCACAACCATACGGAACAACCGGTAATATAACTGTTTTATAATTCTAACTTTCAGATTTTTTGACAGCAGATTAGACAAAAGCTTCTCAACCAAATAATAACAGGCATTTTCCATTTTTATTCTGCATTTAATTTCCTCCCAAGGTCATTTATATTTGTTATTGTTGCTCCAAGATATTCAAATTTTTCAACCTCTTCGAAGGATAAATCTCCAATTTTTATGTTGCCATTTCGTAGAATACTCTGATCACGAGACATAATCATATACTTTGTCTTTTCGGGATTTACTTCCAAATCTATCACTTTACTTGCGTCAAGAAAAATTTCCGCTTTTTCCCTAATCGTATGTGAATTTTCTCCTAACAAATTCACGTCATCCACATAGACAAGAAGTTGATGTAACTCATTCAATTCCAAACCCTGTGTGTTATCCTGAACTTTCCTAATGGCATATTCTAGAGCGAAGTTAAAAAAGTAAAGGTGATAGTGCGTCTCCTTGCTTTAGCCCGCAGTGAATTGGAAAAGCATCAGGTAGATTTGGCCTATACGGACTCTGCTATAAGTTTCACTGAGACACATTTTAATTAATCGAACTAGTTTCTTGGTAATACCAAATTCAATAAGAATATTATATAAAACTTTTCTTTTAGCCGAGTCATATGCCTTTTTGAAATCTATGAATAACTGATGTACTGTACCCTTATACTCCCATTTTTTCTTCAGTATCTGTAGAATACAAAAAATCTGATCAATAGTCGATCTGTTACGCCTAAAACCGCACTGATGATCCCCAATAATTTCATCTACGTACAGAGTTAATCTTCTCAAAAGAATATTGGACAAAATTTTGTACGACATCAACAAAAAGTGATATTCCTCGAAAGTTACCACAGTTAGTCTGTCCCCCTTCTTAAAAATAGGTACAATTATGGACTCTTGCCATTGTTTTGGTGGCTCTTTTCATTATGAGATTCAACTGATGGGCACTTAATTTCACATTTCTCCTGAATTGTTAAGGTACTGAACTGAATAGACTGTAAATATTGTACAGAATTAAACATTGTTGCACTTGTTATACTCACAACGTTAAAGAAAATGTATTTAAAACTGCGCGCTAGAGATATCTGCTGCAAATTTTGCAACTCCTGGAAACTCTGGATTCAAGGCCAGGGGCAACAGGGGGAGGGAAAAAACTAACGCGCAAAGCATCCGAGACGAGACTGGCAGCTCCAGGGGAGGAAGTGGCTTCACCCATAGTCCTTGTCTCTGACTTTGCTCTGGCAGCACCAGAGGAGAAAGTGACTTCACTAACGATTGCGTGCAAGTCAATGAGAGCGAAATTAAAAAAAATTCGAGCCGCTAAATAGAGACTGTATAATAAATGTATTTCAAAACATAAAACGAGACAAGAGCCACATATGTCTGGGGGTGCTGCAGCTCTGCAGCCCCTCTTCGAAAGCCGCCCCTGGTACCACAGCTCATAAGACAGAAAATTCCATGACAGTTCTGGGCTGCATGTTCTCAGAACACACAATTTCTCAGTACAGCGACATTTCCTGGTCTCCCTGTTCGCCTGACTTTACCATCTGCGACTATTTTCTGTGGAGTTACCTGAAGTCAAAAGTGTATGTAAACAGGCCCCGAACAATCGATGACCTGAAGATTGTCATTGACCAGGAAATCGCTAACATTTTGGCGAAATGTTGGAAAGAGCGACATGTAACTTCAGGGAAAGACGTGAAGAGTGCATGGAGAGGGACGGACAACATTTGAGGGATGTAATTTTCAAGACAGCCTAAATGTATGTACAAATGGCACACATAGCCAGATTTTTCGGCATTAATAAATTTGTTATGATGTACAGTAGTGGCAAAAAAAAAAAACAGACCGACCCTTGTAGCTGATTTCAGAGCCTTGTTCACTCCAGAGCACGATAGACTGGTGACTAAGATTTTCGTGGTTCGATATCTGCCTGGGAAGGAAACTTTTTTTTTGTTCCTTATTCAAATTTATTCCTAATATTTCCGATTGCAGCGATATTTTACTGCTTAATTAACTTATTATTCCCAGAACATGAATTTTACCAGCAATCGAGAAGTATTGAGAATAAATTTGAATAAGGAACAAAAAAAAGTTTCCTTCGCAGGCAGGATTCGAACCACGAAAGTCTTAGTTACCAGTCTATCGTGCTCTGGAGTGAACAAGGCTCTGAAATCAGCAACAAGGGTCGGTCCGGTTTTTTGCCACTACTGTATATAACCACATCACCTCATTCTAGTGCCGAGGTCATGGAAAGCATGGGGCTCTACCTCCATGCCCCCCAAGTGCCTTCATGGCATGTTACGGGGATACTTTTACCTTTTTTTTTTTACTATACATAACCACTATTACTTCCATTTGAAAACTGTCCAACTCTCTTGCCGCACCTAGTAGTATTATTTAATTGCGTAGGCCTATTGCTATGACAGTATTATAACCTAGGTATCTCATTAAGTATATTCAGATGTGTGATTTCATTATTTATGTTACAGTACCTGGACACGTTACAAATCTAAGTTTGAAACCAGACCAGTATTCCATAATAGTGAATTGGAATAAACCATTAGCTGATGCTGAATGTGTTGCTTCTTATATTATTCAATATAAAAGCACTGCAAGCAACGATTTTATAGTAGGAAATACAATGGATTTAAGTTATAAAATAATAAATCTGAAAGCATGTACGGATTATGAAATACAGGTCTTTGCCAGAAATGAAGACTACAATGATTCTGTTCTTATGTCTGGGCAAAATAGAACATTGACTGCTGGTAAGAAAAATTTCAGTGGTGGTTTTATGCGTATCCAGATTGCTTACACATGCATACATGTACACAGAATTAGGTTTGAGTTCTCTGTCTCTGACTTAATCGTCACATTACTTACAGTAATTCAAAGTAAAGGCAGAAAATTGGGGGTAACTAGTGAAATGTGGGGTGGGTGCTTCTCTCAGTTTTGCAGCTACTATTGTATTCATGCAAGAAACATATATTACCATACCTGGTCGGAATCTTCCGCTGAAGTTTCAGAAACAAGTTATGTTTGAGGTCACTGTCAGAATCCATGTTTCAAAGAACTATGCCTCCTGTTACGTCTTAAACGATTCCTTCTCTTTCCCAATGCTGCTCTTCCATCATTTCCACATGCTTACAGAATCACTTAATCATGCACATTGACTTGATACACTTCCCAGTTAAGTAACCTAACACGTGACATCTGCACCGACATTGTTGTCTGTCATTAGACACTTTATTTTTCCACACTAATTCAATTGGATTTAGTTGCACCGTCAGTAGAGTTCATCTTTTCCCAGAACGTCATTACGAGGGCTAGATTTATATGCATTGAAAATTAGTATTTTCACTCGGTATAGTTTTTAAACCTATAAGAATTTTTTTTTTTCAGTGCCATTTTTCGATTCCGATAAGTCATTGTACTACAAATTTCATAACGATATTTGAGTATATACTTATCATTCACCTACATTGAAAGTTAAGTATGAAGTGAAATATTGTTAAGAAACTTGTCCACCTTTCTTTCTACATTACTGGGTCCTACCTTTGTCCCTTTAAGATTACTTACTTACAAATAGCTTTTAAGGAACCCACAGGTTCATTGCCGCCCTCACATAAGCCCGCCATTGTCCCTATCCTGTGCAAGATTAATCCAGTCTCTATCATCATATAACACCTCCATCAAATCCATTTTTATATTATCCTCCCATATACGTCTCGGCCTCCCCAAAGGTCTTTTTCCCTCTGGTCTCCCAACTAAGCATCTTACTCTCAAACACCCTTAATCTCTATTCCTCTCTCAAAGTGAGAGTCCAAGTTTCACAACCATACAGAACAACCGGTAATATAACTGTTTTATAATTCTAACTTTCAGATTTTTTGACAGCAGATTAGACAAAAGCTTCTCAACCAAATAATAACAGGCATTTTCCATTTTTATTCTGCATTTAATTTCCTGCCAAGGTCATTTATATTTGTTATTGTTGCTCCAAGATATTCGAATTTTTCAACCTCTTCGAAGGATAAATCTCCAATTTTTATGTTGCCATTTCGTAGAATATTCTGATCACGAGACATAATCATATACTTTGTCTTTTCGGGATTTACTTCCAAATCTATCACTTTACTTGCGTCAAGTAAAATTTCCGCTTTTTCCCTAATCGTATGTGAATTTTCTCCTAACAAATTCACGTCATCCACATAGACAAGAAGTTGATGTAACTAATTCAATTCCAAACCCTGTGTGTTATCCTGAACTTTCCTAATGGCATATTCTAGAGCGAAGTTAAAAAAGTAAAGGTGATAGTGCGTCTCCTTGCTTTAGCCCACAGTGAATTGGAAAAGCATCAGGTAGAAATTGGCCTATACGGACTCTGCTACAAGTTTCACTGAGACACATTTTAATTAATTGAACTAGTTTCTTGGTAATACCAAATTCAATAAGAATATTATATGAAACTTTTCTTTTAACCGAGTCATATGCCTTTTTGAAATCTATGAATAATTGATGTACTGTACTCTTATACTCCCATTTTTTTCTTCAGTATCTGTAGAATACAAAAAATCTGAACAATAGTCGATCTGTTACGCCTAAAACCGCACTGATGATCCCCAATAATTTCATCTACGTACAGAGTTAATCTTCTCAAAAGAATATTGGACAAAATTTTGTACGACATCAACGAAAAGTGATATTCCTCGAAAGTTACCACAGTTAGTCTGTCCCCCTTCTTAAAAATAGGTACAATTATGGACTCTTGCCATTGTTTTGGTGGCTCTTTTCATTATGAGATTCAACTGATGGGCACTTAATTTCACATTTCTCCTGAATTGTTAAGGTACTGAACTGAATAGACTGTAAATATTGTACAGAATTAAACATTGTTGCACTTGTTATACTCACAACGTTAAAGAAAATGTATTTAAAACTGCGCGCTAGAGATATCTGCTGCAAATTTTGCAACTCCTGGAAACTCTGGATTCAAGGCCAGGGGCAGCAGGGGGTGGGGAAAAACTAACGCGCAAAGCATCCGAGACGAGACTGGCAGCTCCAGGGGAGGAAGTGGCTTCACCCATAGTCCTTGTCTCTGACTTCGCTCTGGCAGCACCAGAGGAGAAAGTGACTTCACTAATGATTGCGTGGAAGTCAATGAGAGCGAAATTAAAAAAAATTCGAGCCGCTAAATAGAGACTGTATAATAAATGTATTTCAAAACATAAAACGAGACAAGAGCCACAAATGTCTGGGGGTGCTGCAGCTCTGCGGCCCCTCTTCGAAAGCCACCCCTGGTACCACAGCTCATAAGACAGAAAATTCCATGACAGTTCTGGGCTGTATGTTCTCAGAACACACAATTTCTCGGTATAGCGACATTTCCTGGTCTCCCTGTTCGCCTGACTTTACCATCTGCGACTGTTTTCTGTGGAGTTACCTGAAGTCAAAAGTGTATGTAAACAGGCCCCGAACAATCGATGACCTGAAGATTGTCATTGACCAGGAAATCGCTAACATTGTTGGCGAAATGTTGGAAAGAGCGATATGGAACTTCAGGGAAAGACTTGAAGAGTGCATGGAGAAGGACGGACAACATTTGAGGGATGTAATTTTCAAGACAGCCTAAATGTATGTACAAATGGCACACATAGCCAGATTTTTCGGCATTAATAAATTTGTTATGATGTACAGTAGTGGCAAAAAAAAAAACATACCGACCCTTGTAGCTGATTTCAGAGCCTTGTTCACTCCAGAGCACGATAGACTGGTAACTAAGATTTTCGTGGTTCGAATCTTGCCTGGGAAGGAAACTTTTTTTTTTTTGTTCCTTATTCAAATTTATTCCTAATATTTTCGATTGCAGCGATATTTTACTACTTAATTAACTTATTATTCCCAGAACATGAATTTTTACCAGCAATCGAAAAGTATTGAGAATAAATTTGAATAAGGAACAAAAAAAAGTTTCCTTCGCAGGCAGGATTCGAACCACGAAAGTCTTAGTTACCAGTCTATCGTGCTCTGGAGTGAACAAGGCTCTGAAATCAGCAACAAGGGTCGGTCTGGTTTTTTGCCACTACTGTATATAACCACATCACCTCATTCTAGTGCCGAGGTCATGGAAAGCATGGGGCTCTACCTCCATGCCCCCCAAGTGCCTTCATGGCATGTTACGGGGATACTTTTACCTTTTTTTTTTTACTATACATAACCACTATTACTTCCATTTGAAAACTGTCCAACTCTCTTGCCGCACCTTGTAGTATTATTTAATTGCGTAGGCCTATTGCTATGACAGTATTATAACCTAGGTATCTCATTAAGTATATTCAGATGTGTGATTTCATTATTTATGTTACAGTACCTGGACACGTTACAAATCTAAGTTTGAAACCAGACCAGTATTCCATAATAGTGAATTGGAATAAACCATTAGCTGATGCTGAATGTGTTGCTTCTTATATTATTCAATATAAAAGCACTGCAAGCAACGATTTTATAGTAGGAAATACAATGGATTTAAGTTATAAAATAATAAATCTGAAAGCATGTACGGATTATGAAATACAGGTCTTTGCCAGAAATGAAGACTACAATGATTCTGTTCTTATGTCTGGGCAAAATAGAACATTGACTGCTGGTAAGAAAAATTTCAGTGGTGGTTTTATGCGTATCCAGATTGCTTACACATGCATACATGTACACAGAATTAGGTTTGAGTTCTCTGTCTCTGACTTAATCGTCACATTACTTACAGTAATTCAAAGTAAAGGCAGAAAATTGGGGGTAACTAGTGAAATGTGGGGTGGGTGCTTCTCTCAGTTTTGCAGCTACTATTGTATTCATGCAAGAAACATATATTACCATACCTGGTCGGAATCTTCCGCTGAAGTTTCAGAAACAAGTTATGTTTGAGGTCACTGTCAGAATCCATGTTTCAAAGAACTATGCCTCCTGTTACGTCTTAAACGACTCCTTCTCTTTCCCAATGCTGCTTTTCCATCATTTCCACATGCTTACAGAATCACTTAATCATGCACATTGACTTGATCCACACCCCAGTCAAGTAACCTAACACGTGACATCTGCACCGACATTGTTGTCTGTCATTAGACACTTTATTTTTCCACACTAATTCAATTGGATTTAGTTGCACCGTCAGTAGAGTTCATCTTTTCCCAGAACGTCATTACGAGGGCTAGATTTATATGCATTGAAAATTAGTATTTTCACTCGGTATAGTTTTTAAACCTATAAGAAATTTTTTTTTTCAGTGCCATTTTTCGATTCCGATAAGTCATTGTACTACAAATTTCATAACGATATTTGAGTATATACTTATCATTCACCTACTTTGAAAGTTAAGTATAAACTGAAATATTGTTAAGAAACTTGTCTGGGTCTTACCTTTGTCCCTTTAAGATTACTTACTTACAAATAGCTTTTAAGGAACCCACAGGTTCATTGCCGCCCTCACATATGTCCGCCATTGTCCCTATCCTGTGCAAGATTAATCCAGTCTCTATCATCATATCCCACCTCCATCAAATCCATTTTTATATTATCCTCCCATCTACGTCTCGGCCTCCCCAAAGATCTTTTTCCCTCTGGTCTCCCAACTAAGCATCTTACTCTCAAACACCCTTAATCTCTATTCCTCTCTCAAAGTGAGAGTCCAAGTTTCACAACCATACGGAACAACCGGTAATATAACTGTTTTATAATTCTAACTTTCAGATTTTTTGACAGCAGATTATACAAAAGCTTCTCAACCAAATAATAACATGCATTTTCCATATTTATTCTGCATTTAATTTCCTGCCAAGGTCATTTATATTTGTTATTGTTGCTCCAAGATATTTGCATTTTTCAACCTCTTCGAAGGATAAATCTCCAATATTTATGTTGCCATTTCGTAGAATATTCTGATCACGAGACATAATCATATACTTTGTCTTTTCGGGATTTACTTCCAAATCTATCACTTTACTTGCGTCAAGTAAAATTTCCGCTTTTTCCCTAATCGTATGTGAATTTTCTCCTAACAAATTCACGTCATCCACATAGACAAGAAGTTGATGTAACTCATTCAATTCCAAACCCTGTGTGTTATCCTGAACTTTCCTAATGGCATATTCTAGAGCGAAGTTAAAAAAGTAAAGGTGATAGTGCGTCTCCTTGCTTTAGCCCACAGTGAATTGGAAAAGCATCAGGTAGAAATTGGCCTATACGGACTCTGCTATAAGTTTCACTGAGACACATTTTAATTAATTGAACTAGTTTCTTGGTAATACCATATTCAATAAGAATATTATATGAAACTTTTCTTTTAACCGAGTCATATGCCTTTTTGAAATCTATGAATAATTGATGTACTGTACTCTTATACTCCCATTTTTTTCTTCAGTATCTGTAGAATACAAAAAATCTGATCAATAGTCGATCTGTTACGCCTAAAACCGCACTGATGATCCCCAATAATTTCATCTACGTACAGAGTTAATCTTCTCAAAAGAATATTGGACAAAATTTTGTATGACATCAACAAAAAGTTATATTCCTCGAAAGTTACCACAGTTAGTCTGTCCCCATTCTTAAAAATAGGTACAATTATGGACTTTTTCCATTGTTTTGGTACAATTTCCTTTTTCCAAATAGCAAGTATAAGTTTATAAACTTCGCTAGATAATGCGTTTCCACCCTCTTGTATTAATTCAGCTGGAATTTGATCGATACCTGGAAACTTGTACTTTTTCAGATTTTCTATCGCAATGTCGACTTCAGAAAATGTGGATTCGGGTATAAATGGCTCAGTAGTTTGTATTTGAATGTACATTTAGGAGTTGCCCAAAACAGTTTTTCCATCTGTTCAGGATTGAATGAAAGTCTGGAAGCAAGTCACCATTCTCATCCTTGATCACGTTTACCCTTTATATCCTTATATAAATCTCGAATGTTTTTATTTTTACTATTTGTTTCTACGTCATTCAGTTTTTCCGTCAAGTAACCTTTCTTTTTATTTCTAAGTGTACGACTTGCTTCCTGTCTTTTACTGAAATAATTATCTCTGTTCTCCTCAACTGGATCCTGTAAGAATTTCAATTTTGCCTGTTTCCTTCTTTCTACTACCATGCAAAAATCTTCATCATACCACGGTTTCATAATAGCCTGTGCTCTGCTCAGCTGCAATTTTGATACTATCTCTGATATTTTCCCACACACTATTAACATCTAACTCTTTCTCAACTTCGTCGGAACTTCCTAAAGTGGCAAACCTATTCGAAATTTTGACCTGATAATGTTGCTTAGTTTTCCCGTCCTTTAATTTCAGAATATTGAATTTACTAATATTAACTTGTTGCTCTACTCCCTTGGCTACTGATAGTCTTTCTCTTAATTCCCCAATTACCAAATAATGGTCATAATTACAGTCTGCTCCCCTGAAAGTTCGAATGTCTACTATACCAGTATGTCTCCGTTTATCTATCAAGATGTGATCTATTTGGTTGTGTGTCAATCCATTAGGAGAATTCCGAGTATATTTATGTATATCCTTATGGAGAAATGTTGTACTTTTGACAATTAAATTGTTTGATGTCGCAAAGTTGAGTAACCTAACTCCATTGTCATTACTAGTTACATGTAGGCTCTCTTTTCCAATAGTTGGTTTAAAAATATCTTCCCGTCCTACTTTAGCATTGAAATTCCCCAATAAAATTTTCTTGTGATATCTAGATAACTGATCCAAAGTATGTTTTAATTCCCTTTAAGATTACAGGATCAAAAACCACACCCTCCATATTATCCGAATTTTTGCTTATCTGGATTGCCCTCAGCCTGTATAATCCGGATAATTGGGACTGTACTGTATATAGATTAATTTCTATGTCGTTTCGAAAAAGCTAATTATGAAATTAATTTTAATATTTATGTTAAATATTTCAGTTTCTATATTGATTTAAAAAGATGACATAATGCCATGTAATAGTACAAAATAGTTAATTCTGTGATCTTGACACAACAAATTTATAGTTCTTTGTAAATCAGCATTTCGACTGTAGTTGGCTTTTTGCTTTTTTGTGCTTTGAGTCGTAGATACATAAAAATACAGTTAAACTTTATAACAATTGTAACCTTTGTTAGTTTATGAATAGCCTATTTATATGTGCTTATATATGTGCTTGCTTTATAAATATATCCATGTTTCCAGATCCGTATTCCTGCAAGAGCCCTCTTTTTCATACCTTAGACCTAACAGATTTGGCTATATTGATATCCCAGTAAGATTTTGATATATTTTATCCATTCTTAGGCTAAGATTAACTCTGTAGCTTTTTATGTATAAAATTAGCATAACTACAGTACATATATTGTTATTGAAATGATCGATTTGAGCTGTGAGTTATCTCTAATTCCTAATTAACATTTTATTCAAGTTAATTTGATTATTTGCTGTTGGGGATTAAATTATAGCTCTGGAGACAAAAGGATTTAAATTTTTACTTTTGTTATTATAGTTCAAACTTTTCTCTCCATTGCAGAGAAATCATTTTTTATTTATTTGCAGTATTTTGACTCATCTTCTCAAATATGTGTTCAGGTTACCAGACTTGGCATTTAAAATTTTTCAGTCAACTTTCATCTTTTGTAAGTTTGTCGTTCATGTTCAGAAACTTGTATTTGCATTACAATTCGGAAAACTTGTGGTAAACATTATGTGCCAACATAATTGCTACAGCATTTATGCTCAATTAATGAGCGTGGGGCAGATGAAAAGTGGGAGGAAAGGGAGTGGAAAAAAGATTATTTTTATTATGTATAGAATAAAAATTAAATTAATGTACGGTAATACTTTTGTGAAAAGTATTTAAGATATGTTGTTGTTGTTTTCTAATGCCAGGAGTTTGACAATAAAGCCATTTGACCTCTTGCACTCCAATATTTTTCAAAGATATTATCATGGTCAGCCACTGAAGCACAGATTTTGAGGTGTTCCGAATCCATTTCTTGGTTTGAGTTGCACAATGATATTTGAGTACCATTAACTGAACTGTTAAAGTGTCGGCCTTGCTCGCTGGTAATCCGGTTCTAATCCTGGTTTATCCATGTGGAATTTATTGTGCTTGGTGGTAGGTTTCCGCAAGGTACTTCCATTTCCCTTACCAGCATTCCACTATTGTCCCATTAATATCATAATCATGGAGGGAGTGCTATATATTTCGCCTCCTATGATGTACTGAGGGCAATGCCTACAGTGAAAAAAAAAAACAACAGCCTCACCTCATTGTTCATAGATGGGGATGCTTGGGTGAATGACGCAGTCGTGTACCCGCCATTGGATTAAAAATACATTTGAGTAGGCCTACATGTTAACGAAAACTTTGCAGAGTACTATTATAGAAGCTGTATTACTGTAGCCGTCATTTTGAACTATAAATAGCCTACATTAGGGATTTCTAAATTCTAAATACTGTTTTATAGTGACGAATTACAGAGTAATTCAAAAGTCCTGATACATTTTCAAAAACAACTTATTTATTGAATAATTTGAAGGGAAAAATTGTTCCAGGGCTGGGTATCGAATCTCGGAACCTTTGGCCGAACGCACTAATGCTCTACCGACTGAGCTACTCAGGAACTTCACCCGAAACCGTCTCAATTTTTCCCTTTACTTCCATATAACTCGAGTGGGCTGACAAGATGCCAGAAACCCACATTGAGTGCACACAAACTCTGTGTGACTTGAAATTGTGGTTCTCTGTTAATGTACCAGGAACGATATCTGGTCCTGGAACAATTTTTCCCTCGAAATTATTCAAGTCTGCTTCACAGGGATCTTTATCTGAAAGTTAAATTTGCACAACTTACTTATTGATTGCAAAACATCACAAATCAAACAAATTCCTCCATAGGATGTGGAATCAGTATAATTCAACACGATCTCCTTGCATTTCTAGGCACAATTACCACTGCTCCACAGTTGATCTGAACACTCGTTGCAAACGTTCTGGTGTAATGGTGTTCACAGCAGCTCGAATTCGATTTTTCAATTCGGATATCCCCCCACTTATCTTCACCTGGTAAACCTGTGTCTTGATATATCCCCAGACAAAGAAATCAAGAGATGTCAGATCAGGTGAGCCTTGTCCAATCCACCTGCCAGGAAATGCTGCATTCAAGTGCTCATGTATGCTGTTAGCAAAGTGGGGCAGTGCGCCATCCTGTTGGAACACAGCTGTATCGAAAATCTGATCTTGAACCAATTGTGGCTCTAAGAACAGTTCAAGTATATCCTGATACTTTGCACCACAGATTGTGGGTTCAGCGAACATGAAAGGCACATACACTTTTGTCTTAAGGGGACTGGGTAGTCTGAGCATATGGCTGTTGTGTATAAGTGAAATATGTGAAGAGATTTTGTTATTACTCTTCAACTCTTGAATTTATCAATTTACAATTTTTACAGCATACACAGTGTTAGAAGGTATAATTTGGTTTTTAGATTATCTTTCTTCCTCACATACTTGATTTTATAAAAAATTGTAAACCTGAAAAATATTAATTAAATATAAGTTAAAAACATGGATAATTTAGGAACTTCTTTCTCAGAAACTACAAGGGCTAGGAGGCTAATATTTTGCATACTCCTATTTCATATGGTAGTGAAGAAGCATGGCCACTTTCGCATGGTTATCAAAATTATTATTGATTTTTCAGTCAAAAAATTATGAAGAAATATGAGAATTTTTAAACATTTTTTTTTCATGATGGGATGGAAAGTAATTTCTTTCTAACGAATGAATATTTATAATGTGATGAAAATGGCGGTAAATATAGTCAACTGCATTGAAAATATGCTTGAATTTTTAGGAACCTGTAGTGCAAAGGGTTTCTAAAATGCCTATGTTTTTAACTTACATTTAATGAACATTTTTCAGATTAAACAGTTTTATAAAATAAAATATATTAGGTAGAAAGATAATCTGAAAACCAAAATATACCTCCTAATGTAGTATTTATTTATTTATTTATTTACTTACTTACTTATTTATTTACTTATTTATTTATTTATTTATTTATTTATTTACTTATTTATTTATTTACTTATTTATTTATTTATTTATTTACTTATTTATTTATTTATTTAGGCCATAAGGCCTTCTCTTCCATCCTACCAGATAGCACATATAAATACAAAAAAAGAAATACAGACGCTGATGAAAATAATACAAATTAAATTAAAGCCCTATAGAGGGTCAACAGGGTCAAAAGAACAATATAGAGCTCTCATCGAGCTAATACAAGAAAAAAAGAAAGAAAAACAGAGATAGCAATGATGATAGTGATAACTGATAATAATAATAATAATAGTAATAATAATAATAATAATAATAATAATAATAATAATAATAATAAATACATTACATATTAATTGTCAATTTTACAACAGTATAGTTACAATATTTACTATATGTCATAAGTTAAGCCGAAGTTGCGCAACCTGACAGGTGTTCAACAAGCAATTCCATGAACTAGAATGTGTGTATGCTGTAAAAATTGTAAATTGATAGATTCAAAAGTTGAAGTGTAATAGCAAAATTTCTTCACTCATATACAACAGCCATATGCTCAGACTACCCAGCCCCCTTAATCACACCCCACTCAAAAGTATCATGATGCTGTTCTTCATCCCATAATGCTGCTATTGTGACGGTTTACCAATTCACACACATGGAAGGTTGCCTCATCACTAAACAAGCACTGTGAACTTAACTCTGGCTATGGTAATGATGATAATGATATGTCAATAAATGAGTGCGAAATATGTCTGAGGTCCAGCACTGAAAGTTACCGAGTAATACTGCTTCGATTGGTTGAGGGGAAATTCTCGGAAAAAAAAAAACTCAACCAGGTAGCTTGTTCCAATTAGGATTTTAATATAGGCCCGCTCATTTCATGGTCACACATGCTGTTACTCCACAGCTGTGGACGTATGTACATTTAATTTATTACTGGTGAGTTAAAATGTCAAGTCTGATCATATTGTAAAATGTGTTGTAACATACTTGTACGTATTTTAAATGTAGATAAAATATGTATATTTCGATTCTTATATTCTTTTCTTTCTTTCTTTTTTAATTTTCAGTGCCTGAAATCGTTACGAATTTAAGTGTGAAAGCAGTTACTTTAAGCAGTTTATCTGTACAATGGAAGAGGCCAGAAAGAACTGGTAACTGTATAAAGAAATATAAATTAGAGTGGAAAGATGTCGCAGGAAACTATAGTACCAATAATAATACTTTTCCTAACACTGAAAGCTATGAACTGAAGGATCTTATTCCTTGTGCTACTTACGAAATATCTGTACAAGCTGTTAATACTGACGAATCTTATTCGGACAGTGTAAGTGGGAAAGAAAAGACATTGGCAGAAGGTAAGTGAGAGTGAATAATAATGTAAACTTTATAGATTATTTAATTTTATATTTCATAGGATAATGCAGTAGGCCTACTTATTACAGAGCATTCCAGCGATAAGTATCGGTTTATTTGTCGGCCACTGGGGGCACGGTGCTTGAGCAACTGCTGGCAACCGTGCCCTTAAACTCATGGCACTTTACCGAATTAAAACACATGCATGCTTATTAACCATAATATGTTGTATTTAACATTAATTATTGTGTGTTATATTAATTACAGAATTTTGTACTCACCCTCATGACAGTAGCTGTAGGAAGTGTTGACCATTTTGCGTGTGTATGTGAAGAACTGACATATCATGAATGGTTAACTGGGTATTTTCAACAAGATAATGCAACCGCTCATACTGGCAGTGCATCTATGACAGAGCTCAGCCGCATCTTTGGGCAAAGAATTATCAGTAGCAGATTATGGCCAGCTCGTTCCCCAGATCTAATATCGTTAGATTTTTATTTGCAGGGAACACTAAAAGACAGAGTGTATGCAAATAATCCTCGCGCAATTGAACAACTGAAAGATAACGTTCTTGATGCAATTAGACAAATGAGTGCAGTGGAGCTCATGAATGTGAACAGTGGCTTTTTTTATGGTGATGTGAACTGTGTATAGCGTAAAATGGTCAACACTTCCAGAAGCTATTGCCATGAGGGTGAGTACAAAATTATGTAATTAATGATTAATGTTAAATACCGGTACAACATACTGTGGTTAGTAAGTACACATGTAAGTAAAATTTGGTGAAGCGCCATGAGTTCAAGGGCCCAGAAACATTTCATAACATCTTTTGGAAAAGCCATTGATGTAATCCCAATATGCTGAGTCAATTTAAGAGAGCAGTGTATTATGATAATAAGTGATTGAAAGCGTTTTAATTTTGTCCTTCAAATGTGCAAAAATTTGATCGGAACAAATGTAACATTTTAAAATTCATTTGCAGAACAAAAAGTTATATTTGTTAAAAAAAAAATTCTGCACATTTAAAGAACAAAACTAAAATTCTTTCAACTATTTATTGTCACAATACACTGCTCTCTTAAATTGATTGAGAATATTGGGATTAAATCAATGGCTTTTCCAAAACACGCTGTGAAATGTTTCATATAAATCAATTTATATAAGAATGCAAAAACGAGCAAAATTGTATTATATTTTTTGTTTGAAATAGCTCAAAGAATAATCCCCTGAAATTAGTGACATTAGTTACGGTTCACTCTGTATATTAACTATTAGTCTTAGGTTTATTGTGTGAAGATTAAATTTCATAATTTATTTTATCTTCATTTATGCACGTGATGTTTTCTTTGCTTCTGTATAAACTTCGCTGTGTATTTGATATAATTGTATTAATTCTAGTGTCCAATCATTTGTCCAATATTGTATTGAGCATTAGGCACCATGTTGTTATTATATATATATATAAAATTTTTATTTACCTACTAGCTGTACCCGTTAGAAATAAATATAAAGTAATTACATAATTAAAATAGGACGTTTGATCTAGGGAACATTCGTTTTTGATAGAAGGATAAATCGTTTAATATGTTACTTAATTTAAATTGTATTTAAATAATTAAAATGCTATCATTTTGGTCCAGAGAGCACTCATTTGGTGCAATGACAATTCCTTTAACATGTTTCTTAATTGTTATTACATGCAACCATAGTTTAATGAAGATTGACATTTCATTTAGTTTTAATATGTATACTTCATCATATTACTTGCTATATGTTTCCATTGAATTATGGTAATAACTTAATTTTAACCCTTGTTTTCTACGTCTTCAGTAAATGGCGTTTGGCCCACCATGGTTCTGAACCCTTCAAAAACTTAAATAGTGATACAGCATAAACAGTGATATGTAATTATATTCCTTTCTTTCGAAAATGTAAGAATTTACGATCTCCTATGTACCATTGCCATGGAATGAATAAATGTGTTTTTTTTTTCCTACTCAAAAATTTTATATTTTGCACATAGGAGTTACTGCAGGAACAACGCTATAATCTGAGGTGACGGTGAAAATGTATTGTATTGTTATTTTGAAAGTCTTGTATATCCTTAAATTTCACTCAGAAATTACTGTAATAACATTATAGAATTATGTCCATCTAGAGAAACTACACTTTCCAAAGGTGAAATAATAATTAAAAAATTAATTAGCTTTCGATATTACTTCATACAAACACAGAAACATTCTCTGTAGGCTATGTATAATAGCTTTCGATTGTTGTTGTCCAAGGCCCCTTATAGACGAAGTCATTTGTTTTTATTTCAATGCAGCACCTTAGATGGCATTGTTATTGTAATTTTAAAACTCATTTATCTCATTAAATATCAGTCCTATCAAAATTTTGTAAAGAATAAAACTTGTCGGAAATTATTTTTAAAGAAACGTTTTTTATGTAACTTTTTCATGAAAATTAATAATATGGGAGATATTTCGATTTATTTAATTCAGGCCCCTTTATAACCCCCCTTTTAAATAAAGTATTTTGAATGCCGTATAGCCTAAAATCTAAGTTACGACGAACTTAATTTATATTCCAATTTTCATACTGGGTGTTCAGTTCAAAGTGTGTCATGGCTCACTGTATGCCGTCATGTGGCTAGCCGATGAGCCTAGAGAATTCAATCTTCCTACACTTCCGCAGAGGTGTATAACCTATGAGGCAGAGAAGTTGCCTAGCAAGTACGGCATTCATTCTGAAGCGTACGTACCGATACGTACGGTAACTCCGATAGTGGCAGGAATGTGAACTGTTTGGAAATACGTACTGTCGGGATATGGGGAGAGGGTTAAGATGATTACTTACGTATTTGTTGATATTAACTTCGACGGTCAACATGGACACGGAGCATTTGATTTGTGTTGTGGAATGTTACCGTACGCAACCGATGATAACAAATACCCTGCGTACGACTTGCCGGCACAAAATACAGTTCGAAAGAGGTTATGGTAGAACACAGACCGTACAGACCGCCATCTGTTGCTACTACATTCAAGTTATACCATACACGTTCTCAAGTTCAGATTGAAGAACGCCTTAAATAATGGCAACTTCTCTGACATATAAGCTGAAACTCGCTTCAAATCGGTGACCCAACAACAGTGACGTCATGACACACTTTGAAATGAACACCCAGTATAAATCGGTTCAGCCATTATCGCGTGAAAAGGTAACAAACATCCAGACAGACAGACAGATAGACAGACAGACATAGAAACAAAAATTTCAAAAAAGCGATTTTCGGTTTCAGGATGATTAATTATACATGTTAACACCAATTATTTTTGGAAAATCGAAAATTACCAGAAAAAATTTGGCTACAGATTTATTATTAGTATAGATTATTTTGCTAATGTGTATTAGTTTTAGAATGGAGAAAGTTACACAATGCAGAACTGCACGTATTGTATTCTTCACCTGACATAATTAGGAACATTAAATGCAGGCATTTGAGATGGGCAGGACATGTAGCACATATGGGCGAATCCAGAAATGCACGTAGAGTGTTAGTTAGAAGGCTGGAGGGAAAAATACCTTTGGGGAGGCTGAGACGCAGATGGGAGATAATATTAAAATGGATTTGAGGGAGGTGGGATATGATTGTAGAGACTGGATTAATCTTGCACAGGATAGGGACTGATGGCGGGGTCATGTGAGGGCAGCAATGAATCTCCGGGTTCCTTAAAAGCTATAAGTAAGTAAGCAGGTATTAGTTTTAGAACTAATTCTAGTTTTAATATCTTTTGATGTGTCCAACATCATCCTGTGTGATTCTTACAACGAAATAAAATACATACCTACACATACGTACATATATTTTTTTGAAAGAAAATTAGAAAAAGGAATGACATTTTTAAAATACGGGACATTTAGCACCCCATTCATATTTTTCTCGAGACACTGGACAAGAGGCTGAAAAAAGGGACAATCCCTTTGAAAATGGGGTATCTGGTCACCCTAGTCTGTGGACAGTTCTGAAGTAGATATTGAAGTGTAGTTTCTGTGTATGCAGTAATGTTATATATTTTACTTGTATTACTTCTATTCTGTTTATTGTACAGAAGTCATACTTAATATTGTCTTATGATTACAGTGTCAGACGCACCTTCTGATCCTCAGCAAGTATGCACGGGAACAGACAATGTTTGTTTGAGGTGGACGTTGCCGGATATTAATTCGAACAGATGTAATCGTTTAAAGTTTACAGCTGTGTGTACTGAAAAGGACACACCTGAACAATTAAAATTTGAAGCCACATCTTTTGATTTGAACAATGACACTATTGATATAAATGTCATGGGACTTTCATCCTCCACTGCTTATTTGTGTCAAGGAAAAATGGAAAATAATGCTGGCATTTCTAACTTAAGTGAAATCATTGAAGTTGTTACTGAATCAGATGGTAAGTTTCTGTAAATACTACACTAAGTTAAGTGCATAAAATTGTAGTGTATATTTTACTTGTTTTTACTTTGTGTTACAAGTTTGTCATGATAACAATTTCTTTTACTTTCTCATAAGTAAATTGGAGATTAGGATAGTCTGTTGTAAGATTCCTTCAAGAGGTTCGAAACAAATGTGATTGCAGTCTATATAAAATGTAGTAAAAATAGCAACTATGGAAATTTTATTTCTTTTTTTGTTTTTGTCGATACCCTGACTCAGAATTAAGTGCATTTTTCTCTGTATGTTACGTTTCCAATACATTCAAAACAAGGAAGGATTGATTATATAAGGAACAACAAAAAGGGTGAAATAATTACATAAATATTTTTCTAAACGATAACAAAAATGATAAGGAAACTGTTGTGGTGCATATTTCTACTCGTGATGATCATTGTAGTAGTGATGAAGACCTTGGGCGTAGCCAGATAGGCAGCTATCCACTCCACTAAATCAAATAAATACGAGTATATAAAAATACTTCACTAAAAGCGGAACTAATACATAGGTTGGATAAAAAGTAATGGCAACACTGCTGTCACATGACGATGGTGCGTTCGAGAGCTGCCAACTGTGTGGACATGAACAAGGACTGTTAGATGAGTTAGTGCAGCCAACAGCGACAGTACTCTGTCAATCTACTGCAGTGTGTAGAATGTTGACTTTCATAGGGATAGTGTGAACGCCCTAAGACCACGTTTACAAAACTAGAGCAACGTTTCTGGATCAAAATTGAAATGGCACGAGGTCGTAATGCACAAGAATGTTTTCAGGGACTATGTGGCGATGCAGCGTTGCCATAACGCACAACGGCACGATGGGTTAAAGCGTTTCGAGAAGGCCTTGTTGGACTGGTACCAAAGGGAAGGTGACGACTTTCTTGGACGAATCGTCGCTATGGACAAAACCTGGGCTCGCTCATATGAACCAAACTTAAAACGCCAATCAAATGAATGGAAGCATCCTGGTTCTCCTCGTCCAAAGAAAGTGCGCCCTACACAAAGTGCTGTGAAGGTGATGTTCATTGTGGCGTATGACATTGATGGTGTAATACTGCACCACGCTCTAAGTCCAAGGCAGACGGCAAATGCGGACTACTACTGCAGGTTCCTGCAGCACCACCTTCGTCCAGCCCTCAGGAGAAAACGACGACACTTGGTGGTACAGACACAAGTGGTATCATTCTTCATGATAATGCAAGGAGTCACACCGCTGCTGCTGTCAAGGACCTCTTGCGCCGCTGGCAATGGAAGATTCTGGAATATCTACCGTACTCCCCCAATATGAGTCCATGCGATTACGATCTTCTCACCAAGTGAAAGAACTACTGGGAAGGACCCGGTACAATACCAGAGATGAACTTATCTGTGCTATAGGGCAGTCAATACAGAACATCAACAAAGATGGACGCGCTGATGGTGTATGATGCCTTCCAAACATTTGGCAAAAGGTAATAAATAAGGGGGGCGACTATAAAATGTTGTACTCCTGTGAATAAAGCCATGTCAGAAATATCGAACTGTTGCCATTACTTTTTATCCAGCCCTAGTATGTACGAGACGTGGGAAAAATTAAGTTTTGAAATCTCTTAAATTTGGCAACACATACCACAACAGTATGCCTTTATTAAGGCAGAGAATAAGGGAGGGTAGGTGTTCTGTCTCTTCCCCCTACTTAACATAAATCCTGGCTACACCCACGATTGAAGACAGCAATTTTGATGGTGGTGATGAGACTATTCTCGGGATTGTCCCATCATTCTACTGTCGCTCTACATTTCAATACTCATTGTTGTCATTACAATTTATTTTATTTATTTAATGCAGCAGAGACACTTGATTTACGTCACTGGTCTCAAGGAAAGCAAAGAAAATGAATATAACAATGTATCAAGAAATACATTTTATAGCAAGACAAAATAGCTACCGGTAATTATGATGAAGAGATTGCAAGGTTGTCTCTGACTTCCCAGTAACTCGTCTTTGTTAGAGCAGTGCAGACTTTTAGATGTTCTGCATCCATGGTGGAATTCTTGTTGCAGAGGTTTCAGAGAGGGCTGCTGCAGATGCCTATTCGTTGGAGATGCTTTGCCATGCAGTCATTACTTGTTGTCATTCTGAATTCTCCAATTGCTTCACTTCTTGGCCAGTCAGCAATATCTGTGGGCTTGGTTGTCCACGTTCTGCCCCGAGTTCTGTCTTCAAGCTTTTGGTTGTATTCATCTGTGATTTCTTGGTATATATTTCTTGCCGTATGATAAGATATTTTTTCCTTCTTGAGATAAATCCAAACAAGACGAAGATCATGATTACCGGAAGAAAAATAAAGAAGGTAAACCTGCGAATTCGAAATGAGGCAGTAGAACAAATGGACAGCTTCAAATATGTGGAGTGTACTATAAGTAGTAACATGGGCTGCTGCCTGGAAATCAAAAGGAGGATAGCAGTGGCAAAGGAAGCTTTTAATAGAAAAAGGAGCATCTTCTGCAGACCTCTGGAAAGGGAACTAAGTAAGAGACTAATGAAATGTTTTGAGTGGAGTGTGACATTGTACGAGGAGAAACATGGACATTACGACGAAATGAAGAGAAACAACTAGAAGCATTTTAAATGTGGATATGTTGTTGTTTTCTAATGCCAGGCGTTTGACAATAAAGTCATTTGACCTCTTGCACTCCAATATTTTTCAAAGATATTATCGTGGCCAGCCACTGAAGCACAGATTTTGAGGTGTTCCGAATCCATTTCTTGGTTTGAGTCGCACAATGGGCAGTTAGAGGACTGATATATTCCAATTCTATCCAGGTGTTTGGCCAAACAATCATGGCCTGTTGCCAATCTGAATGCAGCTACAGACGATTTTCGTGGTAAATCAGGAATTAACTGTGGATTTTGATGCAGAGAGTTTCATTTTTTCCCTTGAGATTGTGTTATCAAATTTTGTTTGTTGAAGTCTAAGTATGTAGATTTAATAAATCTTTTCACAGAGTAATACGTAAATTTAGTAACAGGTCTGTAAGTAGCAGTGCTGCCCTTTTTTGCTAAAGCATCCGCATTCTCGTTTCCCAGGATTTCACAATGGGATGGTATCCATTGAAATACAATTCTTTTATTGAGTGATATTAATTGAGAGAGCATTTTAGTTATTTCTGCTGTTTGAGATGAAGGTGTGTGTTTAGAGACTATTGATAGAATAGCTGCTTTGGAGTCTGACAATATAGCAGCATTCTTAAATTTATTGATGTGGCATAGAAGATTCCTGAGACTTTCACTTACTGCAATGATTTCACCATCAAAACTTGTTGTTCCATATCCAATAGATCTATAAAGTGAGAAGAGAAGCACGCAACACCTGCACCGGCACCTTGTTCTCTGGAGATCAAGGATCCGTCGGTGTATAAATGAAGCCAGTTTTGTGGAGGGTACCTAATATTAATTGTCTCTAAAGACTGTTGTTTCAGTGTTTCACTGTTTACTTCTGATTTCAATATTTATTCTGTTAAATTTAGATTATATTCTATATTTAATAGAGTTAAAGGGTTTGGTTTAATTTGTAAGTTTTCTTTTAAATTTGGGATATTGATTTTCTGTTTTAATTCTTGAACAATGGATATGACACTTTTTTGAGTTTTCAATCTACAGAGAGGACTGTATGAATGCCAATTGTTTCCTGGTAATCTGATAAGTTTTTCATATTGAATCAGTGCTTTTTCTTCTATTGTCATTTTGATGCTGTTAATATTAGTGAGAAATCTCATAGAATTTATTGGAGTTGTTTTGATTCCACCAGTAATGAGCCTGAGAGCTTGGTTTTGAACATATTCTATTTCGTTTATGAAAGGTAAAGTAATTAAAATTTCTCCGCACTGGCTGTATAAACATGTTGTATGTAATGTTCAAAGTATTCCTAGAGCATCCCCATTTCTTTCCTGCTAGTCTTTTTAGAAGGGAGAATCTTTTACAAGCTTTTTCAGAAATGTATTTCAAATGGTTGCTCCATGTTAACTTACTATCGGAAATAACTCCAAGATATTTGGATTCATAAGTCCTAGGAAGGTGTTGGCCATTGTTATTGCAGTCTATATAAAATGTAGTAAAAATAGCAACTATGGAAATTTTATTTCTTTTTTTGTTTTTGTCGATACCCTGACTCAGAATTAAGTGCATTTTTCTCTGTATGTTACGTTTCCAATACATTCAAAACAAGGAAGGATTGATTATATAAGAAACAACAAAAAGGGTGAAATAATTATATAAATTTTTTCTAAATGATAACAAAAATGGAATGAAAAATGAAGAATGAAACATGTGAAATGGAAAGACAAAATAAGAAATGAAGCTGTGCTAGAAAGAGTGGGTGAAGAAAGAATAATGCTGAAACTGATCAGGAGAAGAAAAAGTAGATATTAAACAGGGTAGGTTATAAAGGACATCCTTAATGTACTCCTCTCCGTGTTCCACTAGTATTCTCTCATTTCTATCCACACCAGTTTTCTTTAGAATTTCCATAAGTTTATTTCAATCCTCTGTGTCAAAAGCCTTTTCCAGTTCCACATATACCTAATATGAGCAGTTATTATTATTTTTTTTTTTGGTTTATTTGCTGTGAAAAACTACAAATAATGTGCTCAGTAAATTGTTATGTGAAGTTATTTATACTTCCCATGGAAGTCCTTTTATGGCAGTATAAAATGTTAAACGCCATGTATTGAATAACTGTTGCCTGTTCAAGTGGTTTGTTAGTGATTAGGTACAATTTTGCATCTGACATGATTCTTCCTCGCAATGACATTTGTTTTTTATTCCTTGTTTGATATTTTAAGATTATATTCTTCTGGCGCACAGTGGTACACTTTCCGAATTTCCTGCCAAAACCTCCAAAAGATGAATTACGATTCCGAAAGAACTTAAGAATGGATATAAAGTTGAATGGTTGCGAAAACTCATATTTAGTATATATTTATAGCCTTTTATTTACACATTTGTTTAATCTAATTGATAACATTTCAAATAATGGAATTAAAATCATTTAATGATAAGAACATCATTGGTTAATGTTGAGACATACAGTTTTTACATAATGTGCATGAAGTACCTACTGAAAATAATTAGATCATTTGCAAATGAGATTGTGTTTAAAATTGTCATTCATTTTTAAATCTTCGGGTCAAATGTTTTGACATATTTATATAGCATCATTATTATAAATACAAAAGGGAAGTGGAGAAAATGGACACCCTTGTTTTACATGTTAATATTAATATTGATAATTTGATTGCTTTCACTGGCTACATTGTCAATAGATGTAGATATTACTATTTTCATATCACGCTTTGTATTATTGGCATGAAATCTGTACATACATTTTAAAAATCTATATCCTGAAACCTAATTTTAGTACGGTAGCTACTTCAGATTCAAAATGCCAGGGCTTAATTATTACATGTAAGGTAAGAGAAGATGTTGAATGAAAATATAATTTAATTACCTAGATACTTTTGCGGTTAGCGATAAATACCGTAAAAAGACACACGGTAAACGATAAAATTATATCCCGAATTCTTTTCATGTGAAATCTGTGTTACCTAAATATAATATCGCGAATTTCAGATGAGATTAGTTTTTTAGGAGTTATATTTACTTTATATTTAAATAAATTTACCGTCATTTATTTTTTTTCAGTTCCAGTTGGAATGATCGTTGGTATTCTGCTGGCTGTGGTAGCATTGGGAATCTTTGCATTGCTGTATGTCTCGTATCGGAAGGGAGCTTTAGTGTGGTAAGTCTGTCAAGCATCTTTCATGATGGTGATTGTTCGAATGATATTATCATTCCTTGGTTCATAATTTATTTTCTTGAACTGTTATTCAACAGACATACCTGAATGAAATCATTTAATATGCAATTGGTTACACACAAAAATCATTCTCTGGCATCCAAAAATTGAGACATTTGACTTCATTTCTGTTGCTCAGGAGCTCTCATTGTGGAGAAGGTTTAACTCGAGCGAGTTGGGGGTGGGGGTGGGTGCGAGCTCGATTTTTAGATAGAAAGAGAAAGACAGAAAATAGAATATTCACAAAACTTGTTTTTTACCTGAAAGATGAATTCTGTTAAATCACATATTATTGAAATGAGTCATCAGCGAGTTTTAGCCGAGTATGGACGTGTGCTGAAGAAGCGGAGACCGAACAGTGTAGAGAGGCATTGACCTATGAGCGAGTGATTGAGCAGAAGTTACAATATAAAATGGAAAAAGTGCTACAACGAGAAGTGATAAAGAAGGGGAGAAATGAAGTTAGGAATGGAGGACTACAAATGCAGAACAGTACAGGAAACTCGAAGAATCAAGTGGATATAACATCAGAAAGCTGGAAGTGCAAAATGGAAGACATCAGTGCGAAGATCGATTATCTGGTACGGGATAATGAGCAAATGAAAGAGAAAATCAAATATTATGAAGATAAGCAAAAGAAAGAAGAATTTAATATTCTTCAGGGTGGAAGAAGAGGGTCATGAATATGAAATGGATACATATGAGACTGTATGTAACGTGTGCGATAAGATTTTTGGTATCGATGTGAGAGTGGGCCATATTGAACAGACTTATAGAATTGGGAAAGGAAAATTCAGACCTATTTTAATATCATTCGTAAGCATGAGAACAAGAGAAGTTATCTTAAGGAACTTAAGAAAATTAAGAATGACGAAATTAATGGTTGAAAAAGACGTAAACTATGAAACAAGAAGCAGACGCAAATCACTGATACCGTTCATAAAAGCAGCTAGAAATAAGGATATATGAAGACAAACTGAAAGTCAGCGGGAGATACTATGACCTGGAGTTTTGTGAGAAGAACGTAAATCATCCGAATTTTTGATTAAATAACGTGGCAGAGAAACATCAGAGGCAGACTGACAAACACGCGCAGTGGGAATCGAAAGCAGGAGAGGAGAATGAAATCAAGTGAACAGAGCAACCGACTTTGAAGGATAACATTGGAGTTAATGTAGAATATGTAGTGGATCAGGAGATGTGCAAGGTACAAACTAAAGAGAATAAAAATTTCGCAAAGCACAATGTGGAAAGCCAAGAAATGTTGGTAAAGCAATGGTTTGATTTAATACCGAGTAATGGGACGAAACAGCTGTTACAATCCGAACGTGATGTGAAGCATGGAGTGAAAAATGATGAATCAGGAGTCGGAGCAAGAAGGCGACAAACGCAGAAAGAAGACATTGAACCAGGGAGCAAAAACGGAACACCAAGCAAAATTCTACCAAGCTAGCAGACAGTGAGAAGCACACTTCAAAGAAGAGTGGCATAAAGGCTACAGCGGGAAAGAAGTATGCGAGTGATAAGAGAAAGAATGGTTTAAGTTGTGTGATGATGAATGAGTCTAGTGAAGAAGGGGGAGCTACTGATGGTTATGAATCAAGTGAGAGGATAATAGAGGTAAGAAGAAGGAGAGAGAAGGAGAGGAGTCCAGGGTTGGGAATAATAGGAGAATCATCTAAGGGAAATATGGAGAGTATAAGGAAAGGAGTCTTTGCGAGTGCAAGTCCGAGTGTAAGTTACGTAAGGGACTGCGACTAAGAGAAGAAAGAAGTCGAGAATACAACAGACAACGAGAGCGCAGATGATCAAAGGCCAGCAACCGTGGGTGATATTGAGAGGGAACTAAAAAAGATGTGCGAAAAACTAGATGAAACTTGTATAAAAATTCAGCGAGTTATGTGATAGTTAAAGAAACAAGGAAGTGCAAACTAAGACGTGTGAAGTGTAACAAGTGAACTAGAGGAGAGATCTGACTTAGTCTGAGGCATTAGATGCGGTCAAAAATGTATTAGATCAATTAGTGTAACTGAAGTGGAACTGTGAATAATATAGAGGAACAAGTAATGAAGTGTTAATAGAAGATGAATAGAGTAAATTAGAGAGAAGAAAAGCAATATGGTAGTGAGACTAATAAGAGTAGGAGATAGTATGTAAATAATAGGTAGGGTTTGATGTAATTGAGAAGGAAAATATGGGAAGTGAGGAGGTAGAAAGTGAGTGCAAGTAGTGAGAGTGAACCGTAAAAGTTATCCATTAAAGTGAAAAAGTGATAAGTGAATCGAACAAGAAATAGCAAGGAGGTATCACAAATATTAGAACATTGCATTAATAATTGAGACAAATAATATAATAAGATAAAGTAGATGAGATAGCAGAAATATTAGTGAATACTAGTCAGAGATAAAAAGGTTTTTTAAGATAAACATAAAAGTAAGGATAACAGTAATGAAAGATGACAATGATAGTAGTAGAGATGGAGGAGTAGATGTAGACGAGAATGTTTCTATATAAGAGTAAGGTGGACAGTATTGCATAGCATTCGGGAATTGTATTTAGGGAAGACAAAGAAGGTTAAGAGTTGTAAATACTGTACATCAGAAAGGATGGAGGAGGAAATAGACAGAAGCAGGGTTAAACTTTAGATAATTGGAAGATTTGGGGAGACATAGATGATAAGAGAAATATAAAGGATATATGATGGAATGTAAGCAAGGTAGTGGTGGACCGTATGCGGAAATGTGAGGGAAACCACTACCTGAAAGCTGTATGATGACAATAAATATGAATATTATTGAAATAGTAATTATGTTTCCATCGAAGTTAAGACTTTTCGTCACTCTACGTATTATTGTAGCTTTTGGTGAATGTAGGTTCAATAAACTGAAGTTAATCAAGAATCACTTGCGAACAACCTACCGAGCGTGAACTGGTTTCATAGGTAAACTTCAGTACAGTAGGGTCACAGAACAATTATTTCTATCTGCCAGATTGAGACAATTCAATATGCTGTCTGCTTAGAATTTATTTTGTGATTATCATGTGACTGGAATGCATATTAGAACAGCGACTGTTTATGTTTGTTATGTACTGATACTCACTAACACTGCCCTACAAGTATAAAAGAGGTTTGCAGAGAATTTTCCAGATGTCAAAGTTCTCATTCTTCGTACAGTACTACATAATCTTGTTAGAAAAGTGAGAGAATTGAAAGCGTGTAGGACAAAAGCAGAAGAAAAGAAGGTGATATGTCTTGACTCAGGGAACTCTAAACAATAGAAAATTTGGTGCAGAACATTTTTAAATAAAGCTATGTATTTAATTTTAATTTTTAATGTACCATAATAAGAATTAGTGATAATAATGAGTGACTGCCCAAAAATTTCGTTTGCTACTGTTTTATGGGCCACACAACGAAAGCTAGTACCAGTAGTGAACAAATATGCTTGTACTTATGATATAGCGATATGTTTATACTATTGTTTAGTTGGGGGACCAAATATCTACCAGTAAATGGCACTCCTTTTACCTCAGACCTTGCATTCATTCACTTTTATACTGGACTACAAAATATTTAGTAATGTTCACCAACAGAAACTAAATAGAACTAATATTATATAAAAGAATCAGTATATTTTTATAATTATTTTGGACGATACTAGTAATTGTTAAGTGGTCATTTTAAATTAAATATTTAACATCTGCCTTATTTTTAGTCAGAATTTCCATAGCTGTGTCCTAAATTACTTCCATAAAATAAATGTTCGTTTCAGATTATGGTAACTCTTAGTCTGTACATGTATTAGGTTTTCTAATTGCCAATTTTGCCAGTCTAATGGGTAGAATTATGATGTAATTTGAACAGATTTTGATTCTTTGAACATAAAATTTGTGGACGTTGTTTCTGTATATAATAACTATTTTTCATTTTAACAGGCCACCGAAGTTTTTCTCAGGTGCTAAACAAACTACAGTTCGACCTCAGCCAGTTCTGGTGAGGAAGTTTCCAGAATATTGTACTCGAATGTTGGAAATACCAACCAGACTTGACAACGAATACCAGTTGCTGAAAACTCTGAGTGTTGACATAGAAACATCTAACACATTTGATAATGGAAAATTGCCTGCGAATAAAAGAAAGAACAGATATGTCAATATACTACCATGTGAGTTCTACATCTTTACTACTTTTTATCCCTTCTCTTTCAGAAATGCTGAAATATTTTATCATGACCATCTTGGCATAGATTTCTTTTCAGTGTTGCAGTGCTTTATTTGTTATTTATATGACTTGTTTCTGGAGAATAACAATAAAACACAGTTGGCCTGGGTAGCATAATCGGTATAACGCTGGCCTTCTGTGCTCGAGGTTGCGGGTTCGATCCCGACCCAGATTGATGGTATTTAAGTGTGTTTAAATGCGACAGGCTCATGTCAGTAGATTTACTGGCATGTAAAAGAACTCCTGCGGGACAAAATTCCGACACACCAGCGATGCTGATATAATCTCTGCAGTTGCGAGCATCATTAAATAAACCATATTTTTTTTAACAATAAAAAAAATAAAACTGACTTCAAATGGATTGATTAATGACTGAATAACTTATGATATCATTACTGTGTTAACTTTTGCAAATTACCTGGCTGACTAGTTTCGAAGTGGTATCCTTCATTGTCCAAAGCCTAGTGAAGATCCGACGCTGTCTTATAGTTTCCTGTTATAGTGAGGTGTGTTCATGATTGTGTCGAAAAGGGTGTGTGTTTTGAAATTTAATTGAGTGTTCAGGATGTGATGTGGGTGTGTTTATGTATGTTTATAAATTTAATATTGTTCGAGGGTGTTAAGTTTCTGGTTTATTTTCAAGTCAGTGTGTATGTTGCTATAGTTGTGATTGGCCTTACTTACTGACTGGCTTTTAAAGAACCCGGAGGTTCATTGCCGCCCTCACATAAGCCCGCCATTGGTCCCTATCCTGAGCAAGATTAATCCAGTCTCTACCATCATATCCCACCTCCCTCAAATCCATTTTAATATTATCTTCCCACCTACGTCTCGGCCTCCCCAAAGGTCTTTTTCCCTCCGGCCTCCCAACTAACACTCTATATGCATTTCTGGATTCGCCCATACGTGCTACATGTCCTGCCCATCTCAAACGTCTGGATTTTATGTTCCTAATTATGTCAGGTGAAGAATACAATGCGTGCAGTTCTGCATTGTGTAAATTTCTCCATTCTCCTGTAACTTCATCCCTCTTAGTCCCAAATATTTTCTTAAGAACCTTATTCTCAAACAACCTTAAGTTGTAATTGGCCTATAATTATAAAATCTCTGTAGGAAGAAATATTTAAATAGATTGTCAAAGTGTATTCCGGAAGAACGAATGTAATTAAGCAGTGTAAAATTGTAATATTTTGTCAGTTTAAAGTATGATTTTAAAATGTTTAAAGTTTACCACTGGACTAACATAAAAAGGGAAAGTGATTCCACATTGCCGTTCCAGTAATCTTTTACAATAATAATGTGACGCATATAAGTATACAGGGTGTTCAAAAAAAGGATATAATCTTTTAAGAGGTGGTAGAACTCATCAAAACAGTTTATAAAAAGTCTAATAAGCATGTATTCTGAAATTAATATCTTCCGAGTTATTAGAACTTAATTGTTAATAGCAGATACTGGATGTGACTTCCATTCATCATAACACATCCTCGTGCTCGACGTCTTAGGTAACGACACAACCTTTCGGACATCTTTGGTTGGTCTCTGATATACTGACAAGCAGGGTGCGAATTAACGGGGTGGGAATGGGGGGGGGAGGTTTCTCCCTGTTGGAAAGTTATCCCCCTCTCATAAATTCATATTAACATCCCTACCAGGGATAACTTCTATCCCTCCTTCACAAAATGTAATTGTTTTAATACGAGTATACTTTATAATATTCATGTATTATCACCAGCAAGCTGACAACAATCAATAACTTAGGAATTACACATCTTATCTTAAACATGCTCATAGATATTATTATTATTATTATTATTATTATTATTATTATTATTATTATTATTATTATTATTATTATAATCAAGATGCAAGACAAAAAACTCTGTAGAACCAAGCGTTGAGGCATATCGAATGAGGATAATAATAATTTTATGTATGGTATTCTCTGTCTAGGATTCTATCCTCCCCTCAACAGAAATCTTAATTCGCTCCCTGCTGACAGGCATTGAAAAAACGCTCCTATAGTGTTTGAGGATTTTCAATGGGTGTTGCATACACTAAGGCTTTCAGATGTTCCCATAACCAAAAGTTCAGGGATTAAGATCTGGGGAACTAACAGGCCATGGTACAGGACCTTCTCGTCCAATCCATCAAAGATTAAATATCCGAAATATCCGTGTTGGATGTTGTCTGACTCTGTTATGGTAATGGGCTGGTGCTCCGTCATGCATAAACCACATTTGTAGACAGGCATTGGTTTGCTACAAAACAGAGATACTGAGAACCAGTTATTCTACTGGGTAGAATGTGTGACCTTATTTACCTGTCACCAGTTTTAAAGTACGTTTTCTGTAAAAGCTATTAATTTTAGAACTCATGTTTATTGGACTTTTTTTTCTAGTTGTAGTGCATACAGAAATTCAGTAATCAGAAAAATTGCAGAGTATAATAAACAGTATAAAAACAGTTTTATGGTAAGCTTTGTCTTTTAGTCAGTCTCTACTTGGAGGAAGCTGAATAAATAAAGTTTATTCAAAATAGATATGTATATACACTAGTGGCAAAAAAAACCAGACCGACTGAATAATCAAAGTCACTGAAATGAGCCGCTGCACATGCCACGCCCGCATTCACAAGATAGTGAGTAATCTATTGAAATTGTTGTAGTTTTGACTGCTGACGTAGCCCATTTCGAAAGCTATTAGAAAATAAGCTGGTAAAATTCATGTTCTGGGAATAATAAGTTAATTACTTACTTTTACTTTTGAGGGCTTCTCCACTATTTTTCAGTGGTTACCCTGTATTCCCATCTGCCAATCTTCCCGGTCGAACCATTCATCTCCTTCCAAAGACCTGTCACTCATCAATCTATGGATCTGTCCTCTCCAGGTTGTTCTTGGTCTATCCCGCTTCCTTCTACCATGAGGTGACCATTCCAAAAGAGTTTTAGGCCACCTACTTTCCTCCAATCTTCTGACATGTCCATACCATTGAAGAGTTCGTCTCTCAATTCTGTCCATCACTGTCTCCTCCATATCCATCATCCGTCTTACTTCTTCATTTCTCCTTCTTTCTAATCTGGAAACTCTGGCGCTACGTCGTATTCCATCCATTTCCACTGCCAAAATCTTAGATTTTTTACTTTCTACCAACGTCCACCCCTCTGCACCATATGTCATTATACTTTCCACAATCGCCGTCAAGATCCTCTTCTTGGTGTCATTCAATATCGTCCTACTCCACAGTACTCCATTCAACATCCTTATGTCCACACCTGTGGAGTAACGGTTAGAGCGTCTGGCCGCGAAACCAGGTGGCCCGGGTTCGAATCCCGGTCGGGGCAAGTTACCTGGTTGAGGTTTTTTCCAGGGTTTTCCCTCAACCCAATACGAGCAAATGCTGGGTAACTTTCGGTGCTGGACCTCGGGAGTCATTTCACCGGCATTATCACCTTCATTTCATTCAGACGCTAAATAGCCTTAGATGTTGATACAGCGTCGTAAAATAACCCAATAAAATAAAAAAAATAAAATCAACATCCTTATGGCTTTTCTTGCTTGCACCAATCTACTATCTATTTCGGAATTACAACTCCCTAAATCATCAATATATGACCCCAAATATTTAAATTTTTGAACAGCTCTAATAGTTCCTTAATTAAGTAGTAAAATATCGCTGCAATCGAAAAGTATTGGGAATAAATTTGAATAAGGAACAAAAAAAAGTTTCCTTCCCAGGCAGGATTCGAACCACGAAAGTCTTAGTTACCAGTCTATCGTGCTCTGGAGTGAACACAGCTCTGAATTCAGCTACAAGGGTTGGTCCGGTTTTTTTTGCCACTACTGTACATATGCAAGTTCCAGTTATATACTGAGCATGCACAGTATGTTATAACTGGAACTTGGAAAATTCAGGTGGCCCAAATTTTGTTTCTAGGTCTGTACAAGAATGTTGTAAAAATTTTTTTACAGAAGGCATAGACAATGTTGTTTTTAAAAATTTGTATTTCATTTGCAGTAATATGAATAAGTACAATCTTTCTTGAATAAATTTATTTTTCAATTACTTATATACACCACTGTCACATTGACAATTATATGAAATTAATGATAGAGTTTTAATTTAATCAATTTTAACTTATTTCAGATGATGCTACGAGAGTAACACTGGATGTGATTGATGGAGATCCAACATCCCACTACATTAATGCATCTTTCATTAAGGTACATAGTACTACATTTAAAAAAAAGTATCAGAGCAGAGGTTACAGATAAAAACATCAGAAATTCATCAGTTACATTTTGTAATTGTGAGAAAAGTTTACAAATCTTTTGAGACGCTGATGTGGAAAATATTGATGACTTTGTAGATTTAGCAAGGTTATCCCCCATCCAGATTTTACCAGAGAATCCGGGAATTCAAATATTTGCCCAAATCTTAACCCAACATCAAGGTCGCAAACCCATTTATCAATAACAACTCTCAAAAAAGATTATGCTGTTATCCCTAAGGTAATTTAATCTTATAATCAACAAAAATGGATCAACTATTCATAAATAAATGTCCGGAATAATGCAACTCCAGACGTGTGAAAGTTTGGAAATATCAAGCATTTGGGCCATACTTATCAGTTGTATTATTGGGGTGATGCTGTAAGAGTCTCAGTACAAATGCTGGCATTTCTGGGGAGCAATATAGACGTATAAAGGACACTTTTACTTGGGTTCATTTCAGTTCTTGTTCTCCCATGAAGGTTTTAAACAGTGTATCAAAAATTACAACAAAGACATTTTTGGCATATAAATGTTAAATTTTCCTAAATGTAAAGATAACTGCACAAATCTGTGAAATAAAAATTAAGAACATTAGTGCTAATTACTTACTGTGAGGCCAATTATGGACGTAACAAAACTTGTGACAGAAGTTTACTTATAAGAAAAACAGTCTCTATATGTCTATTTGTCAGATTTTATTTTTTGTTTACATTTTATTAAGAAAATACCGTACATTAATTATGTATTCAGCTTTGTCTCTGACATACTTTAAATCTCTCTTGTCCACGCCTGTGGAGTAACGGTTAGCACGTCTAGCCGCGAAACCAGGTGGCCCGGGTTCGATTCCCGGTCGGGGCAAGTTACCTGGTTGAGGTTTTTTCCGGGGTTTTCCCTCAACCCAATATGAGCAAATGCTGGGTAACTTTCGGTGTTGGACCTCGGACTCATTTCACCGGCATTATCACTTTCATCTCATTCAGACGCTAAATAACCAAAGATGTTGATAAAGCGTCGTAAAATAACCTACTAAAAAAAAAAAAAAAAAAATCTCTCTTTCTCTCTCTCGCTTTTTGGGGGGGGGTGTCCTGTTTAAAAGCTATTTTGTAGTTTAAAAATGGCCATAAACCTGCCTGTGAAATGTACGGCAACTCTTGATAAAAAAGTACATGAAATCATATTTTTGCTAATACCAGTAGTTAATAATATTACTCATTTATTTCATAACAGTTTCTGAAAAGGTGCTGGAGAAACTTCTCTTCTAATAATGTCATCCATTTCTTCTAAAGTGCGGAACTTACAGTTATACACTTTGTCTTTTAAATTTCTCTACGTGGAAAAGGCATACAGTGTGAAATCTGGAGAGAGATTTCTCTCTTTTATTACCTAAGATCACAGTATTCATTTTGTTTCTAAAATAAGCATGCCACTTTCTGTTTTGTTTACGATTTTGTATATTGTAGTCTTGCTCTGGATGACTACGAGGAAGAATTTCCTGTGATTTTCTTGTTCCCAGTGACTCAGTTTTCACTTAGGTATCACACACAAATGTTGCTAATGTGTATTGTATTCACAGCATGATCAGTTGATCACGTTTAACAACTGATTATAAACAACTTGGTTTCTAACTAGAGTGAAACATTGTTTGTCCGAACTTGAAGTGCAGGCGACTTGATAATCTTTTCAATTTGCTTAGAAGTTATAGTCCCGTCGCTCTAATTTCCTGCAGCCAATCGCGTTGCAGGTCGGCTACATTTAAACATGTGCGTCATGTGATTTGCTGAGGAAGACGTTATTCATTTCTTAAGGCTCGATAAATACTTAATATAATCGCCCGCCATTTTGGCTCTTTCATTGGCGTACGCAGAAAGCACACGAAAACGTTATTTGCCGCTCAATTATTTGCTGAATTACAGTGCGTTTGATTTATTATCATAGGCGCTACGACATGATAATGTTTAACGGTGTGGCAAATAGATTCCTTGTATGGTAGCTTGGCAACGAAAGAACAAAAATGGCGAACGATACTACCTACCTAGACTTTATAGAGCCTTCACTTCCTAAGACGTAAGCAAAGAGGAGGAGTCACGCCAGGAATAACAGCATCGCGACTATAGATGCAGATGTGTGTTTTCACCGCAAGGTGGTTCTCAAACTTTTTCAAGGCGTGACCCACTTTTGGGTAAGACATTTTTTGCAACCTCCAATTATCATACTTTTACTCAATTCCATATAAAAAAATACAAATTACTGTAAAATCGAAAACAACGATAATTTTATTCAAAACCAGTGGATACCACCCACGTACTGGTACCTGCAAGGGAGAAATCAGAATATGCAAACCTATTTTCCAATTTTCTTTGAC
The DNA here is from genome assembly GCF_040183065.1 of Periplaneta americana. Taxonomy (NCBI): domain Eukaryota; kingdom Metazoa; phylum Arthropoda; class Insecta; order Blattodea; family Blattidae; genus Periplaneta; species Periplaneta americana. Next base: position 162,827,946 of record NC_091119.1, read on the forward strand.
TTCTTAGACTTACCTTCCTTGCTTTTATATTTTTCGAACATTTAAACATTTTGAGTAGTAGTTTGCAAGGCCAATATGTTATTGTAATAACAGCCAGAGATAAAATCTTCGGATTTGTAAGAAAATTTGATTTCTGGTCGACATCACTTGACAAAAGAAAATTTGATTGATTTCAGTGTATTAAAAAACCCATGGAAAATTTAGCTATGTATCGTATGATATGACAAATAGTGAGTTTGTTTTTACGGACATACAATTAAGTTTGCACAATTTTAAACAACAGTTTTTTTTAGTATTGTCTTTGTACTCTAAATTTAGGGTACTGGTGTAACTTCGTACATACTAAAGTTATGTTATGGTTATAAATACAGTAGTATTATTTTTGAGTGGTCGGTCATGTTTCAGGGATACAATGATGATATTGAATACATTGCTGCACAAGGACCAACAGAAGACACTACTATGGACTTTTGGCGTATGGTGTTTCAACATGATGTCCGTGTTATTGTTATGGTTACAAATCTTGTAGAACAAGAAAGAGTGAGTTATAATGAAAGTGGTTTAAATTTGTTATTTATATTTTTACTGTAATGTGTCAATAACTGCTTTCCATTTTACTGTATATTGAATTCAGAATTATGGGGTACTTTGTCTCAAATTATTATTCATTGTTTGTTGCCAGAAAAATACAATACAAAGAAATTATAAATTTACAAAATTCTAGCACTCCCCTGAAAGAGATTGTTCCTGTGCTCGGGGAGGATTTGTTACATAATAAATTTACATGCATAAATTAAAACAAAATAACATCTAAAAAGTTATAATTACTCATAACATATTTACATAAATTTTTTAATTTCATACCGTTAGAGGTAAATAAACGTAGGTATTTCTTTATTAATTTGTTATAAATTCTAGGGCCTATATGGTTGAAAGCAGTACTCGTTAAACACTTGGGTTCAAACAGACGAATTGGATCTATGCATTTGGTTTTGTGTTTGTGAGTAATTATATGATCTGAAATATGTGTGATTTTTTTTTTTTGTTTAAAATTTAATAATTCATTGATATAAATTTGATGTATTTTCAAGACTTTAAATTCTAAAAACAATTTTTTTAGTAGGGTAATCAATAGGTTTTTTAGGCATCTTTTAATTATTCTTCTCTGTAATAAATCTAGTGGATTAAGGTTAGTTTTATAAGTACTATCTCATCGTAATATTCCATATTGGGTTACAGACTGAAATAAGGCAAGGCAAACTGTTTGTAATACATCCATTGCTAAGTAATTTCGTAACTGAACAAAGTAATACGTAATTTGTTACAAAGGTAATTGATTTGTTTGCCTTATTTCAGATGTTTATCATTAATGATTCCTAAATATTTAACCTCTGGAGATTCATTTATAATTGGACAACTACAGCAAATTGCGGAACAACCAAAGTTGTGTAGTTTAATGTTTAGGGGAGAATTAGGCAATTTATAAGATTTACTAGTTCATGGAAAAAGAATAACTGTAGTTTTAGCAGTGTTAAGAAAAAGAATATTCGAACGGAACCATGTTGTTATTAATTTTAAACGATTATTTGAATTAAAATGAGTTTGTGCTAAAATTTTTCCCCAAACAATAATACTGTACCAGCTGCATGAAATATTTAATTAAAATATGTTAACTCACTTAAGAAAAATATTCATTTAAAGTATTGTAAAATTGTCTTCGTTACATTTTTGTCTCCCTTGCTTTAAACAGTAAAAAAATTATTTAATTTTGATTTTTTTCACGTATTATGATATAAACAATGCAGTGGAATCTCATTAATTGGGAATAAAATGGGGGAAAATCCAGTCTGAATTAGTGAAAGTAGTACGAATTATAGAGAATTTACAGGAGTAGATTATTTCCACAATTGAAAAAAATAATGATATTATATAGCCGTTTAATTACTAACTTAGTGTTTAATCATTCTATGTTACAAACATACTTGTGGAACACACATCATTAATTTTAAAAAAATGAGAAGAGGTAAGTGATTTCTGCATATATTTGCGCTGCTGCTCTTCACATACATCATGACGCATTTCTTGGCAAGTAAAATTTCTTATATATAGTTCGGTTACAGACTACAAATTCAATTAATGTATCTAAATGAATTTTATGTTGGATAATTTGAATTTATCACCACTTTTTCTACTTCATAATTTACTAATTACACCAGTCTTTTTGTATACATAAGTGATTTCTACAACTTTCCTGCGATTTTCTAAATATGATTGAACCAATTTAAGGCTATTCCTCTAATTACAAATGAAGGATCCATGGAAAGAACAAGCTAAGTCACTTTTTGTTTATTTTTGTTTTTTGGTCTCCTCTGGTAGCTCATAAAGTGAACTAACTATCTTTCTAGTAAATCAGAATGGCAAAAAGCCTGCATTGTGACATGGTAACTTAAACTGAATGAAATGTAAACTAATGATGTCTTATCAGTGTATTAAAGTTAAAAAATGCTCTGCTGTAAAATGTAAGAAAAGTAACTTGGCATGTTCTTTCCATGCACCCTTCAAATGCTTATAACTTTTCTAGTAAGGTAGTGTGGCTCCGTGACATCGAAAGCTTTTGACAAATTTAGAAATAGTCCTGTTGTTGTTTTCTAATGCCAGGCATTTGACAATAAAGTCATTTGACTTCTTACATTCCGTTACTTTTCAAAGATATTGTCGTATACTTACATCTTTCTTATTGTCCACGCCTGTGGAGTAATGGTTAGCACGTCTAGCCGTGAAACCAGGTGGCCCGGGTTCGATTCCCGGTCGGGACAAGTTACCTGGTTGAGGTTTTTTCCGGGGTTTTCCCTCAATCCAATATGAGCAAATGCTGGGTAACTTACGGTGTTGGACCCCGGACTCATTTCACCGGCATTATCATCTTCATCTCATTCAGACGCTAAATAACCAAAGCTGTTGATAAAGCATCGTAAAATAACGTACTAAAAAAAATATTTCTTATTCATAGACTCATATACATTCTGTTGTGTCACTGTGGATTTCCCTTGCTAAAAAATATGTTTAGCATTAAATTTAAAAGTAGACTTTTTAATGCGTGTACATTTATTCCAGATAAAATGTCACCAGTATTATCCAAATCTTCGTGAAAATGTTACTTATGGAGATATGACAATATGTTGTACAACAGAGATCAAGTTCCCCATCCACACTGCCAGAACACTTGTTCTTATGAAGGTACAGTATTACACAATAAGATATTTAAACACTATGTAACACATTTATAGTTTATAAATAAAGTTAATGCTAGTGGACTATATAACCAATTATAGGCCCTACAGTAGAATTGTTATATAAGGTGTCTATAAATGGGCTTTTTTAATTTGTTGAGAAAATTTTTCCTTTTGGTGTTGCCAACAATTTTTGACCATCATTTATTTAACAATACTATGCCATTTGCAGAAACAATGTTTGACCGTCATCTGTTTAACAATACTATGCCAGAAACATGGATCGATGGAATGAATTTCCACGAGCAGTAGCTGTTAAAGCTTTTTATAAAAATGGTGATAGTGTGGCTGCTGCTCAAAGGGAATATCGGCGTTATTTTAATATCAGAAGAGACAGTCCTGTCCCACAGTAACATCTAGGTATGCCAATATGGTAAACACATTCTTCGTACGGAAACTTGCTAGATTCCAGCAAGATGGGGCTACGTCGCATTCAGCGAGAATTTCTATGCAAGCAGTGCAGCAAATTTTCCACAACCACATCATCTCTAGGAATGATGACATTGATTGGCCCCCCAGGTCACCTGACTTAAATGCGTGTGATTATTTCCTTTAGAGGCACCCGAAAAGCATATTGTATGCAAGTTGGCCACACACCATTGAAGACCTCAAGAATAACGTCTATGTTGTAATCAAATCTATCACTATTGCGATTATTATGATGTACCGAAGTACATATGATATTCCTTCGTATGGACATTGTGCTACTGTCATACATCTATGACGCAGTGCATGAGGGTAGGCCACTAGAGGGAATCCAAGAGGATCCAATCTGACATCGGGATGGGAATCCGGTGTGGCTTAGTGGATATAACATCAGCACGTAGAGCTGAAAACCTGGTTTCAAATCCCAGTGCCGGAGAGAATTTTTCTCTGTTCCACTCATCCTTTACTATTGCGATGTTGGAACATGTCAATATTGATCTCCATCACAGGCTCTCTGAGTGTGAACATTGTCAAGATTGTCACCTGCCAGACATAATCAAAATTTGAATGTGATTGTTGTTACACAAATGGCGATATGTAATGTTACAATTCTTATATTTTTTTCTGTCTTATTATGCAGCGTATTTATTTTAATGTATTTAGAAAAGCCTGTTTATTTGAGACACCTTGTATTAAGGGGATACATATATCTTCATTTTAAAAAATACTGATTCAGCATTTTTATTAACTTACTTTTGCACAATAGCAACTTGTGGTTTTAAAATTAGAGAAGACTGTAAATGAGTACGTAATAATGCCTATAAGTTGTCCCCAGAAGCTATAAGTATAACTTTTGGGTTTCATTAAAAAGTATTAATATTTTCAGTCATTATTCAATAAGAAGCAGTTAGCCAGAAACTGGTTGTTACTTTTGTCATCTGCTGTATCCATTTCTTGAAGATATTCATTTTTATTTTAATTCGCCATGTAATTTTTTTAAGGGCGACAGGAAAAGAACATTATCACACCTGCACTTCAGGGAATGGCCAGATTTTGGTGTCCCACATAGTACAGATCTAATGATTCAGTTCTGTCAGACAATGCGGCACCATGCATTTGCAGCTGAGCTGGGGCTAATTCTTGTGCACTGCAGGTAACTTGTGGAGCTTATCAGTATAACATTTTTTTTTTTTTTTTTGCTAATACTGTAAGTTGTCAGAAATTAGTTATACAAATTGGTTTTTGTATTGACCACATGATGGACATCTTTATTTTCAACTATTAACTTTTTCATTGACGAGAAACACTTTCTATCTTATTGCACTTGCATACATATGTATTGAAGAATGGACTTGATGCACCATGAGTCCATCCAACCTGCTGTCTAACAGTGTTGCATCTTTGCTGACTGAATGAGGTCTAGCAATGGCAGAAAAGTACATAAACAGTATTTCGAAATATTAATGTTCGAAGTTAAACTAGGTGTATGTTTGTAATCAAATGAGCAATATTTGGATATATGGTATGACTAATTTTGACCTGAAATTAATGTAGACAGTGTATAAATAATAAGCAAACAAATCTAAAATTGTAGTAATAAAATTTGATAAAAAATATTTAAATTTTAATGAAATAGTTTTACATCTTGATTACACAACTTTTAACACTGTATCACTTTGGAGAACATATTATATGTATTTCACATGTTAACACGGTAACATAAAATTTAACACGTGAAAGATACATAATACATTTTCCAAAGAAATAGTTTTTATATTTTTTTATGGCTAATCTGTTAATATTTGTGTGTGTAATTAGTGCTGGAGTGGGAAGAACTGGCACACTCATTGCTGTGGATATTTTGTTACAACATATTTGTGAAAACAAGAAGGTGGATATTTTTGGAACTGTTTTCAAGTTACGTAAGCAACGAATGAATATGGTACAAACTGAGGTGAGTGAAGTGTTGTATAATTTGATAAAAATATATGCATAAAAACTTTCTTAGAACGTTTTGTTACACAGGATATGTCTGACTTATCAGCTACTCTTTTAGAGTAAGAAGTTTTGAAATTACTTAATTGCAAAGATAAAAGATCACTTACTTACTGGGTTTTAAGGAACCCTGAGGTTCATTGCCAACCTCACATACGCCCGCCATTGGTCCCTATCCTTAGCAAGATTAATCCATTCTCTATCATCATATCAAACCTCCCTCAAATCCATTTTAATATTATCTTCCCATCTACGTCTCGGCCTCTCTAAAGGTCTTTTTCCCTCCAGCCTCCCAACTAACACTCTATATGCATTTCTGGATTCCCCCATACGTGCTACATGCCCTGCCCATCTCAAACGTCTGGATTTAATGTTCCTAATTATGTCAGGTGAAGAATACAATGCGTGCAGTTCTGTGTTGTGTAACTTTCTCCATTCTCCTGTAACTTCATCCCTCTTAGCCCCAAATATTTTCCTAAGCACCTTATTCTCAAACACCCTTAACCTATGTTCCTCTCTCAAAGTGAGAGTCCAAGTTTCACAACCATAAAGAACAACCAGTAATATAACTGTTTTATAAATTCTAACTTTCAGATTTTTTGACAGCAGACTGGATGATAAAAGTTTCTCAACCGAATAATAACAGGCATTTCCCATATTTATTCTGTGTTTAATTTCCTCCCGAGTATCATTTATATTTCCATTCCGAGGCTTATTTGAAGGATTCGTAACAAGCTGTTTTTTTTTTACGGTGATGGGTTGTTAGCCCTTCGCCCAACCCCCAAGCTGGAGGACCAGATAAAAGATCACAGTCTAATAAATTTAATACTTCTAAGTGAGACATATTCAGAACAATAAAATTACAGTCAACACAGCATACTGCGTATCATGTTAATATGATCAGTAGGCTATAATATAGAACTTACCATGATTATTACAGAGTATATATAACTTACACTTTACACTGATTTTTTTATGTAGCATATTTGAACCATTCTTTGATTGTATTATGTATAAATTACTTAAAACTTGCTCGTCAAAAATGTTAAACTAATGTTATTCTTTACAGGGTCAATATGCATATATTTATAGATGTATCAAAGATGCTGTCGAAGATCCAACAATTGTAAAGAATGGTGAGTTTAATAAAATTAAATCTTCGTAATGAAATGCAGTATTTCTGATGTATAAACCTCAGAACTTAACATCATATTATTTTCAATAATTATAAATTATTTCAGTAATTTAAATTTATTAAATATCTTCGAAAAACTTTCCAATTGATTACTTAATACACAAACAACAGACATACATGTTCTGGTACAATTCTCAAGAGCAAATAACTGCTGGGATGTTTTGTAGAACTGGCTTTCTATGCTGCGATTGGGAGGAAAGAAAGTTGGCCAGCAGTGGAATGATGCGAAGTTTCCTCATAAAATGAGAGCACTCGATATATTATTGTTATTATTATTATTATTATTGTTGTTATTGTTATTATTATTATTATTATTATTATTATTATTATTATTATTATTACATGTTCGTAGAAATATTTGTTGTTATTTTGTATCCAGAAATACACGCGCAAAGTTCTTTTAAGGCAATAATAGAATGGTGAAAATATGAAAAATCTTCAAAAAATGAAAATTCAGTTGATTGTTCCAAAAATAGTTTAATGATTCACTTTTCATAATCTGTAGTTTGTTCACCTCTATGTCAATTAAGTCCAAACATATGGAGTTGGGCGATTGTAAGGTGAATACATATTGTGACGTGTGTGTTAATGTTCATGTCATTTTCTCAACTTTCTGGTTTTCAGCACATTTTATACTTCAAAATACTCTGATGAATAAAGTTTTTCTTCAAATGACCTGAAATTTTGCACAGGTCATAAATGTTGTAAATAAACTTACTTATTCTTTTTATTGCACTAATTAAAATGTTGTGACCATCAATTGTTTAAGTTATAATGGTTAAAAAAAAAAGTGAAAAAAACCTGGAACTTAGAAACTAGAAAATTAAGTATTTTTGTCTCAGAAACTTGCTTTCTAAATGCAAAGAGCGTATGTAAGTTTCCTTATTCATGTATTAAGAATAGAGGAACATTTTTTTGGGGAAAAATAATTTGAATTATGAAAATTAGTACAATATTTATACTATGTAAATTAAAACAATATAGAATTAATAACCCCAAAATTAATAGAGATATGAGAATGAAAATTTGTATGATGCGTGCCCATATGGCCTGTAATGTATGATAAAAATTTCAGTTTTGTAGGACTGAAAATATAGAATTTGCAAATTTCAGAGGCCCATCACCTTCAAAGCACACATGCGACTGAAGGCTGGTTCACAATAAACTGGGAACGGAAGCGACAAAGAGAGCGAGAACGGAAATATTGTTAAAATAAATATATTTAAATGTGAGCATTCACAATTAACTATTGTGAACGCCCACATTTAAATACATTTATTTTAACATTTCCGTTCTCGTTCTCGTCGTTTCAGTTCCCGGTGTATTGTGAACCAGCCTTGACTCTGTATGTGCATAAAAGAATAAGAATAGAATAAGATACCATTTTTATACACATTACATTTCTGACCAACAGGCACACCCACTAATAACTCTCTGGAGCCTATTTATGAGAATGTGGGCACTTCTCTGAATACTCTACAACAGTACGAGAAACTACCCAAGGTGAGCTCGAAGAATAGCAGCTCGGAAAGTGAATGTGAATTGTAGAACTTAAACATGTAAGTCGAACAGACCAGGCCAACGATTGGTTAGAGCTCTTTTCCCTGCCACCATTAATCTCTTCTGGTTCAGTATGAAGAGAAATGTATATTGCTTATTAAAGCTGAAGTTTCTACAGGCAGAAAGCAGCAATGAGAGCAGCAAAATATATTTATTTTGTCAATATGGCAAACGCCTACAGCTTTGTTGTCGCTGTTGTCTTCAGCTTCTTTGTTGCTTCTGCTTCTTGACTTCTTTTGCATCATCTATTGTCTTCTTTGTGTGAGCACTAGTAATTTCCTTCATCGTGTATTTTTTTCTTACTGTGAGTACTTTATTCAGAATTTGTAAAGTAATAATTATCTAATGTCTCAAATCTGATTTTATTGTAGTGTTAAGTATCTAGTTGTAATTTTTAGTATTTAATTAACTTTAAATTTATTTACTCTTATGTATTTATTTACATTCATGCCCACAAAGCACCTGTATGGGGATAACTTTACTTTTATTTATACACATTATCTTTTTTCGATGAAGTAGACATTTCACAGAAAATTTCTAAATGCATCAAAATAATGGGAATAATTAACACTATTATGAAACCTTCCCTAGTACAAAGGCATACTCGAATTCGCCTTTACAAGACCTTGGCGAGACCTGTACTTTGTTACGGCAGTGAGGCATGGACATTGAGGAAGAAAGACGAAAGCAGAATAATGGCTAATGAAATTAAATTTATGAGATATAGTGCGGGATATACGAAATGGGGTCACAAACGCAATGAAGATGTAATGGAAGAATTACAACTAGAACCTGTAATTAATCACGTAAAACATTATCAGAACAACTGGATAAATCATCTGCATCGCATGCAAAGAGATACCGGAGTAGGGGCTGCTATAGCAGCAGGAAGCCATGATGAAAATGGAATTTGAGCTCTCTTAGTTATAGCTGCTATAACTACAAGAAAAGAAATAATTTATATTTCAAAACTACCCTTTAATAATTCCAAATAATAAATATAATTCCATCTTCCAAAATTTAGTATTCATGAAATAGCTATTAATAAACAAACATCCGTAGAAATATAAGGTATAAATCATATAGAACCTATAAATCTTGAATATAAGTAAAACTTAATAGACAACAACTTATTACCAATATTAATCCTAGAAATTTCATATCCAAATCAACCGCCTAGAAATCTAACCAACAATACTAAAGTTTTTAAATAAAAAGGCAAGCAAATTAATAAAGGAGTAGGAAAAATAATTCAACTAAGGAATCTACCTCCTATAATAGCCATAATTAATAAACCTAATATTCCCTAAGAATCCCAAAAGTTAAGCTCCACTATCGTCCAAACAGGAAGAGATCTCTCGGTCGTCCAAAGAAGCGCTGGATTGAAAATTCAACTGTGAGATCGTAACAGCCCATTTGGCCTAATACTTGAAGGGAAGAAGAAGAAGAAGAAGAAGAAGAAGAAGAAGAAGAAGAAGAAGAAGAAGAAGAAGAAGAAGAAGATTAATATATAGAGGGTGATCCAGAAAAGCACTGACTTTGCAGACTTGTACGAGTCTTTTGAAGTAGGAAACATATCTGCTCATGTTTTGTTTTGATGCTGTGAAGTTCTTAATGAAATGGAAATGCATAATTCATTCTAATCCATTAATATTTAATTAATTTTGTAATGTAGAATAATAAAGGAGCTAGTATAAATATCACATATCTCTTTTGCGTTTCCCAACACTGTACTACAGAGAGAAGCAGCAAAAATTTACCGCACTATGCAGGGAATGTTGGGGAACAAATTACCTGCAATCCATTGCTCGACTCAATGGTAAGCTATAGCAGTGCGGGTGGGTATTCAGTTTCATTGTGGTAGGCCTAAATTATTAGTTAAGAGTTACATAATGAATGAATGAATGAATGAAGTGAAGTGGAGAACTGATGTAGATCTTACCTTTCATCAAAGCAGCTTTTGAAAATGATGTCCAGCATTCTCGATACAAACGTTGCATCATGTTAAAAAATTCCGAAACACTCGTATCTCCGCTTCTGAAATTTCAGATATCACTTGTCTGATTTCTTTCTCCAGAGCTGCAAGAGTATGTGGATTGTTCTTTTACATTTTCTGTTTTGAAGTTCCCCACAAATAAAAATTACAGGCACTTAAATCGGGGGAATGATTGTACCCTCTTCTATGGTTCTCTCTTTTTGTTTAAAACAGACCCTGTTTCTCGCCATTTTCTGAATAATTTGGTTATGTATTGTCTCTAAGGCATTGCAGCATCACAAAACTGACGTAGAAACTTGCGTACTGTCATATGATGTTTTCTTTAGGATAAATGTCTCAACTATAAAAATCCGTTGTGAAATACTATACGTCACCATACTGATAGCGAACATAACACAAATAATATTCAATAGCAAGTGTAGTGATGCAACACTATATAATAACGTGTGCTGAACATCAACTAAATGGATGCTTCCCGCTGTCTGTGCACTCCATCCCCACCACTCGAGAATTTTAGGCCTACTGTAATGAAACTGAGTGCCCACCCGCACTGCTACAGCTTACTGGTGAGTCGATCAATGGATTGCGGGCAGTCTGTTACCCAACATCCCGTGCATACTGCAGTAACTTTTCGCTGCCTCTCTCTCTGTATAAACAAAGTGTATATTTGAAATCTCTGTCCATGTAAAACGATGCAGTTTCATTAGTCTGAATAACCTACTAACATAGGATTACGCTAGATTTTATACTCTTATTTTAAAGAGTTGAGAAAGGAGAAGTAGGCCTACTGTGTATAATCCATTAAGAACAGTGGTAGCTCTCGAATTTTTAATCTAGGCTCACATTCGGGTTGGCAGAACTTAGTGTGGGTAATCTTCCTACCTTGCTCCCCACATCATTGAATTATTTTGGTAGTAGATTATTGTTGGTTAAGTTACTTCGTTTTCCATTTGCATACCGCCTAAATGAGAAAAAATAAATAAATTATAATAAAATAAAATAATACAAGATAGTAGGAGCTAGAGTTCAAAGAAGATTTAACAAATTAAAACTTGCTGCATTTCCTTTAGTTATTGTACGAACCTCCATTCCATTTACACTAATGAGCTAAGTAGCTTAGAACTTAAACGCTGTATTTTTATTTAGAGGTTCCGAGTTGAGATTTTTCTGTAATTCTTTCTTTTTTACCATTTTTTTTTTACGATTAGAGTTGAAGCTGTAATTTACTTACGGATGATTATTTACTTGTTTCCTATACATTTAAAATAATAAAGGAGCAGAAGTATTGTTTCTTTTCTATACTGCGTTCTTAATGATAGACGAAATAAACATTGCCAGCAGAGGTAAAGTGGTGGATAATTGCTGAATAACCAATGGCAAAGATCATAGTCCAGGCTTATCTTGACGTTGGGCCGTAGCAGAACACTTCAGACTGCTCAACTTCAAAATAAGTGTGGAATGTAACCTCTGCCATTGGTTGTTTAGCAATTATCCGCCTCCCTACCTCTACTGGCAATGTTTATGTCTCCTGTCAGATATTATGGAATGCAGTATAGATAGACTGCCTTACTGTGAGCAATAGGCCTACTATTTCACCTTCTAAGGTGTTCAGACGGAAGGTATCCAAATGTACTTGGGGAGGAAAAAAATATATAAATTTCCTATGGTTCTCAGTTTGTTGACCCAGATTCCAATTCCACGTTGAAGGCTCAATTTCATATTGCGTTCTAAAAAGACCTGAACAGACTTTAACTTCAACTAGCACATAACTTTGTCCAGTGGTGTCGAAATTGTTTACTGAGCTCGGGCAAAATCAACAGAGTATGGTTAAAAGTTAAGAGATTCCCTTTACGATGGAGTAAACCGAAAGTGTCTATAATACACTGTGTTTCAAAATGGTGGTAATACTTTTATATGATTATTTTTAAGTACCGGTATTGATTAGAGACTAACATGGTACATGTCAATTGATAGTCAAACTCTCAAAAATTTCAAATTTTAAGTTTCGGAAAACATATTATTTCTGTTGCCATGAGAGACATTGTTGAAATATGTCAACTTCAAACATAAATTGTTTTGCTTTCTGCAGCTTGCAAAAACAAATTCAATTACAATTGTATAAGGTTGTTTCGCAGACATTTTCGAATTTATCATCTACCACATCGTTGAATTGGACATGCTGCCGCAACTAATCTACCCTATTACCCTTGACCTCCTAGGTCGCCGGATTTGACATCATATGACTTCTTTCTTTAGGGGTATGTGAAGGATGCAGTTTAAGTGCCACTTCTACCCCAAGACCTTGAAAATCTAAAACATCAGTTCATTGCTGCGATTGCATCCATAAACGGATGTGTTGGAGAGAGAGTGTGGCAAGAATTTAATCATTGTGTTGATGTATGCCATGTAACAAGAGATTTTTCACATTGAATGTTTAAAACGTGCGAATAAAATCTTTGAACGTTTTTCAAACAAATTATATGTGCCAAGTTATTGTATCATTGATACTTACTTAATAATAATCACATGAAAAGTGTCACTATAATTTTGAAACATAATGTAAATACTTTTTATCACATAATTTTTTTATTTAGGATACCTTTTATCCTGACACCCAGTATCATCTCACTACTACCAATCCAACCATTGCTAAATACTGTAATTGTACAGTACAGTTAATATAGCTTCGTTAAATAATAGATTTAAACAAATGGCTGTGCTTTAATTCGTTTTAATAATTACATTGTACCTGAAACAAAACTATTAAAATGGGTGATCCCTCTTTATGTTAGACAAGATTTTTCTCTTGCACTGCATAAACTCTTCCGGCTTATGAGAACAGATGATTTAAATGTACTCTGAAAGTGTTCAGTGTAATTGTAAGTGTGTTAATGCAACAAAGTGATGCACGTATGTGTTTATACTAGATTCGAAATTTTTCTGGCTTCTAGGCCAGACATGGGCATCAGTAGTACATGTCGAACTGAGTCGAACGCAAGGACATGATCTCCCTCCCTCCACACCCCTAGCTGGGGTACCTGTCCGACCGGTTGAAGTACTGGCAGTCAGCGGTGGATTTCACTAAAAAAAATGTCGCTCTCTAAGGAAGCTCCTGAAGTAAAAAAGTCCAAAAATATTATTTCCACAAAGAATGGGAAAATGAATTCTTTTGTTGCGAAGAAGGGGAAAGCATTAGGTGCTTATTATGCTACAAAATTTTACTAGCACGTTGAGCGACATTATGAAAAGACTCGTTTTAATGGAACAAATTTTTTTTATTTTATTTTTTATAATAGTAGTCCACACCTGTGGAGTAACGGTTAGCGCGTCTGGCCACGAAACCCCAAGTGCAAGTGCACAAATATGGCTGGTTTAGATGTATATAAGCTTAAACAACTTTGCAAAGTAAAATATTCACATCTTCGGAGTTTTGTTATGGAAATTGCTTCTATGTTTGGCTCAACCTTTATTTGTGAACAGTTTTTTTCTCAGTTGGCCATTGTAAAATCCAAATCAAGATCACGCATTTCAGACGAAAATTTATTCTATCAGCTCACAATTGCAATGTCTGACATAACTCCAAATTTTGAAACATTTGCTGATTTACGTGACGAAGAAGAATAAACGAATCCTTTCTTTTAAGGGCATGAGTCAATTGACATAAATTGACAAAAAACAACAAAGAACTACAGTAGGAAGTTTAAAAAATAGCCTAATTGTTGTTTTTCTGTTTCTTAGTAATCTTCTTGATATTTTGTTAAGAATCTATTTTTCCTTAGTTTCTTAATTTTATTTTGAAAGGATGCAAATTAGTGACTGATGCCCTTTCAAAACAAATAGGTTCAGATTATGGCATTACTTTTTAACTGTTGTGGAATTGTACGTTTTATATCATTTTATAAGGTTTTTACAGTAATTGTTTAAATTAGAAATACAGTTATGTTTCAGCTTTTTGTAAAAAAGTTTGTATTTGTTTTGGAAAATTTGTTTTCTTTCATTGTCATTATTCATAAAAATAACATTGTAGAAAACTGTGTATCTTTTTGTCCTGCGTAATTACTGAACGTTCCGTGTTTCAATACTTCACAGGATCCACCGCTGAGTATTACGTTAACAGGTGATGCGTGTTGCAGCAATCAGAGTAGTATGGCGCATCTCTTTAAATGCCCACGTCTATTCTAGGCGCTTGTTTGGGTAGTGTATTTAGTTATTTTACACTCTTCCATTCATTATTCTTGAGCACTTCTTACCAACTGTTCAGGTATTAGAATGACGCATTTGAATTACGCAGGTAGCTGTAATTTATCATGATAATCATAATCAGTCCTCTGATTGAGATTCTGGCTGATATGTACCTCTATTATCAGGCAGTACATCTCACTTGACGATGTGTGTCAGAGGAAGAACGGTTGTTTGTATGCATCTGAAGTCTGACTAGTGTTATATGTAGCTAGTCAGTGATATATTCAATAGAGGGGGAAAGGAAGTGGCCATCCTATCGCATTATCTTCTGTCCTAGTTGCCTCATAAGTGGTGCCTTCTTGGTATCACTTGTGAGGTTCACACCTGTCTTCGGGCAGTTGACTAAACAATCATAATCATCATCATCATCATTAATCTTACAAGGTGTAGGCCCAGAAGATCTGTTCCGGTTGCAGATCACAACTATTGTTCTATCTTCTGACTGGTCTTCCGCTGTTACTGTATCCTTTATATAGTGAAGTAAATTGTATAGAATTCTATTTTCTTGCATTATATTTATGTGCTGGAATCACTTATGATGTTACTCATCTATTTTATCATTTATTGAAAATATAGAGTTCTTCTTTTATTTCTTTATCTGCTAATTTATATCCAGCCATTTGTTATATCCAACCTCACTTCTGCCACTTCAATTCACTTCCGTATCTTTTTAGTGGTTACCCAGCATTCTAAACCATATATAAATATTGGGACTGCCATAATTTTATAAAATTTTAAAATTATTTCTCTTCTGACCTTTCCAATTAGTCCATCTTATTGTCCCGCATAAATACTGAAATTGGCTAAGTTTGTTATTTATATCTTGATCTTTGTTACACCTAAATATACTCCCATATAGCAATAATTTATTTGCTTTTTAATTGGGTTCTTTGTTATGTTTTACAGTGGCCAAATAAAGATGGCGAAGTATAGCAGACTAAGTAATGGATACCATCCAGGAAGATTGACGATTCTGTCTGATGTTCGTAACTTTCTGAGGAAGGACTATTTGGACAGAAGAAACACTGATCAATATGTAATCTCTTACATAGACATCAGTATGTAACAAAATGGGGAGCTTTATAAGTACTTACCATTCTTATTTCTTAAAAATAACAGTAATAGGAACATAGTTTCAAATGGGCTGCATTAGTGATGACAAAATGAAGGAATTTCGAAAGTTCCTTACCTAGTAGAACTTTTTACTCTGTCATCACTAAATGAATCCTCAGAACATGTGTGTCGTGGGTAAGTGATATTACAGCCAGAATACATACCAAACTTTTCTGACCAAAGGTTTATTTTGTATTAAGTGTTTACATCTTTCAGGACGAATAGATACATATTTTTAAAATAATGTACTGAACAAAACTGTTTTATAATTTTATTATCCTTGCATTTATTGCCATGTACATACCCAAGAGTGCCTAGAAGTGTAACTTGTAAATATATACGTAACTTCAAAGTAATATACGAGGCCTGTCTAAAAAGTATCCGATCTTTAGCCAGAAAAAATATTTCAAATACCTGACGGGGTTGGGACCCTAATCCCCTTCAAAGTAGGCCCCTTGTACTTGCACACACTTAGCTCACCGATCCTTCCACTGCCGGAAACATCTCTGGAAGTCTTCTTTTGGAATGGTGTTCAGCTCTGTCGTCGCGTTCCGCATTATCTCTTCTCTACTCTCAAAACGGGATCCTTTCAGTGGTGTCTTCAATTTTGGAAACAACCAGAAGTCGCAAGGAGCAAGGTCTGGAGAGTAGGGAGGTTGGCGAACGGTTGTAAATCCATGTTTGGCCAAGAAAGTGTGGATCAATTGGGATGAACGTGCGGGGCGTTGTCGTGATGCAAGTGCCAGTTGTTCGCCGTCCACATGTCTGGTCTTTTGCGCCGAACTGCATCACGGAGTCGCTGGAGAACATCGTGATAGTACTCCTTTGTCACCGTTTCTCCTTTCGGTGCGTATTCGTGATGCACAATTCCACGGACATGAAAGAAAACAGTCAGCATCACCTTGATTTTGCTTCGCACCTGCCACGCTTTCTTCGGCCTTGGAGATTTGGGATGCTTCCATTGCGGCGACTGTCTTTTTTGTTTCTGGGTCGTACCCGTACACCCATGACTCATCTCCAGTTATCACGGTGTTCAGAAACCCAGGATCAGTGTTGGCAGTGTCCAGAAGGTCCTGTGCAACGTCACGAAGGAGGTCTTTTTGTTCCGGGGACAACAACTTGGGCACGAATTTCGCGCCACTCGGTTCATGTTCAAATCATCACGCAAAATTGCATGTGCAGAATCTTTACTCACTCCAACCTCTTTGGCAATCTCCCGCACGGTCAAATGACGATCTGCCATCACCAAATTTCGCACCCTCTCAACAACAGCTGCACTCCGAGCAGTTTGGGGCCTGCCACAACGCTGCTCACTCTCTGCTGATGTGCGGCCATCTTTGAATCGGTTGAACCACTCCTTAATTTGTGTTACACCCATCGCATCTTTCCCAAACACCTGCTGAATCTTACGAATTGTTTGACTTTGAGAATCAGCAAGCTTTTGACAAAATTTGATGCAGTATCTTTGCTCAATTCGTTCAGTCATCTTGCGAGAAAACTAAATCCGACAAACACTTAGAACAGCACCTTACTTGGCGACCACCAGCCAGTGACTGGCACAAGCGAATGCGGTGAAAAAATTCAAGCATGCACATTACGGTTCCTCCTTCCACCGTGCACAGTGGCGCCGCCTTAGAATCACTACTTTGCGCGGGAAAATTTAAGGTCGGATACTTTTTAGACAGGCCTCGTATATCAAAATGGCTGTGCAAATTTAAGTTTCCAGAGTAATGTTATCACATTAGTTATTTCCTTTTAGTGTTTTCATCCTTTCGTGTAAATAAACGATATTTAACGAGGATGTCATTTCACATAACACGTCAAACTGATTTTGTCTGAAACTTTATATAGATACATGATTTTAAAAAAAGGTGTATGCTGGAGACATTAGCATTATGATGTAGAAATAGTTCCATTAAGTTATTACCTTTATATTTTATAGTCCGAGTTATTCTGTTTTTAATCGCGTTATTGTGAAAATGAACTTAATTTCTTTCATGAAGAAACTTTGCTATATGTACAGTAAAACCTCTCATTTACGGACATCAAAGGGACGTAACAATCTGTCCGCAACTGGAAGGTGTCCTTTATTGGGAGGGAGGCTCCCCAGTTAAACAGTAAATTTATAATATGCATTATGTATCTCTTCACGCTTTAAATGAAATGTATTACTGTAGTTTAATTCTAAATACAATATACTATACTACAGTAAATTCTTTGCAACTTTGAACTACAGTAGCTAAGGAAAATATAGTACTGTGCCATGCAATTTCATTCTAGGGCTACAGTTATGCAGTACTGTAATTTACAGTTTTCAACTTAACCTTTATGTTCAGGTGCCATGTCTCTCGAATCAGAAAAACTGGTTGAATTGAAGAGAATAATCCTACTAACTCTATCATGTGTCGAATACAATTTCACGATCGCGGAAACCTTGGACCCATCAGACAGGTTAAATGTTATGACTTTGTTTATTCACCCGCTTCCAGTAACAAGGGGTAGTTGGCTGGGCTAGTGGTAGCCTACGAGACCCTTATTGTTTTCTTCCATGTTAAAGAATTTCTGTACTAAATTTTTCATTTTTTTAACACATTAGGTCTTGAAATCCAAGTTCTGTCCGCAGTCAGGAGGTAAAGGAAGCTTTAGGACTGTGAAACAGCTGACCGTGTCAGTGTCTGAGAGTGTCCGTAAATGAGAGTTTAATTTATCATTATTTCTATATTATTTCAGTTGGGACATAAAAATCTGTCCGTATATGAGGAGTGTCCATATCTTAGGGGTGTCCGTAAGGAGAGGTTTCACTGTACCAGTATAGTGCAAAAAAATAATATATATACCTCTATTCTAAACTGATAGCATATTTCGTTCATGTAACAGCAAGAGTTAAAAAAGCTTTTGATGAGCTGGATCAACTCTTCTGGCCCAGCTTCATGAAGAATATATTGATGGCTAAGAGCACGAAGGTTGTATGTCCAAAAATTGAGGGGTTGGGGAAGAGAGAGAGTTATTGGTATTGGTTGATTTGTCTTGGTGTAATCTTCATTCTGAACAAATGTAACTAGTATGTCCTTCCTTGAAGGAAATGCCATAAAAATGATCATGACAGTAAGGTAAAATCCCAGGATTGACTACTCTCAAAAACTTATTTTGCCATTACCCAAAAATTGTATTTTATGGACATATAACCTTTGTATTCTTATCCATCGATATATTTTGGTACAATATCTTTTTGAAGAATATGAACCTGATTGTTTTTATGAAGTCTGTTATGTGTTACACATGAATGTCGTATTTCAAAATCGTTAGTCTGTATTTTGAGGAACCTTTGCTTCTGCTTAGTACTCAAAATGAAAGCAAAAGTGTTAAGGTAATTTTAGTGGCTTGTACTGATACTGTATATGTACAAGTTTTCATACAAGAATAGGGAAGGATTTTTCTTCATTTTTTCAAACCATTAGCCACATGTTTAATTAACAGAATAAAATTAATACTTGTATCATGAAGATGCATGCCTACATTGAGATACATAGTTAGAGGCTAGTCTGGTTCTTGCAATCCAATTTTAGTTTAAAAATATAATTTTTATCGCTTCCTGATATAATAATAATAATAATAATAATAATAATAATAATAATAATAATAATAATAGAACTGGGGGTCCCGAGTTCGATCCTTGGTGCCGGAGCGAATTTTTCTCCATTAATAACAAATGGTAACCATACCATTTGCAATACAACAAACTCTCGATTATCTATGTGCATATTATCCATGCACCGCTGAAGTCTATTTTACTTTATTTTTGTCACGAAATACATGTGAACCGAGCTTGGAATTCGAGTGCACGAATCTCAAAAGTGATTTTAATGTAAAAATAGTCTGTTCGTAAAACGACACTTCTTCCAGCTTTATTTCCTGTTCGAAATCTGTTAACGTGTTATATATATTATATTTCTCAACTGACGACGAGACAAAACGATTATTGATTGGTTGAACACTTATAATTGTTCACAACAATAAATCATTGTTATCCTTATCGTTCTCTCTGCTGTATGTACTCGTACAATAATAAGAATAATGTTATGAAGCGCAACAACTTCAGTGTAATTAAAATTCTATTGTTCCACATAATCTAGAACAGTACCAACACATCCCAAAGCAGTGGCGGTTACTCTATTATAGCACTTGAGCACGTGAACCCCCAGTAAAAAATGTAGTAGAATAGTATTCAATAAATATATTACAACAATAGAAAAAGAACGTCGTAGAATTATTTGCTTCTGAGCGCTCTAAGAGAAAAGATAAACATTCTTGCACTGCGGCAGAAAGATTGCATTTGTCGTCTGCTTAGGAGCATGTGCTATGATACGTCAGTGGGAGAAAGACTGGTTGACTCTTAAAAGTGAGATGGTGGGGGTAGCTTCCCTATAAGCTACCATGTGAGCAAATGCCATTCGTGCCTAAGGATCTTGCGAGGATGGCTAGTAAAGTTAGCGAGTTGAAATGCTGCTGTTTTCTAACTTATCGTTGGATAAGAAGTTAGAATTAAATAAAAGGATAGACAAACATCTCAGCTCAATATTGTGGAGGTAATAAAATCCAAAAAAAAAGAAAGATTTTAAAAGAGAATTTGAGTGTGATGTTCATGAAGGAAATGCATGGATTTGCGGCTGTGAGGCGACCAATTGTTTGTACTGTTTTCCATGCTTGTTATTTGAGAAAGAAGTTGGCAAACCTGATTGGTTAAAGCTTGGTGTCAGTGATTTGGCTCACTTTAAGTCATAAAATAAATAAATATGAAAATGCGCAGTCAGACCTTTATTCTCTCCTAGAGTTAAATATTTTAGGGAAAGTGGACTTTAACTACAGGTTAATAGTGTTTATGGCCGCAATATAAAGATACATAATGAATAAATCTCGGAAAATCGTTATGTGCTTTCTAAAATTGATGAATGCATTAAATTTTGCGGTGCATTTGAACTAAAACTTTGAGGCCCAGATGAAAGTGCAGATCCAAGCAATCCAGGTGTTTTAACTCAACTTCTCGGCAGAGTTAGATGCTTCTTTAAGGAACCATATATATTTTTTTTGGTTATTTATCGACGCTGTATCAACTGCTGGATTATTTAGCATCAATGGAATTGATGATAGACGGTATTTAGCGAGATTAGGGCAAGGATTTATTATAGATTATCTGACATTTGCCCTATGTTTAGGGAAAATCTCGGGAAAATCCCAATCTGTTAATTATACCAAGTGGAAATCGAACCCATGCCTGAGCACAGCTCTGGATCGGAAGACAGGCATCTTTGTTGACTGAGCTACACCGGTGGCTGGGGACCACCTTACCAATGCTACCGTCAAATTATACGAATATGAGTGGCGCAATCGGTCTTTTGTAGTTACTTATAGAAAACAACTTACAAAATACATTTTCAGAGACTTAAAAGATTCTCGTTGTTACTACAATAATTTGATTTTTCCCTGTAGTAGTCTTCATATTTATTATTTAAGTTTAGTGTCAGACCTTTTCAAACTGAGTTTTATTTCCAGTATTTTGAAAATATTTGTCTTAAATTATTGGAAATTAAAGGCACCTTAAGAAAGGGACAACATTTAAATAGTAGTCTTTTTTTATTATTCATATACCATTGTGAACCCCCAATTTAATAACTCACGAGCCGCCACTGCCCCAATGCTTACTGTTAAAGTAATATTAAGTGTGGCAATGTTTGACATATTAAATTTCCTAACACATTGCTTAGTATAAAGGTTCATTCTGCAGTAAAAAGCGAAAAATAATATTATGCGTGTTTTCAGTTACTCATATGCATTTGTCCAGTGACTAGTCCAGATAATCTAGAGTTTGTTGTATTCTGATAAATAATTAGGTACTGAAATTAGTTATAATGAAAATATTTCAGAAGAGTAACTTTATTTGTAGGCCTAACGTTAAATTCGCGTGGCTTCTCTGAGACATATTTGTTACTCATGTAACAGTTACTTCCCACTATCACAGTTAGACAAATTGGCATGCTTTCCCTTTGATATATTAATTATGAATAGTTGATTGAACCTAGATGACAGTTCAACACAATGGATTTGCAGGCTTTCTTGCAATGACAAAAATAATTAATGCTTCTCTAAAACGCCAAATGATTACTGCAGGGTTAATAAGAAGTACACAGTGTGAATTTTCCTGAGGTTGATCTTATAATATTTACTGCATAAAATATACACTGATAGAATATGTGAAATTTATATTGTATTTTGTTTTTATAATGTGGTAACATTGTTTTGAAGTTTTCTCTATTGAACATTGAACATTTTTCTATTAGTGATTGTGAATTATACGTATTTTGAAATGATAGGAGTATGTTAATGAAATATTTTGGAGATATAAGATAAAATTAAATAATTTCCTAACAATATTATGTTCAGTCCATACCAATATACTCTGTATAGATAAAAAAGAAAAGTATTATATTATAATCTGTTAAGCATTTGAAATCCTAGATTACGAAAGGTTGTGAAACATGTGTATATTAATGTATCGAGGAGAACAACATGTCTGTAAAATAAATTTTGTAAGTATAAAAGTAAGTAAATATGTGTTTGTAATGTTATAGATAACATAACTTCTCTACTCTTAGTAATCATTAAAAAAAAAAATAAAAGGCATCTTGTCATTTATGTACCGGTAACTTTATATTCTATTTGGAAAATCTTAAATTCAAATACAGTAAAACCTCGATAAGACGCGCCCACTTATTACACTATCCCATGTAATACGCGTTTTTTGTCTGGCCCCTGCACATTTCATATACAGCGCCTTTATAAAATACCCCATTTGTTGCGGTCAAGTCCCGCATAATTCGCTGTTTTTGTGGAATATTTTCGATGTAATTTTCAGCAATGTACTGTAACAGCAATTAAACACCTTAGTCATTGAACTCACTGGTGCCATTAATCTGGAAAGTATTGGTATTCGACCTTTTACCTGCGCATTTAAACCTTCATACTTCATACCTTAGTATACCCCACCCTCTTGTTACGCTCTCTTATTCGACTCCTTATCTGCGTGGTTAAAGCCTACATACAGTTACAATACCTCACCCTCTTGCTAACCCTCTCTCTTAAACAACATTCCTCACTCGACCATAATAAAATTCTGGAAATTTTTGCTGGCCAGTTTGTTGTCCTTTAGTGTATTGAAGTGTCTATGAATGTGATTACAATGAGTCATCATCATCATCATCATCATCCTTCACGAATTAGGCCTCTGTAGACCTGTTTCGGCCCCATCTAGCAGTCTTCTTAAAGGTCTTCCTGGTCGACGATGTCCTCTAGGTTTATACTGCATCATAATTTTTGGGATTCTTGAATTTTTCCATTCTTCTTACATGATCTAGTCAATTGAATTTGTATGTTAAACAAAAAGTGCTTTCTGTATCGGAAAAATTGGGAATCTTACGAAAGTACGATGAGAACAGTACTCTTACTCAGAAACAACTCTCTGATGCATTAGGAATCCCATCATCGACATTAAGAATGATAATAAAAAATCACGACTCAATCACTACAGCTGCGATGTCGGGCGAATGTAATCGCAGAAACTGAAGTGTGGTAAACATGAGCACTTGGAGTACACGCACATGGCAAACAATTATAAATGACTTTTTTTTTTCGAAAGAATTAAGTACAGTACATATTGTAAATGTCTTTGACGTACAGTACAGTAATTACATAATGGAGTAATACTGTATTACCTTTCATGAATCATGTATTTCAATAAAGAAAAATGTTAATAGACTGTATATAAGTCAAAATTAGTATACCCGCCTAATACGTGGTCCTGGCTAATAATCATTTTGCACCCGGCCCCTTGAGCAGCATCTTATCGGGGTTTTACTGTATATGAAAATATTTCCAGTTTTGCGTCACAATTTGTAATATCTTCTATAAAAGCACAGTGTCATTTTTAAGTTGCAAACATTGCAAGCTACATACTTGCAATGACCATTACTCTACCTGCGGAACATGTGTATAACTTTCTTTAGGAAAGCAGTTGGAGTTGGATTTAATACTAGATTAACATCAATACCCATCCATTTCATGACAGTAGCTGTAAATGTTCTCTGTTAGAACCTAGGCATGATAGTTTTGATACATTGTGTACAGCTGCTTGTAGTCTACGTGATCAGATTCACAGGACTTGTCAAAACTTTACAAGTTGTACTGTCAAATCACTTACAATAATTTAAAAATGTTTGATTGTTTTGAAAGTAAATAATAACATGTTCTAAGTGATCAAGTACTTGACAATTCTTTGAAGGAATTGACCAATGGGATTAAAAGATATTACGGTGCCAAGAACCACACATAAAAAAAATGTGTCTGTGTCGGGGACACAGCCGTGAATACGTAGACGAGAGCTTTCGTTTGTCACACAAAATCAGGACCCTAGCATATTAGAGTCGCGATGTATAGGCCTACTGCGCATTTCCATTTCGTGAGATTATTCGAGCCAGGAACACCTCGTTTAGAACGTCTAAGAAATTATCACAGTGTGAGCTGTAGTCTTGTCCTGCTGAAACCAAAGATCCTCGAATTCAATATCACGTTGTAACTCTGGTTCAAGAAAGTTGTGCAGCATGTCGGTGTAGTGATCTGATGTTATTGTAATTACTTTTTCTTCTTCATCTTTAAAGAAGTAGGGGCTAGTTACCCCAAAAGATGCCATATGACACCATGCAATAATCTTTTCAGCTGCCCAGCAGTGATAGCTCTGGATATTGTTATATTAAATAAAAGAGGGATCCTGCCAGTACTCGAACCCTAGTCTTTACCTGGAAACTGACACGTCATATGGTCGCAAGTGTTGTCAGCAAATGCCTTTGACGCTGGGCATGCATAATGCTTAATTCTTCTACCTAGAAATATTTCAGCCCGATAATCGTTTTGCCTGCCATTGTACAAAGCTGGACAATGAGTCTCCTAAGTTACCCATTAGTTTTTAATGTAATTGTTGGTGTATTAATTTCATCTGTTAAATATAAAAGTCGCAAAGTTGGTACTGCAATCACGAAAAATTCCAAGAAAATATGATGAGTATATAGGCAATTTCAAAAACAATTTTACTAATCACTACTGATACTAAAGTTAAAAATGGAAAATTGTATCACGAAGTTATGGATCTAAAAATTGCCAGAAATTAAGGTTTAACCTAGAAATTTCTGAACAGTATTTTAGTCTATACTTATATTAGATGAATACAACAATTTTACAACTTATATATATATATATATATATATATATATAATTGAACTAACATTTTCGCTTTTACATGAAGCATCTTCAGGTTCTATAACAAGAATTTTTCTCCGACTTAAAACAATGTGTCCCTTATGGTTTTGTGTGCGCTGAATCCGAAAATGCATCTGTTTTCTTCGTATCACGTAATTTTTTTAAGATATATTATGATTTCACTTTTTGATAACTGCTCTCCCAGGAAACATTTGATGCGGGTTGGGAGTTGTACACTAAAATAAAAGCTAATGCATTTTATAAGTTTATGACCTATTTCCGATTTCTTATGGTTGTTGACATGTTCATTTGTACTTCTAATAAATAAACAGATATTGGTCCCTTCTATTCAGTAAATTTCAAAACAGTTCAAAGCGAGATCTATGCAATGAACAAACAAGGGTGTGATTTTCAGTATTTAAAAGAAAATTTTACCAGTTTGAGTGAAGGCAAATTGAAAGAGGACATTTTCATCGGTCCACAAATTCGCAAAGTTATGGTTGACTCTTTGTTTGAGGAAAAACTTTCTGTTACGGAAAGAATGGCATGGCACGCTTTCAAAAATGTTTGCTCAAATTTCCTTTGAAATTCTAGGACAGACAACTACATCGAACTTGTGGAAACCATGTTAAGTGCATATGAGGAAATGGGGTGTAATATGTCTCTCAAAATATATTTTTACATTCTCATTTGGATTTCTTTCCTCCTAATCTTGAAGCGGTAAGCGATGAGCATGGGGAAAGATTTCATCAAGAAATATCTGAACTGTAAAGGCAATATAAAGAAAGATTATCATCCAGCATCTTTGCAGACTATAGTTGGTTCCTGGTAGAAGACTGTCCTGGGTCTAGTTATAAACAGAAGTCTTCCAGAAAATCCTTTTAAATGGTAAGTTCAAATTCTGAGATTTTTCTCATTATACACATGAAATATTTTTATTGTTGTTATGTGTTTTGTGTTTTAAACTATGTAACATCATTCAGAAAGAGAAAAACCTGCTTCGCTTGTGCCAGAGGAAAATGGAAAGGAAAGTCCTACAACTGAGACTGCAAGACAGGATAAGAAACACCGACATCCGAATAAGAAGCGGTATGCAGGATGCAGTGATGCTGGCACAACGACTCAAATGGAAATGGGGCGTACACATGAGTAGGATGGACTGCAGCAGGTGGACCTGTGCCTCGATCATGTGAAAGAAGCAGACGTCCAAGGAGAAGGTGATCAGATGCTTTCTGGAGAGAGATTGGAGCGCAGTGGATGAGTACAGTGAGGAAACAGGCAGGCATGAATAGACTGGAAGAAATTACGAACACTATTTAAACTGTGTATAGTTGTGTACTGTTTATATAGTTCTTTTTCTGTGTATTAGTTTGGATAGCTTGTTTCCGTGTTTAGTTGGTATAATTTATGTATTTAGTTGGTATAATTTATGTGTTTAATTGTATAGTTTTTGCATAGGTTGTGTGTTTAGACTGTATAATTTATGTGTTAAGTCTGTATAGTTTTTCGTGTTTAGTTTGTATAGTTTGTTTATGTGTGTAGCTCGTAATTATAATGTAGGCTGTCTTGGACTGGCTCCCCAAGTGTAGCAGACCTTCAGCTCACCCTACACTCCTGTAGGAGGTGTTGCCCTTACGGAATTTCAGGCTTTTGATATTTCACATAACATCATTCTTGTATTCAGTGCACATTTTTTTCAAGTATTATGAGACATTTGAATCGCTAGTCTGTTGTAATTTATCAGTAGCATTGGGGGGGGGGGAAGTTTCTTCATTAAAAAAAATCAATTCACTTTCCCCGGAAAATGATACGTGATGGGGCAATTTGGATTTTAAATTCAGATTTAGGGCACACATATTAATAATCTTCACCTATTTTTATTTCGGGGCAAGGCAAAAAGTAAAATTTGTTGTTCATTGTTGTTGTTGTTATTATTATTATTATTATTATTATTATTATTATTATTATTATTATTATTATTATTATTATTGAGAACTGTACTAAGGTTTGACAGGTTAATTTCGTTACATACTTTGAAGCATAGTTTAATACATTATAACCTCTATTATCCATGGTGATGAAGGGGATGTACTGAACAGTTAATCGAAAAAATCGGATAATCCGTACCATAATATATTTTCATAAATTTAATGTATAATACAGTTTCGTAATTTTCTCCGTGATTTTGTATTTAACATGCTAGATAGTGGATCAAAAGTTCACTAATTTAAGTCTTGTTGTCAATGACGGGTTTTTAAGAGTCAAGGATTTTCCTTGTGATGGTTGTCTGTGGAAAGATAGGAATAGTACAGTTTTCGTGTTGCAGACTTACGTACTTTATTTACTTTATCATTTTTTATTAAATCGCGGACATTTGTAACGTCAATATCATAGGTCTATTCTGATGCAAGATAAGTGACAGTTTTTCCATTCCCAAACTGCTTAATTATTTGCACTTTTTTCAGTACTTGGCACGTTTTTTTGGCACCCATGCAAGACATTCTGTATAGAAATTATATAGTATCGCCACTCAAACAGTAGGACAAGAACTGAATTGTGCACGGTTTGCAATTGTGTGAACATTTTTGCGGTCATTTCTTTGAAAGCAGGTAGTACGTATTTTACAAGTTGAAACACCCTCTCCCGCAAGTAACTGTTTCTCCTTGTAATGACCCTCGTTAGAAAAAATACGTATTAAGATCATGCACAATACTTGATATTTTTTCTACAGCAAAAAAAGAAAAAAAGAGTGAGAGAAAGACAGTCGGATAATCAGCCGATCAGTTAATAGGGCGATGGATAATCAGGATTCTACTGTATTACAATATTACGCTTGCTGTGAATGGTACAATTACAGCACCAAACCCACATGGTTGCCATGCTAATTAAGAATACCATACAATAACAGCAGCGCAATTTTAGCAACAGAGTCATCCTTACATCAAATACAACAAGATGCTACAACCTGAAAAAGAATTTGAGAACATGTATATGGGGGGGGGGGAGAAATTTTGGTTAAATTCATTGCTAATAAAACTAAGGTCTATAGGATTTACAATTTATATAATTTTAATCTGTTCACTTTTAACTTATTTTGTTCTAAAAAATAAATATATGTCTTTTAATCCAACACTTCAAAGTCTGTACCCAAATTAATTTATCAAATCTTAGTACAATGTTCAATATAAACAACAACAACAACAATAATAATAATACAGTAATAATAATAATAATAATAATAATAATAATAATAATAATAATAATAATAATAGAACCTGGAGGAAAGGAACTGCAGACTACCCCATTAACTCCTGGCTTAGTTGCCTCATGAGTGAAGGTTTATTGGTGTCACTTGAGAGGTTGAGACCTGTCTTCGGACAATTGACTAAACAACAGCAATAGGACCTGATGATGTTTTATGTAAAAGGCGAAAACGTTAGTTCAGTTATAGATATGCATAGTAATGTGTAAAACTATTGTATTCACCTAATGTGATAAAAAAAATTTAGACTGAAACATTGTTAAGAAATTTGTAATACAAACAAAATTATCGGAAAAGAACAACGACAATGAAAATTTAACATAGAAGTTGCAACATTTCTGTAGGAAATAGAAATCTTTGTTCTTGGGGATGATTAATGTTTTCAAAAAAATCTTAAACTTTACTAAATTGATATTGATGGCGACTGCTTTCCTCTGCACATAATAATAATAATAATAATAATAATAATAATAATAATAATAATAATAATAATAATGCAGAAAAAATGGGAGTATAAGGGTACAGTACATCAGTTATTCATAGATTTCAAAAAGGCATATTTCTCGGTTAAGAGAGAAGTTTTATATAATATTCTTATTGAATTTGCTATTCCCAAGAAACTAGTTCGATTAATTGAAATGTGTCTCAGTGAAACTTACAGCAGAGTCCGTATAGGTCAGTTTCTATCTGTTGCTTTTCCAGTTCACTGCGGGCTAAAGCAAAGAGATGCACTATCACCTTTACTTTTTAACTTCGCTCTAGAATATGTCATTAGGAAAGTTCAGGATAACAGACAGGGTTTGGAATTGAACAGGTTACATCAGCTTCTTGTCTATGTGGATGACGTGAATATGTTAGGAGAAAATTCACAAACGATTAAGGAAAACACGGAAATTTTACTTGAAGCAAGTAAAGCGATAGGTTTGGAAGTAAATCCCGAAAAGACAAAGTACATGATTATGTCTCGTGACCAGAAAATTGTACGAAATGGAAATGTAAAAATTGGAGATTTATCCTTCGAAGAAGTGGAAAAATTCAAATATCCTGGATCATACTTACTGGCTTTTAAGGAACCTCGAGGTTCATTGCCGCCCTCACATAAGCCCGCCATTGGTCCCTATCCTGAGCAAGATTAATCCAGTCTCTACCATCATATCCCACCTCCCTCAAATCCATTTTAATATTATCTTCCCATCTACGTCTCGGCCTCCCCAAAGGTCTTTTTCCCTCCGGCCTCCCAACTAACACTCTATATGCATTTTCTGGATTCGCCCATATGTGCTACATGCCCTGCCCATTTCAAACGTCTGGATTTAATGTTCCTAATTATGTCAGTTGAAGAATATAATGCGACCTGGAGCAACAGTAACAAATATAAATGACACTCAGGAGGAAATTAAACGGAGAATAAATATGGGAAATGCCTATTATTATTCGGTTGAGAAGCTTTTGTCATCAAGTTTGCTATCAAAAAATCTGAAAGTTAGAATTTATAAAACAGTTATATTACTGGTTGTTCTGTATGGTTGTGAAACTTGGACTCTCACTTTGAGAGAGGAACAGAGATTAAGGGTGTTTGAGAATAAGGTTCTTAGGAAAATATTTGATGCTAAGAGGGATGAAGTTACAGGAGAATGGAGAAAGTTACACAACGCAGAAGTCATGCATTGTATTCTTCACCTGACAAAATTCTGTGTACGCCACTGTTTCTCACTTTCATATTACATAAAACCCGATCTCTGCTAATAATAATGTGTAGCTAGACTGAAGATTTTGTTGCAAAAATCATTTACTAGACTTCATACCAGAGAAAGTGAATTTTTAAAGATAGCGTTAACAATATGGTAGAACGTTCATTTTATTGTTTCTGAAGACTGAAGAATAACTGCGATCAGCAATGCCTCAAACATGGCTAAATTCCATTGCTGTCACAAATTGCTGCAAGGAATGGACTCCACTGCTGATGGGTCTTCTGGTTGTAACGAGCACAGGAGATTCACATTCTCTGGAAAAAATTAAGGTAAGATAATTATAATTTTTTCTCCACCTCCCAAAATATTGTTTCCAAGTCTGTGCCACTCGTCCTTTTAAATACAAATCTGTATCTGTAAATACATAGGCCTAACTAGTTCGCAATTACTGTAGTCTGCTATAACTTGAGTGATACACTTGTGTAAATATAGTTGAACTTGGTTAATAGGGCCTCAAATGTGATGTTGCAATGAACTAATTGAGCCTCAAACGTGATGTCGCAATGAACTAATGTTAGTAGTAATAATAATCCGTGGTGCTATAGTCCTTTAAGGGCGCAGACTGACCAGCCGACTGCTGGCCTCATGGTCACATGTTGAAGATGAGGTGGACGATCGTCCAACTAGAATAGAGGCATTGTAGGGTTAGCACGATGATTCTCCAACTGGCTTTCGTAACCGGATTTCGCTACCAGTCATAGCTCCTCAAGTGCATCACGATGCTGGGTGGGTACTGGTTCCATACACTGGCCGAAATCTCCTGAGAAAATTTCTTCACCCATGAGGACTCGAACCAGCGTGCATTCCATAACGCGAGTCCTAAGCAGGATACCTTAGACCAGGCATGCCCAGCCAGAGCAACTCTAGCCTTTAATCGAGGTGCGACGGTGACGTAGAATATCTTTTATGCGTGTGCCTGCATGGGATTCTGAGATTCTACGTCACTGTTGCACCCAGACCAATATACTGCAGTTTTGTTAATTCGGCCACAGAAGACGGTGATATTATGTTAGTCATATAAGGAATGAAATTTATGACCCTAAAAAATACTGCTTGAAAGTAACATCATATAAGTAGCAAAATTTGATTTGTTATATTGAATTATTTCAACATTACAATTGCGTGTTTGTTAAAATGTGTTTGTGATAAAGTTATGCAATTTGTGCTCTTTTGTTTTGTGTGTTTTTGGAAAATATAATTTCAATTAATGCTCCATCATAAATGTTGTAACTAAAACCTTGTGCATCCCTCGTGTTTATCGTACGGCTCGTACTCTCCCATACGTTACCTGCACTTTCTTTAGGTTTCACTGTGCCTAAAGGAGATGTTCTACTGCAGTCTTGCGATGGTGACTAATATTTGCGGGCGAGAGCTATTTTCTGCCCGCAGCGCGCGCAGGGAGCTCTTTTACCTATAAACATTGCTAAAGGATGTACAGATCTTAGAACACAGCACATCATGACGGAACAAAAGTGCTCATACAATAAAGTTTCAAGGAAGAGTGGAAGATACAATATTTATGCTTCGAACATGGTGATGAAGTCCAGTGTTTGTGTAAAAAAAAATATCATTTGTAAAAAAAGCAACATAAAATGGCATTATGAGATGCAACATTAAAAAAAAAATATAGGCATTTTTCAGGAGAAGAGAGAAATCAATTTATTTCGGAATTGACATCGAAGATAAATTAATTTACATTTGGGTCAGTAGATTGTATCTAGATTCCTTTTATTTCTTTATTTTAAATGTATTGTTTTTTTTTTGTTTGTTGCTTGTTTCTGGATATTTACTTTTATTAGACTGACAAATTTATCAAAAGAGAATTACATAAAAACAATAAAAACAATATTACTAGTACAAAATCTGAAATATTTCATCAAAATTTTACTTCCAAAGAATTAACTCTAGCTATACAAAATTTAAAAACCAAGAAATCTCCTGGCCCTGACAACATTCATTCCGAATTTTTTAAACATCTGGGGGAAAAAGCCAAGTCTGTACTTTTATCCATTTTCAATTTATCATGGAACACCTCAATTCCTGTAGCTTGGAAAAAAGCAATCATTGTACCAATTCACAAAAAAGGGAAACCTGCTCATGATGTTAATAGTTATCGACCAATAGCACTATTAAGCATGATAGCAAAAACCATGGAGTCCATGATCTCCAACAGATTAACTTGGTATTTAGAATCCCAAAATCCATCACCAAGACAACCCAGTTTTCGACAACTACACTCTACCAATGAACAAGTCATACGCCTCGGCCAAGAAATAAAAGACAGTTTTAACAAGAAAGAAGATACCTTGGCAATATTTATTGACTTTCAGTTAGTATATGACTCTGTTTGGAGAAATAAATTATTACTAAAACTCCAGAAATTAGGTATCTCCAGCAATATGTTCAGATGGATATCAGAATTCCTTAGTCAAAGATTCATTGCCACTAAACTCAATAACTCACTTTCTAGTTATAGACAAACATATCGAGGTCTACCTCAAGGCGCTGTCTTCAGCACAACTTTATTCAATATTTATATAAATGACTTACCCTCCCTATTAGAGGAATAAAACATGAAAACAGCACTATTTGCAGATGATATAGTTTTGTGGACTTCCGGATCTTACAGACATAGAGACAAAATTCAAAATTCTGCTCCTAAAGCTCTAAATCAACTACATGAATGGAATACATCAAATTTGATGACACTCAATTTAAGCAAAAGTAACTACCAAATATTTTCACTCGGTAAAAAAAGAAAGAGAATTCAATATCCAATGCAATGGCCAACACCTTCCTAGGACTTTGGAATGCTCCAAGCTTTCGACTGCTATCTCTGCAGCCATCTTCAGGGAAGTGATGTCCGAACAGAAAGTCGAAAGGTTATATAGATGTGGCTGTCTCAGGTGAAACGGGATTGGTTGGCGGATCGGCCAATCCGGGGCCGGGAATTGTCATCGCTCGTAAGCTCCGCCCCTCCCGGGATTACTGCGTGAAGTTTGGCGGGCGGCGAGCCCTGTTCCGCCGGTTGGAATCGGTTGCCGTCCTCGGTCCGTGATCTTCATGACCTTGATTGTAAGAGGGCCTGAGTTGGTCTAAGGCCGGTGTCCATGCCTGACTGAGCTGGAGTCCACTGTCTCTGTTAAAGTTGTTTTTCTCCAGCTTGATCTCTATGGCCTCCTTGATTGTACGATCCCAGTAGTGGCTTGATTTGTTAATGACCTTGGTGTGGTCAAACAGTATTTTATGCTCCTTTTCTATGCTGTGTTGCGCCACTGCAGATTTTTCCGGGTAATACAGCCTCAGGTTCCTCTTCTGTTCTTTGATTCTGTCTTCTATTGTGCGGCCAGTCTGCCCTATGTATACTTCGCCACACTCGCATGGAATCTTGTAAATCCCTGGAGTCCTTAAGCCCTGACTGTCTTTAACCTGACGTAGATGACTCCGGATTTTGCTCTGTGGTTTATGGATGGTTTTGATATTAACCTTCTGGAGGATTCTGCTTATTTTGTGTGACACGCTCCCGCAGAATGGAATGAAAGCTTTCTTTGTCGGTTCTTGCTTGCTGTCTAAGTCTATTGTGTTACATCTCGTGGTAACTTGTTTGAGGGCTTTGCTGATGTCTCTCCGGCTGTAGTTGTTTTGCTGTAGTGTTCTACGAAGATGGTCCATTTCTGCAGGCAAGTTGTTGATATCGGAAATGACTATGGCGCGATGTAGTAGACTAGTCAGGACGGACTTCTTCTGCGAAGGGTGGTGGAGGCTGAGCGCATTCAGGTACAGATCTGTGTGCGTCGGCTTTCTATACACGCCATGTCCGAGAGTACCATCTGCTTTCCTGTGTATGTGGATATCCAGGAACGGCAGTGAGCCCTCTGACTCCACCTCCATGGTGAACTGGATATTCGCGTGGATGCTGTTGAGATGTTGTAGGAACTCTTGTAGCTTGTCTTGTCCGTGCGGCCAGACCACGAAGGTGTCGTCTACGTAGCGGAAGAAGTGGCTCGGCTTGTGTGTGGCTGAGTCTAGGGCCTGGTGTTCGAAGTGCTGCATGTAAAAGTTAGCAATAGCAGGTGACAGCGGGGAGCCCATTGCCACGCCGTCGGTTTGTTCGTAGAACTCACTGTTGTACGTGAAGTAAGTAGTAGTCAAGGCCAGTCTGAAGAGTTGTAGAATATCATCCGGGAATTGTTCCGCTACCAGTTCAAGAGCCTCTTTTATCGGAACCTTTGTGAAGAGTGAAATTACATCGAAGCTCCCTAGTAGATCTGATGGGACCACTGTGATGTTCTCCAGAATTCTAACAAATTCTGTAGAGTTTTTCACATGATGTTCACACGTTCCAATCAGGGGTTGGAGCATGTTGGTTAGATGCTTGGCCAGGTGGTATGTGGGCGACCCGATGGTGCTAACAATGGGTCGTAATGGTAGCCCTTGTTTGTGGATCTTGGGGAGCCCGTAAATCCGAGGTGGTGTGGCCGAGTGTGGTAGTAGAACTTTTATAACCTCGGCAGGCAGCGAGGAAGATTTCAGCAGCGTGGTGGTTCTTCTTATGATCCTGTTAGTGGGATCACGTGTCAGTTTCTTGTAGGTCGTGTCTGCTAGTAGTTCAACAATTTTCTGGTGGTACGTTGAAGAGTCCAACACCACCGTAGCGTTTCCTTTGTCGGCCTGGAGAACGACTATACTCTCATCTTCACGTAGCTCCCGGAGCGCTAGTCGTTCATTCCTCGTGATATTGGGTTTGGGTGGTCTGGCTGTGTTGATTATTCGGCAGACATCTCTTCTCACTTCTTCAGATATTCCAGGAGGAAGAGAGGAGATAGCTTGCTCCACTCCACTGATAATGTCCTTGACTGGATATTTTCTTGGAGCTGGAACGAAATTTAGGCCCTTGGCTAGTACCGATATGGTGTCTTCGTCCAATGTTTTACTTGATACATTAATGACAAGTTTGTTCTTGTCCAGCGGTTGGATGCCTGGCTGTGAGGGGGCCAATCTGTGGAATTTCTCCATTTGCCTCCCTCTGACTTTCTTCATATGCATCTGCACCTGGGCGGTTAGTGACCTGTCGATCCATTCTTGATCAGATGGTTGTAGCCTCCCGTAGCATTGTAAGCGTAGCTGTAGTAGCTCCCGTGAGATGTTGTTGAGTTCCAGGTATGTGTGATGAATTCTCTCCCTTATGAGGGCCAAGCTGGCTCGTCTGCATATTCTCTGGGCCTTCACTGTTCGAATTTCATGTTTAACGACAGCAAATTTAGGGACGACTTTCTTGTCTCGACATCTACGTAGGAAGGCAAGTGTACATAGTAGACTTGCCCTCTTCTTGTGTCCTTGTTCCAATCTCTGAAGGACATGGTATACTTCCTCCCCGTAGAGGTGATGTATGTATGATTTGAGGCTTTCTCGGCGTTGGTTCGCTAATATGTTTTCGCGGGATATCAGCCGAGTTAAGATTTTGGAATGCTCCAAGCTTTCGACTGCTATCTCTGCAGCCATCTTCAGGGAAGTGATGTCCGAACAGAAAGTCGAAAGGTTATATAGATGTGGCTGTCTCAGGTGAAACGGGATTGGTTGGCGGATCGGCCAATCCGGGGCCGGGAATTGTCATCGCTCGTAAGCTCCGCCCCTCCCGGGATTACTGCGTGAAGTTTGGCGGGCGGCGAGCCCTGTTCCGCCGGTTGGAATCGGTTGCCGTCCTCGGTCCGTGATCTTCATGACCTTGATTGTAAGAGGGCCTGAGTTGGTCTAAGGCCGGTGTCCATGCCTGACTGAGCTGGAGTCCACTGTCTCACGACTAGCGCTCCGGGAGCTACGTGAAGATGAGAGTATAGTCGTTGTCCAGGCCGACAAAGGAAACGCTACGGTGGTGTTGGACTCTTCAACGTACCACCAGAAAATTGTTGAACTACTAGCAGACACGACCTACAAGAAACTGACACGTGATCCCACTAACAGGATCATAAGAAGAACCACCACGCTGCTGAAATCTTCCTCGCTGCCTGCCGAGGTTATAAAAGTTCTACTACCACACTCGGCCACACCACCTCGGATTTACGGGCTCCCCAAGATCCACAAACAAGGGCTACCATTACGACCCATTGTTAGCACCATCGGGTCGCCCACATACCACCTGGCCAAGCATCTAACCAACATGCTCCAACCCCTGATTGGAACGTGTGAACATCATGTGAAAAACTCTACAGAATTTGTTAGAATTCTGGAGAACATCACAGTGGTCCCATCAGATCTACTAGTGAGCTTCGATGTAATTTCACTCTTCACAAAGGTTCCGATAAAAGAGGCTCTTGAACTGGTAGCGGAACAATTCCCGGATGATATTCTACAACTCTTCAGACTGGCCTTGACTACTACTTACTTCACGTACAACAGTGAGTTCTACGAACAAACCGACGGCGTGGCAATGGGCTCCCCGCTGTCACCTGCTATTGCTAACTTTTACATGCAGCACTTCGAACACCAGGCCCTAGACTCAGCCACACACAAGCCGAGCCACTTCTTCCGCTACGTAGACGACACCTTCGTGGTCTGGCCGCACGGACAAGACAAGCTACAAGAGTTCCTACAACATCTCAACAGCATCCACGCGAATATCCAGTTCACCATGGAGGTGGAGTCAGAGGGCTCACTGCCGTTCCTGGATATCCACATACACAGGAAAGCAGTTGGTACTCTCGGACATGGCGTGTATAGAAAGCCGACGCACACAGATCTGTACCTGAATGCACTCAGCCTCCACCACCCTTCGCAGAAGAAGTCCGTCCTGACTAGTCTACTACATCGCGCCATAGTCATTTCCGATATCAACAACTTGCCTGCAGAAATGGACCATCTTCGTAGAACACTAAAGCAAAACAACTACAGCCGGAGAGACATCAGCAAAGCCCTCAAACAAGTTACCACGAGATGTAACACAATAGACTTAGACAGCAAGCAAGAACCGACAAAGAAAGCTTTCATTCCATTCTGCGGGAGCGTGTCACACAAAATAAGCAGAATCCTCCAGAAGGTTAATATCAAAACCATCCATAAACCACAGAGCAAAATCCGGAGTCATCTACGTCAGGTTAAAGACAGTCAGGGCTTAAGGACTCCAGGGATTTACAAGATTCCATGCGAGTGTGGCGAAGTATACATAGGGCAGACTGGCCGCACAATAGAAGACAGAATCAAAGAACAGAAGAGGAACCTGAGGCTGTATTACCCGGAAAAATCTGCAGTGGCGCAACACAGCATAGAAAAGGAGCATAAAATACTGTTTGACCACACCAAGGTCATTAACAAATCAAGCCACTACTGGGATCGTACAATCAAGGAGGCCATAGAGATCAAGCTGGAGAAAAACAACTTTAACAGAGACAGTGGACTCCAGCTCAGTCAGGCATGGACACCGGCCTTAGACCAACTCAGGCCCTCTTACAATCAAGGTCATGAAGATCACGGACCGAGGACGGCAACCGATTCCAACCGGCGGAACAGGGCTCGCCGCCCGCCAAACTTCACGCAGTAATCCCGGGAGGGGCGGAGCTTACGAGCGATGACAATTCCCGGCCCCGGATTGGCCGATCCGCCAACCAATCCCGTTTCACCTGAGACAGCCACATCTATATAACCTTTCGACTTTCTGTTCGGACATCACTTCCCTGAAGATGGCTGCAGAGATAGCAGTCGAAAGCTTGGAGCATTCCAAAATCTTAACTCGGCTGATATCCCGCGAAAACATATTAGCGAACCAACGCCGAGAAAGCCTCAAATCATACACCTTCCTAGGACTTATGAATCCAAATATCTTGGAGTTATTTTCGATAGTAAGTTAACATGGAGCTGCGAATATATTGAATAAGCAGTCGTGGACAGCCGATAAGGAGTGGTCCTCCAGCTTGGGGGTAGGGCGAAGGGCTAACAACCCATCACCGTAAAAAACAGCTTGTTACGTATCCCTATAATGAGCCTCGGAATAGGACTGATTCTCTGGCACGACCACAGCAAAGGAATAAGGATTTGAGATTTGGCACTTGGAAAGTAACTAGTCTTTATAGAACAGGAGGGGTAACATTAGTAGCAAAAGAGCTAGCTAGATATAGAATAGACTTCGTAGGAGTACAAGAGGTTAGGTTAGATGGGAATGACATATCACAAATAGGAGATTACTTGTTGTATTATGGGGAAGGAAACAATAATCACCAATTAGGAACAGGATTCTTTGTTCATAAAAGAATAAAATCAGCAGTAAAAAAGGTCGAATTTATCAGTGACAGGTTATCATATTTAGTACTTAAGGGTAGATGGTGCGATATCATAGTTATAAATGCTCACGCCCCTACAGAAGAGAAAGACCACCATATAAAGAATAGCTTCTATGAGGAATTGGAACATACTTTTGATCAGTTCCCTAGATATCACATGAAAATTTTATTGGGGGATTTCAATGCTAAAGTAGGACGGGAGGATATTTTTAGACCAACTATTGGAAAAGAGAGCCTACACGCAATTAGTAGTGACAATGGAGTTAGATTAGTCAACTTTGCCACATCGAAAAATTTAATTGTCAAAAGTACAACATTCCCCCATAAGGATATACATAAATATACTTGGACTTCTCCAGATGGATTGACACAACCAAATAGATCACATCTTGATAGATAAACGGAGACATACTAGTATAGTAGATATTCGAACTTTCAGGGGTGCAGACTGTAATTCTGACCATTATTTGGTGATTGGAGAATTAAGAGAAAGATTATCAGTAGCCAAGCGAGTAGAGCAAAAAGTTAATATTACTAAATTCAATATTTTGAAATTAAAGGACGAGGAAGCTAAGCAAAATTATCAGGTCGAAATTTCGAATAGGTTTGCCACTTTAGAAAGTTCCGACGAAGTTGAGAAAGAATTAGATGTTAATAGCGTGTGGGAAAATATCAGAGATAGTATCAAAATTGCAGCTGAGCAGAGCATAGGTTATTATGAAACTAAGAAAAAGAAACCGTGGTTTGATGAAGATTGTTGCATGGTAGTAGAAAGAAGGAAACAGGCAAAATTGAAATTCTTACAGGATCCAGTTGAGGAGAAGAGAGATAATTATTTCAATGAAAGACGGGAAGCAAGTCGTACACTTAGGAATAAAAAGAGAGGTTACTTGAAGGAAAAACTGAATGAGGTAGAAACAAATAGTAAGAATAAAAACATTCGAGATTTATATAAGGGTATAAAGGAATTTAAGAACGGATATCAGCCAAGGGCAAACGTGATCAAGGATGAGAATGGTGACTTGCTTGCAGACTCTCCATCAATCCTAAACAGATGGAAAAACTATTTTGCGCAATTACTAAATGTACATAGGCCAAATAGAAATGATCGGGACGAAATTGAAATACAAACTGCTGAGCCATTTATACACGAACCCACGCCTTCAGAAGTCGAAATTGCGATAGAAAATCTGAAAAAGTACAAGTCTCCAGGTATCGATCAAATTCCAGCAGAATTAATACAAGAGGGTGGGAGTGCATTATATAGCGAAATTTATAAACTTGTACTTGCTATATGGGAAAAGGAAATTGTACCAGAACAATGGAAGGAGTCCATAATTGTACCTATTTTTAAAAAGGGGGACAAAACCAACTGTGGTAACTTT
Source organism: Periplaneta americana (assembly GCF_040183065.1). Classification (NCBI taxonomy): domain Eukaryota; kingdom Metazoa; phylum Arthropoda; class Insecta; order Blattodea; family Blattidae; genus Periplaneta; species Periplaneta americana. The sequence continues at coordinate 162,867,734 of NC_091119.1, forward strand.
CGAGGAATATCACTTTTGTTGACGTCGTACAAAATTTTGTCCAATATTCTTTTGAGAAGATTAACTCCGTACGTAGATGAAATTATTGGGGATCATCAGTGCGGTTTTCGGCGTAATAGATCGACTATTGATCAGATTTTTTGTATTCGACAGATAATGGAGAAAAAATGGGAGTATAAGGGTACAGTACATCAGTTATTCATAGATTTCAAAAAGGCATATGACTCGGTTAAGAGGGAAGTATTATATGATATTCTTATTGAATTTGGTATTCCCAAGAAACTAGTTCGATTAATTAAAATGTGTCTCAGTGAAACATACAGCAGAGTCCGTATAGGTCAGTTTCTATCTGATGCTTTTCCAATTCACTGCGGGCTAAAGCAGGGAGATGCACTATCACCTTTACTTTTTAACTTCGCTCTAGAATATGCCATTAGGAAAGTTCAGGATAACAGGCAGGGTTTGGAATTGAACGGGTTACATCAGCTTCTTGTCTATGCGGATGACGTGAATATGTTAGGAGAAAATACACAAACGATTAGGGAAAACACGGAAATTTTACTTGAAGCAAGTAGAGCGATCGGTTTGGAAGTAAATCCCGAAAAGACAAAGTATATGATTATGTCTCGTGACCAGAATATTGTACGAAATGGAAATATAAAAATTGGAGATTTATCCTTCGAAGAGGTGGAAAAATTCAAATATCTTGCAGCAACAGTAACAAATATAAATGACACTCGGGAGGAAATTAAACGCAGAATAAATATGGGAAATGCGTGTTATTATTCGGTTGAGAAGCTCTTATCATCCAGTCTGCTGTCCAAAAATCTGAAAGTTAGAATTTATAAAACAGTTATATTACCGGTTCTTCTGTATGGTTGTGAAACTTGGACTCTCACTCTGAGAGAGGAACATAGGTTCAGGGTGTTTGAGAATAAGGTGCTAAGGAAAATATTTGGGGCTAAGCGGGATGAAGTTACAGGAGAATGGAGAAAGTTACACAACACAGAACTGCACGCATTGTATTCTTCACCTGACATAATTAGGAGCATTAAATCCAGACGTTTGAGATGGGCAGGGCATGTAGCACGTATGGGCGAATCCAGAAATGCATATAGAGTGTTAGTTGGGAGACCGGAGGGAAAAAGACCTTTAGGGAGGCCGAGACGTAGATGGGAGGATAATATTAAAATGGATTTGAGGGAGGTGGGGTATGATGATAGAGACTGGATTAATCTTGCACAGGATAGGGACCGCTGGCGGGCTTATGTGAGGGCGGCAATGAACCTTCGGGTTCCTTAAAAGCCATTTGTAAGTAAGTAAGTAAGTAAGTTAACATGGAGCAACCATTTGAAATACATTTCTGAAAAAGCTCGTAAAAGATTCTCCCTTCTAAAAAGACTAGCAGGAAAGAAATGAGGATGCTCTAGGAATACTTTGAACACTACATACAAAATGTTTATACAGCCAGTGCTGACATACTGCGGAGAAATTTTAATTATTTCACCTTTCATAAACGAAATAGAATATGTTCAAAACCAAGCTCTCAGACTCATTACTGGTGGAATCAAAACAACTCCAATAGATTCTATGAGATTCCTCACTAATATTAACAGCATCAAAATGACAATAGAAGAAAAAGCACTGATTCAATATGAAAAACTTATCAGATTACCAGGAAACAATTGACATTCATACAGTCCTCTCTGTAGATTGAAAACTCAAAAAAGTTTCATATCCATTGTTCAAGAATTAAAACAGAAAATCAATATCCCGAATTTAAAAGAAAACTTACAAATTAAACCAAACCCTTTAACTCTATTAAATATAGAATATAATCTAAATTTAGCAGAAGAAATACTGAAATCGGAAGTAAAGATTGAAATACTGAAACAATTGTCTTTAGAGACAATTAATATTAGGTACCCTCCACAAAACTGGCTTCATTTATACACCGACGGATCCTTGATCTCCAGAGAACAAGGTGCCGATGCAGGTGTTATGTGCTGTCTCTTCTCACTTTATAGATCTCTTGGATATGGAACAACAAGTTTTGATGGTGAAATCATTGCAATAAGTGAATGTCTCAGGAATCTTCTATGCCACATCAATAAATTTATGAATGCAGTTAAATTGTCAGACTCCAAAGCAGCTATTCTATGAATAGTCTCTAAACACACATCTTCATCTCAAACAGCAGAAATAGCTAAAATGCTCTCTCAATTAATATCACTCAATAAAATAATTGTATTCCAATGGATACCACCCCATTGTAGAATCCTGGGAAACGAGAATGCGGATGGATGCTTTAGCAAAGAAGGGCAGCACCTGCATAGAATTGGAATATATCAGTGCCCTAACTGCCCATTGTGCAACTCAAACCAAGAAATGGATTCGGAACACCTCAAAATCTGTGCTTCAGTGGCTGGTCATGATAATATCTTGAAAAATATTGGAGTGCAAGAGGTCAAATGACTTTATTGTCAAACGCCTGGCATTAGAAAACAACAACTTTTATTAGACTACGTGTTTCTTTAATTTAGAAATAATATTTTATCTTTGATTGCACTTTAACTTATACTATTACTAAGCTTAAAAAGCCAATTCACTTTTATTCCAATAACTATTTTCAAGATTTTGAGCAAATATGAACTAAACATTTTGAAAACTTTGATGCAAGGAGCTTTTTTAGTAACGTCAATATAAAATATACTTAAAAATATAATTTCAAAACTATTAGACCTAATTGCACCCAATTTTGTACAGATATTATTATAGATCTGTTTATATAGTTTAAATTTCACAAATTTTTGGCTGAAAAGTGTGGAAGTTTTAAAAGTCATACATATCCCCTTAAATGATTGACCCCAAAAATTATGATGGCTCTCAATATCTTAATTTAGTCAATTTGTTTTTTTGTGTTACATGCATCTCACAAATCACTCTAAGAAAACTCATTACATAATCACGACTGGAGAGTAAGGATTACATTTTCACAATCACACAATCAATATACTCTATTTCAATCAATATTGTCATTATTATATTTTTCAACAAATACTCAAAAGTACTTAGAGATCACACATGTCGAGCAGGTAGACCCTATTAGTGTCTCCTAACCAATGAAGTGAAGTATTTACATAATAAATAATTGCTTTTAACAAGAAAATGGTTTACATACAATTAACTTTTCCTATTTCTCTTTTTGTTCCTAAAACACCCTTAACATTGCGAATTGTTTATATATGTACATGTATATTAAATAACTGAATAATTAGCCCTATTACATAGCCAGAAATTTAGTAACGCAAGTTATTGTAATAATTGCTGCCTTTATTCGCTGCATGTGCATGTACATCCCTGTTGTCTACGTTACAGTGGATGCGCTATGCGCCCGTGATCAAGGTCGAGCTCTTCTACCGTGATTGGCAGCTAATATCGTCTCATCCCTGCTCTACTGTATTTGGTAACGTGTACAAGTGCAATATCGAAACACCAGTCGTATTATTTGCATTCATCATTGACATCCTGTGATGCTGAACGGTCGTTCTTCAGATTCCCTAAAGACCAAGAGAAAATCATAACTCAGTCATAACTTATAATTCACGCTGTAGGTAGTTATGTTACCTATTGAACTAGACTGTACTACATTTGTTTATGTCCGCAGTGTGCGCCCAGTACCTAGTGTGTAAAAGCTATAGTCAATGCTTGCGTACATTGATTGCTAAAGTATCCTGGTTCCACCCTCTACATATGACATAAGCATTTTTATGACGACCGAAGTCAAATAACTGCAATGAATTTTCCGTTCTACAAAATCCTTTAATTTTTTTTCCAGTAATGTAGGCTATTTGTATGTCAGGAAGGAGAGTTTAAATAAAAACAAAGTAAATACCTGTTACAGTATATTATTGTTTTGCGGAGATCATGTGTAAATGTGTAACCATTCCGATTTTTGATAATGTATCTACAGTTTTTAATGCAAGTAATTCCATAATTTTTGTATTCGTGTTTTTTTCTTTATATTTTTCAAAAGTTGAATGTTACATTGCATTCAAATAGGGATTATGGTGTTATTTTTTTCAAGAATTCATGGCGTATTATAATCCTTTTGCAAAATATTCACTTCTTGAATAAATCCAGACTGTGTCGATAAATTTCTGATGTGTTGGTGTAGATTCATGTGGCAGACGTATTAAGTTCTCAAGAAATAAAAGAGCCTTTTTAAATTTAATATAAAAAGCAATCTTTTCTGTAATAATTTGCATGACTGTTATTGGTGTTGATTTTACGTTACCAGTGATTATTTGAGCCGTTCAGAGCAGAAGTAGTGTAAGTCAAAATTAGGTAATGAGGTTTAAAGTAAAAATTCTGTAAAATACAGAGCAAAGTAGCAATTAATATATCCTTCGTGCTATTCACTGACTACTAATAGTTTATATAAATTCAATATTAACTGCTACTTTGCGCTGTATTTTACAGAACGTTTACTTTAACCCTCATTACCCATTTTTGACTTCTGCTCTGAAAATAAAATTAGGCCTACATTTTCTGAGTTAATTGAAGTTACAATTTTTTCAACAAAGTTGTGTATTCATTTGTTCTCACCTACGTCATAATAACAGTAAGTGCATGTAAATTACGTATTATATAGGTAGGGTAAGTTAAAATTAAGCTTATGTGTGAAAACTGGAAATGTAATGTAAAATGCGGTAAACTTCCCATAAAAATTTAAACCATAATATCAGCACTATTAGAGACTCAAAATAATAATAAAAAAATTGAAAAATAATGAACGTCATAAATCAGTGTCTGTCAAATTAAGGTTTAAATCTTCCCCTTTTTTATTTTTAAGTTTACCTCAGCGGCCGAGTTTACCCCAATTTGCGGTATGGAAAATAGTTAATTTCTCAGGAAGTAGGGAGAGGAGTCCACCACGCGATGTACCCTACGAGATATGCCCTACAATTTTGACTCTTCTCACAGGAAATATAGAGTTCCAATGGTTTATAAATATATTTAGGAATGAATTGAATTAACTGTCCACGTACAAACAATTATATTATTTCAAACCATGATACGTGATCAGGGCCATGATTCAGTTGTAAGGAGCAGAAAGAATTACGTTTATTCCCAGCTTCTGAAACTTGTAGATTAACTGCATGTGAAATTCTTCCAGGATTCTAAAGTAGAATTAGTAAGAACCATATACACTTATTGTATAGCATAAAAATATAAAATAAATTACGCAAAACCCGTTTTCTGATGTGTTATCATATGTCGTGTGCACACTTTTAACTTGCCTGCCGCTAGAGGGCTACTGTCGCTCCAGCTGTCAAATGTTGGCATATTTCATACGTGAGTTGCGTGACTGTATCTATTAGACTGTGGCATGACTTCTTGATTTTACTGTAATATATAACGCTTACGTTATGTTTAATTTTCATTATGAATGAGCCTTTACACGTCAAAAATTGGGAAGACAGTATTTCATAAAAACTCATAAAATAACTATTTTTCTCCTTAGTGCTAGATAGTAAAAAATTCAAACTTTTTACAACCAACTACTAGAATTACTAGATGAATGGATAGAAGAGAAATCTCAACCTGCCTCTCGGCCGAGTCATTCTCAGGTTTCGGTTACGCAGAGTGTGTGTTATTGGCGATACCATGCAGTGCATTATCTATAATTCGACACATATTAATGTAAATCATTATTAAATATAAACAGTTAAAATATCATTTGCTCATCCATATTAAGAAAGAAGACAGTGAAACTACTGCAACTGCTGCCTTCTTTCAAATATTTATCGTACCATTGAAGAAGTGACGAAACACTCGGTGCAGTCTCCTTCGACAAATGAAGATGCTCTTTTGTCGGATGCTATTTTTTAGTTCTTCAAAGTTATGCAGATTATTTGTTGCGCACATTATCTCCAGAGATATAAGTCAAAAGGGGTAATTCTACCAAAAGTATCTTATTTTTGTTTTGTTCTGGGGATCTTACGATATGTCCTATTCACGTTAGCCTTTTTAGCTTTGATTTTTTGCAACTGTTTTTCGTTTGTTAATTGGGTCGCATACTGCAAAAAATACTTTTCTCAAAATATTACTTTCAAAGAGTTTCATTTCGTATTCATCTCTTTTCGCGATTGTCCAGGGATCAGATACATTAATCAATGTAGGTGTAATTAGCAATTTTTATATGTGCAGTTTTTTCTTGAAATTAATTTAATCTTCAAGACGTTTATTAAAACATATTGACATCGATTTGCATTCTGAATTCTAATGCTAGTTTATTTTAAATTGTTAATCAAATTTATTTGTGTTCCTTACTTACTGTACTTACTTTCTTACAAATTGCTTTTAGAGAACCCGGAGATTCATTGCCGTCCTCACATAAGCCCGCCATCGGTCCCTATCCTGAGCAAGATTAATCCAGTCCCTAGCATCATATCCCACCGCCTCAAATCCATTTTAATCCCAAGTATTGGTATTTAAAATCATCAACTTTTCAAAATGTAAGCTATTTGTGTTAATGTTTAGGTGATTGCATGAAGAAAGGCTTCGAGAAACTATTACCGGTAAATACTTTTGTTTTTCAGTAGGCCTATTCATTTCCAAACTAGTTGCAGATATAATATTGCAGAATTTTATTCAATTTTAACAACTTTTATGTTATATTCATTTTTTTTTTCAGTAATACTAAATAGTCAGTACAAGCCAGGCCTGGACGTTAATATGTCAATTGAGGTATTACTGCAGCCTGCAGACTACTTCCCATTTCACATTCCCCGACAGAAACAGTAACTTTTATATATATATATATATATATATATATATATATATATATATATATATATATATATATATATATATATCGGACCGATAAGAGTAGATCTGAAAGCAAGCATTGCTGAGTGACGGATTATACAGGGACATCATTTTATTTTTACTTCAATTTTTATTGCACCTGCGTTTTTGAATGTACTTCACTCCCACCCCTTCCACTAATGAAGTTCAACCGTCCTCCACACAGATTCAAGATCGCATATACAGTCATAGTAGCCTTACGGTCATAGTAAACAGTACGTTCCAAAAATATGTTCGCGTTTTCCAGACGAAAGAGCTTTCAATATTGGATCATTTTCGCACAGGTATGGAAATACTGTCGTCCATTTGCTTACGTCGTATCCCGGTTTCCCCCACCAGCTTTTATTCGCCAGCTAGTGGCTGGGCTGTCTTAGCTCTTTTCTGAGAACATTAATTTCTGTTAGGAATTGGACGTCTACGTAATATTATACAACTGTTTAAAATAACAAATAAAAAGGCCTCCTTAAGTAATTAATTGTCACGTGATTTCCTCCCTTTCTACGACTCTACGACATAACCACTTGGCCGGACAGTAGATAGTATGTCTGAGTAATTTTATCTTTTTGGATCGGGCAGAAGTGAAGATTGAATTTACAGTACGTAAGGTACTCTTTTATACATAGAGTAGGTACAAAATTATTTCAACATGAGTTACTAGTACAAAGAACGAAACTAGTAATTGGGATTAGGTACAGTAGTCTGTAGTGCGATAATATGTACGTTAGAACTGAAGCCTGTATCGGAATGAACGGCCACCATTTTTTAAAATGTGTTTAAATATCCATATTATGATAATTTTTCAATTTAACTTCATTCTCTATATTGTACGCTAATGTACTATAGACAGTATAATATACACTTAATAATGAATACGTCCACATGGACAGCTCAGTTCGTGAGTAAAAACACTCATTGTTAATACTGTACTGTATTTTGATTAAACAAAAACCTAATGAAAATGATGAAACTCAAAAACGCAATATTTCCTAGTTTACGTAAATGGATGAACTACTTTTCTTCTCTCCTTTACCTAGTAAAGTGATTCGTTTGTACATTACGCCAGTATCGTCGAACTCCAGTCGTGGAAGGGGATTGCAAACGGCGTTGATGCAGAGGTATAGGCAAGTTAATATTAGAAATGTTAGTAAAAATAAAATAATGTCCCTGTATAAGGCATGCATCATAGCTTTCGACTTTCGCTAGTTGCGTAAAATTCACCACCGAAGCAGTGAAGCGGAAAGGATATGGGCGGGGGCATCTCCTTTCCTTTCTTCTTCCCCTCTTATGTCCAGGGCTGCCATTGTATTATTAATTTATTAATAATATGTTAGGGTAAAACTAAAAATTATGAAGTTACGGTTAAGACTGCATATTTTTTTGAACACTTTCTAGGCCTATATTAAGTAGACAGGATCTTACGTTGGTGGTCAACCTATTGAGGAAAGCCCGTGCGTAGAAGTGGAGTTTTGTTGGTCCCATGATAATGCGGACAACTAAGACGGCCATGTTAAGAGTGGTTAATTTTTTACTTTACTTTTTTCTTTGGTGTCTACAGAAGGTAAAGAAGAGGGAAAGCATTTATTTTAGTATGTGTGAATACTCGCTCTGAGTGGTACACACTTTCGTACTGACGTCATGAAGTAGATAGCAAGGCCATGTTCCTGAGAGAAAAATGTTGTTACGTAAATATGCGCTGTACTTTGTAATCAAAAGATAAAAACCTTTTCTGTGTCAAGTGTTTCACTTCCGTGTATGCCATTCAACTTCAGCACGCCTCAGTACGGTAGGCCTACTGTTTATTAAGACGTAATATCATTATGGTCTAAATCTCAATGCAAGAACATCAGTGTGGTTTTAAAGATACAGTAACTGATTACTAGACTTCGTGGAATTGTCACGAGAATCGTAAGGTTTACTACGCACTGTATGAGATGTGCAACGGATGGAGTATGCCTCTTATGTAAACACTGAGCAGTACACTGCGGTTACAATAAAACCTGTATCCTGCATTCAAGAAATATAATGAATGATCATTGAAGTAGGAAACTTCTAAACATGTAAATACACAATTATTTTCTAGTGAGATAAATTAACTCTTAAAATCTAATGTAATATGCTCACATCATCCTTGAATATGTGCATTGCAGTGAAGAGTTACGTACATTTTGAGCGACTGCGATGGTCACTCAAACAGTTTTTATATTGAGAAAATGTACGTTCAACATCACACGATGTAATAGGTGCATATTTGAAGAACGGAAAGTCACTACTTTTTAGTATACCAACTTCAGACGTCTTGTCGTGACCTCATAGTACATCATTTATAATACGAAGTTGTGAATAGGCAGAATTTTTAGCAATAATGTTTCTCAACTTACATTTCACTTTTTCTGAAATTAATGAATTGTTATTTTGGATAACGGTTTGTGATACTTTATACACTATATTAAGGGCTTCTGAGAGTTATAGTTTAGACGATTCTAACAGGATGATGCTTTTGGACACGATTTTAAAATTAAAATCAATGAACAGAATATCTTCCAATAGCTGTTCAGAAGGCTGCAACAGCAAAACCGTCTGTGCTATCCAATGCATATACCGTATTACCTCCATTATTTTGCCGTAATATTTTGCATAATAATTAACAGCATCCAACAACCACGTTTTCTAACGGGTCAAGACTGGTTGCGGGGGTAAGGGTATTCCAGGGGCAATTGTTTGGAACAGCAACACTCTCATTGTAGTATGTTTGATTGAATGCTTGTCTGCACTGAACAAATGTTAAGCTTTCACTATTCCAACCATAATAATGCAAAAACAAGTGCTTACATAGGTATACATTAGCTGTAGCTGCTCTATCTATTTGGACCGGTCACATCTCTTAACATGAACATTAACTTACGAGACCGGGAAGTCGCTCACCTCTTCTATACTACCGTACATCGGCAACCTGATTGCATGCTGCGTGTGGCAATTCAACGAAGTCTACTGATTACAGTTTTACGCAGGTAAAGAAGTTTTACAATCATACATTGTGTGTTCCTAATTTTATGAATATAAAATTTTGTTTTAATCGTTAGGCCTATAGTACAGGACAATTGAAGAGTGTGATCCCAAAACGCGTTCAGCCCGTTTTTATGAAAGGACTGGGCTAATTTTTTTTATCCACCGGCAGTAGCTGCCCGCGGTTACAAAAAGTTGGCAGTTCTGCATGAAAAAATAAGTGTATTCAGCAAACGCATGTAATCATAGCTCGCCTTGTCGTAGTTGACTGTGCACCCGAATATTGTGCTCCAAGTATCCGCGCGCCTTACCCATCCCCTGCGCAACACCTCCCACCCGACACAACTAAACGACATTTCATACAAGTTGAGAGGATGTGAAGGCATTTCTTTCCCCTTATACTTGCACCTAGTGCGTCAGCGACAGAGATGGTAGCTGTTACCTCTTATACCTGCACCCCCAAGCTGGACACACGAGAAAATAAAATATTAAATAAAGTACTAAGTAAATAATAAAATACAGCCATACAGATGTTTGACAATTACATGTTTGGGCATATTTTAGTGCCGTTCATACAATATTTTCAACTAATAATTAATTAAATGAAGGAATGTTAGCTTCTAAACGGCATTTCTTGCAAGTTGAGAGGGCGCGAAGACATTCTTTTCCCCCTCCCTATTCCTCAGATACAGCTGTTACTTCTTATACCTGCACCCCCTACGCTGTACACAGAACAAAATAAAATATTTAATAAAGTACACTAGGGGATATAAAATGCAGCCATACAGATGTTTGACAATGACTTGTTTCAGTATATTTTAGTGTCATTGTTATAATATTTTCAACTGGCTACTAATAAAATTAACGAATGTTGGTTTGAATGTTGGGGAGCGACACAGTGCAGATTGTCCCAGTGTGTATGTCGCAGTGTAGCAACTAGCGGTGGAGAAAACATTTATCTTTTGCCCTGAGTGGTTTGAGATTTGTTTCGTCCTGACAGTTTACTTCGTAGTGTTTTGTGAATATCGGTATAGGAAATAGTGTACATAGTGTAGTGTTAATTTCTTATACAAGTACATAGTTTTTTTATTTAGGATTAGGACCGTATTTTATCGTAGTTTGTAAATTATTTAACGAACATTATGGGTTCCATCAATGTTATAAAACATAAAAAAAAACAATGCGAAGTGGTCAGAAGAGATGTGTGTTGAATTTATTTCAAACGTTATGTACTGAAAATCCAACTTACAGTTTAGAAAAGGTGGCTGAGATAACGGGGAAACTGACGGGAGTGGGAAAAGCAAGTGTTTATCGCATCAGAAGAGAGGCGAAGATGAATGACAATAAATTAGAGAGTCCGGTGAAATTTCGCAAAACTGTTCCACTATTAGAAAAATACGACGAATTCACAAAATCAGCAATAAGATCTAAAGTTCGCCAATTCTTTTTTCGTCAAGAACTGCCAACTTTAGACAAAATATTAGCTGCTGTGAACGGTGATGAAGATAATAGTGATAAGATAAGACGTAAAAAGGTATGTTAATTTAAATTAATTCTTGATTTCCTCACAAAACAGATTATGAAAGTCTATAAAAATATTTCTAGTTCTAATTTTATTATAATGCATGTCATAATACAGGCTTTGTATTATAATGTTATTATTCATAATTCCACTTAAATTCACTGCATAGTACTATAATTTGTGTAGCTGAACGTAGAAACGCATTACTACTGGTTCATTAGACCTATGCTTATTAAGATCGAAATACTTAAATTTAATATGTCAGTTGTACGCCTGTTTTAGTATTTATTTCTTCTTACGTTACAAGTAACTGTCGTATATTGAACTCATTAAATATTTTAATATGCAAATTATTGATATAGATAGTAATAAAAATAGAATTGACTTCTTAGTATAGACTTTCGAAATATAGATTTTGACACTTTGTGTTGTAAGTCAATTAGTCGAACGTTTTTACGACGGACTGTAGCACCTTCCCCTTCACTGACGGTAGAGAGAGTGAATAGAGGGGAAAGCCTCTCAACCAAACTGAAATAGGGATTAGTATGCATTTAGAGGGGAACGACACAGTGCAGACTGTCCCATTCTATATGCCGTAGAGTAGCAACTAGCGGTGAAGAAAACATTTATCTTCTGCTGTCAGTAGCTTTTTAATGTGCCTGTTGATTTTAACAACAATGAAAATTAAATATAAATGCTTAGTGTAGACTTCCGAAATAAAGATTACTGGTAGGCCTACAAATGTTAAATAATGAAATTTGTCACTGTGTTGAAAGTCAAATAGTCGAATGTTTGTGAAATGGACAGAAGCATCTTCCCCTTCACTGATGGTAGAGAGTGTGGGTAGAGGGGAAAGGGCTATCAACCAAACTGAAATGGGGTTTAGTCGCTTAGTGGAGGATATGCCCCACATGTTGATACCTGAAAGAACAACCATCAGGAACTATCTATCGAACTCCTACCGAATTTCGTTACGCCAACTTTTCTAGCCTACATCCGTACCGACAGATGAAATAATAAGACACTATCACGTCAAAAGCTGGGAGTTCCTACAGATTTGCAATAAAATATCGTGCCCTAACTTGACTAGCTTGTGAACGTTGAACACACACACACACACACACACACACACACACACACACGTACGTACAGTACGATTATTTAGTCATGACAGTCGCCGGAGATGTGCGTCTAGGTCAGGCTAGTCCATTTAGTTACGCCAAGGGGTGTTTGGGTTATTCACTCGCTTGCCTTCGGAGCGATCATGCGTGCACTAGAGCGGTATGTTTCCAGTACAATTAAGCTGTATTGCATTCCTTTACCGACCGCTCGCCCTTATCTCTACTCCGGAACTCTCTCCACTCCCCCTATTACTTCCCCTCTTTCGCGTCGCTGAGCTGTCAGGACTAAATAATCGGTCTGTACGCACGTACAAATGTATGTATGTTTTTTTTCTGTAACCCCTGATCAGTATATAACAGATTGCTCAGCCTTATAGGCTTTGACGGCAACAACTTTTATCAGTTTCACTGTGCTGCCATCTAGCTACTGCATAAGAAGTCGCGTTTTAACTCTCATTTAAATTGCATGGAGCAACTGTACTTCCATCTAGCGGTCGTTCCCAATCGACGGTGACGATTCCGGTGGTTCTCTTTCCACATGTTACTGCTTTTAACATTGGGATGGCCACTCTGTTATGTATGTATGTGATCTGGGCTGTAACTCTCCATGTTTCCCACTCATTACGTTAGCCCCACCATTAACACAGAACAATTAATTTATGTGGTTCAATATCTGGCTGACGATTGATCAGATGCAAAAAAAAAAAAAAAAAAAAAAGAACAAAACAAAACAAAAAAAAAAGTCTATTGAAGTTTTATTTGAAACACAGAGTTTCTGTAATGAGAACCAATGCGAAGTAACTCTAGTTTGTAATGAAATTCAACAAGTCCGATTCGAGTTTGAAAATAATATAATACCATTTCTTATCATAAATATAAATTGATTAAACACCGTCCCAACAGATTACGTCGACTTTACTAAATGCATCGACTCAGTAGTAGGTTAAATAAACATTTGTTACTATGATAGGGCCTACCTGAATATTTACATTAATAATTTTATTTTGTAAAAAAGTGTCCTCATTTTGAAGATCGATTGTTATACTCTTTCTTTCTTCGTTTGCTTAACGTCCCCTTTTAATCGATTTACATACCACTGAGGGTAGGTGAAGGAGATTCAATTGATCGTACACTAGACATTCACAAGTGCGGGCCTCCCTGGTCATGGGATCGGCATGACGCCGGACCACCGCTGAGCAGTGGCGTAGCGTCAATGTAAGCTAAAAAGCTCAGCTTCCCCAGTTAATAATAATTTCATAATAAACCTGCCGTTTATGAACAAAATTATTTATTAATTTTAATAGAGATTATATTTATGCGTTAAATATTGTGATGCGGCAGCTCAGGATGATTTGTGATGCAGCAGTAAACAAGAAGCCTGCACACGTCAGCTTCCAAGCAGACTAGTTTCTTTCACTCATTCTTCTATGTAACCCAACCCGCAGATTCTCCATCCCTTTGTAACTAAACTACCCTTGTCACAAGGCACGGAAGAAGCTAGCTTTTACATTGAAAGTTTCCGAGTTATCCCTTTGGTGAGGGTTTGTTCAGTTGAAGTGTTAGTGTGCATTGTGGCTGATATAATAAATAATGAGTGAAATAACAGTTCCTGACACCAATTTACTTGAATTTTTAGGACAATTCTATTATCAAGACTGACTTACAAACAAAAGTGCGATTTAAAAAACAAATGACCGTGTCTTGTTGTTAGAGATATGTGTAAACCATGAAATCATATTTTACTACGTACCATTTGAGGTCATGCCTTATTGGTGTTACGAGGTTCCAACCAATCTTCGGACTGCTGGCTTGACATTGACTACTATTTATTTTAAGACTATATTTTTGTAATACGTTTTCTCATATGTACATGAAAGAGAACTTGAGTTAGCTTCCCCTGCTCAAAATTTCATGCTACGCCACTGCCGCTGAGACATCACAAGACAACGGACAAACACTCAGTCCCGTGGACAGAAGATTAATAATTTCTTCAATTGCCACGCCAAGAATCGAATTTCAGACCGCTTATGGGAAACGCAAGCACTATTCACCTCAATTATCGTATTCTTTATTTATTTGTGTATTTATTTACACGTAGTTTCTCAATCACTTCTTTTGTTCGTTATTTATTTGTGTATTATTTTCACGTATCTTCATCAGTTCTTTTGTTATTGTTTGTACATTTATTTGCATGTATTCCTTTTGAGCAGTTATTTTGTTCATTATTTATTTATGTCTACACATGATCTCTTGTTCAGTTCTTTTGTTCGTTATGTATTTTTGTGTTTATTTACCCGTACTGTAGGCTTTTGTTCAGTTCTTTTGTTTGTTATTTATTTATGTACTAGCCGTACCTGTACGCTCCGCTGCACCTGTTAGAAATAAATATAAAGTAATTACATAATTAAAATAGGACATTTGATCCAGGGAAAATTCGTGTTTGTTAGAAGGATAAATCGTGTGTATTTTAACATGATTCAATTGAGCTTAATTAAAATTTGAATTATAAAATAATGGATTGCTAAGCTAACGTACTATTACTGCATACTAAATCAAAACACTCTCGTTGTTTGTTAATTCTCTGAGATGAAAATGAGTGTGTACATAAATATTATTTTAAGAAATACAGAAAACGAATGTACAAAATAACCTATCAAATTTTCTGTGCATAAGAAGCTATTTTAATATTACCTGTCCTCGATTTACTCAGAAGTTACTGTAATAACATTATAGCATTATGTCCATCTAGAGAAACTACACTTTCCAATGGTGAAATAATAATTAATTATTATACAAATCGGTTAATTCAGCTTCCGATATTACTTCCTACAAATACACAAACCTCCTCTGTAGGCTATGTTTAATAGCTTTCGATTGTTGTTGTCCAAGGCCCCTTATAGACGAAGTCATTTGTTCTTATTTCATTGCACCGTCTTAGATGGCGTTATTTTAATTTTAAAACTCATTTATCTCATTAAATATCAGTCCTATCAAAATTTTGTAAGGGATAAAACTTATCGTAAATCATTTTTAAAGAAACTTTTGTTATGTAACATTTTTTACAAAAATCAATAATATTATTTATTTAATTCAGGCCCCCTTATAACCCCCCTTTTAAATAAAGTATTTTGAATGCCACATAGCCTAAAATCTAAGTTACAACGAACTTAATTTATATTCCAATTTTCATATAAATCGGTTTAGTCATTATCGCGTGAAAAGGTAACAAACATCCAGACAGACATACAAACAAACATTTCAAAAAAGCGATTTTCAGTTTCAGGGTGGTTTATTATATATGTTAGGACTAATTATTGGTAATTATAGACGAGATGTCGCTGAGTCAATGATTCAATTTAATGAACGACTCCTGTTGCTAGGTGACTCGCTCAGAATTAAATAGTTCACTTAAAGCAACGATTCTTGTTGCTAGTGACGCTCAGAATTAAATAGTTCACTTTAGTGAATGATTCTTTGGTGACTCCTGTAATCAAAGATGATTTGCTTATTGTTTATTACACGCACATGATGTAAATAGTGGGGTATCGGGGCTGCAAGTCCCGATGATGATCCGACGTGTAGCACATGATGTAAAAAGCGGGGTATCGGGGCTGCAAGCCCCGATGATGATCCGACGTGTAGCACATGATGTAAAAAGCGGGGTATCGGGGCTGCAAGCCCCGATGATGATCCGACGTGTAGCACATGATGTAAAAAGCGGGGTAATGATCCGACGTGTAGCACATGATGCAAAAAGCGGGGTATCGGGGCTGCAAGCCCCGATGATGATCCGACGTGTAGCACATGATGTAAAAAGCGGGGTAATGATCCGACGTGTAGCACATGATGTAAAAAGCGGGGTAATGATCCGACGTGTAGCACATGATGTAAAAAGCGGGGTATCGGGGCTGCAAGCCCCGATGATGATCCGACGTGTAGCACATAATGTAAAAAGCGGGGTATCAGGGTTGCAAGCCCCGATGATGATCCGACGTGCAGCACATGATGTAAAAAGCGGGGTAATGATTCGACGTGTAGCACATGATGAAAAAATCGGGGTATCGGGTGGAGGTCAGGGTTTTGGATGGCTCGCAAGCAACAAGTTATACTAAATATGTTTAGGATTAGTGTAAAACTGGCATATGTCTCCTATAGTGGGCGGGACATAAGTAACATTCACCTAATTGAACACTTCTTTAACTGAACACTTCTCACAATCATTGTTCTCATTGTAATACGAAGCTAGGTAACACGCTCAGAATTAAAGTACCAATAGTTCATTATAAATGAGTGATTCCTTGGTGACCGCTGTATAGTTCACTAGGTATACTATTCACTGTTAACTGAAGATTTCCTACAATTATTGTTCGTATTATAATACGTAACACTGTATAGTTCGCCAAGTTTTTCTTTCAATAATTGAACACTTCCTAAAAAAAAAAAAAAACATTGTTCGTATGACACTATCACTCATTGCTGAGGAATGTAGTCTTTAGGTTTTAATCCTTCTGTTCCGTACCCTGGATATGTGTCGTGGATATGCTGTAGAAACTGCGGAAACATTTCACTGGGTGTAGTCATTCCTTTCAGTTTCTGTTGTTCTCGATATAGGAACTCATACACGTATAAATGATCATTTTCACTTTCCCTGCCTTCTCTTTTTAAAAGCGATTTCAGCGTTTTCCACATTCGTTCCACTTTTTGGATGTGCACAGAACGATCATCTTCACGTACAAATTCTATCGAGTTATTCACAACTTCATGGATATATCCTTCATCTTTCAAATCACTGTAAGACTTCCAACCATCCGTCATAATTTTAGTATGTGGTTTGATGAATGACTTAATTATGGGTATCAAGGTATTTTTATCTCTTGTTTACACTTTCAATACAAACGATTCTTTCGTCTCTCTATCGATACCTCCAAAAACCTATACGCTATTTTTCTCGTTTTTGAGAAGTCTGCCCCTTTTATATGTTCTGGTGTAGAAATGTGTTTCATCTAATTCCACGATGTGTCCTTCTCCTCCTATGGGTTTGGTATTTTGTGTAATTATAACATAACATATTTCTCTGCAGAAACAGAAATAATCTAGTGCAGTACTGAAGTGAACTTCTGCCTCTGAAGCAGCTATCTGAAGAGTTGTTTGAAGCAACCACATATAAATAAGAACCAAGCTTTGACGTATAGTTATTTTTGTGTTTTCGAACCACGTGTTGTGGGTTATAGACGTTTTCTGTTTACACTTCAAACAGAATGAATAGTTAGAGTATTTTGTCCTTCTCTGCCAATTCACACTATCGCTTGATTTGCAACTCACACATTTCTTTGCACTTTTGTCAGGTATTAGTTTATGCGACATGGCGAAATCAGTCTCTTCTTCTTCTTCACTGCTCAAATTACTGAAAAGTTTTCTTAAATTACAATTATTTTTACTTTCCATGGCTAATGCACTAAATTATTAGTACTGTCGTTACGTCGTAGTATCTTGAAAATGGCGCTTCAACCAACAATGCTTGTTTATCAGGTTGCTTTGGAAATGTGACGTCATAGATAATGTACGCCAATGTTGTCCTCTTTATGCACATTTTTCCAGCTTTTTTTTTTTGCTATAAACAAGTAAATTATTAGACTCCGGCCGTGAAAGCCTACACTGCAAGTAAATTATTGTTTTTTAAACGTCAAGAATACCTATTTTAAACTTTATTTCACAACGTAGCTTTTTAGCCGAGCGTGTTAAGGCGAGGTATTATGGCGCCAGAGGTCCCAGGAACGAATCCCATCCAAACCGCCAAGGTAAGTAAAATTGGATTTGTATGATATAGTAGTATAGTTTGAGATATGTAGAATTACGTGACAATAGATGTAGTAGTAAAATAAAAGTAGAAACATGTATAGGAGAGAAGTGGTACAATAAGAGGTAGGGACATCTAGGAGAGAGAGAGAGAGAGAGAGAGAAGTTGAAGAGAGAACAGAAGGGGAGACGTGCAGACGTGCCTTAAAATTATTTTAATTCAATTCAAAAGAATTGAATCAAGAACTAATTCAATTGAATCATTGACTCAGCGACATCTCGTCTATAATTAATTAATTTTTGGAAAATCGAAAACTACCAGAAAAATTTCGGCTACAGATTTATTATTAGTATAGATGTTTATTTACACGTGATCTTTTGTTCATTCTTTTGTTTGTTATTTATTTTTGTGTTTATTTACACGTAGTTTCTTTGTGAGTTCTTTTGTTTGTTTGTTTGTATATTATTTATTTGGTTCGTTATGTGTGTATTTACGAGTATTTACCTTTTGATCAATTATTTTGTTCATTATTTATTTATGGGTAGGCTATTTACACGTAGCTAGTCTCTTGTTCAGTTCTTTTGTGTTATTTATTTTACTAGCCGTACCCGTGCGCTCCGCTGCACCCGTTAGAAATAAATATAAAGTAATTACATAATTAAAATAGGACATTTGATCCAGGGAACATTCGTGTTTGATAGAAGGATAAATCGTTTAATATGTTACTTAATTTAAATTGTATTTAAAATATTAAAATGCGATCATTTTGATCCAGAGACCACTCATTTGGCGCAATGACAATTCCTTTAACACGTTTCTTAATAGTTATTACCAATTATTTTTGGAAAAGCGAAAATTAACAGAAAAATTTTGGCTACAGATTTATTATTATGTTTATATTATATTATATTATGAAAAAGTGTGTTGATAACGGATGTACTCGAATTAGAAAGTTTTTAATTTGTTGTGGGAGCTCTTGAATCTCAGGAGGAACAACTTTTACAACAGCGCAATATAATCTGCTTGGCACATTACCCAATTTTTTTGCATTGCATTTATTGCATATGTATTTTATGTATTTTAACACGATTCAATTGAGCATAGTTAAAATTTGAATTATAAAATAATGGATTGCTAAGCTAACGTACTATTACTGCATACTAAATCAATACACTCTCGTTGTTCGTTAATTCTCTGAGATAAAAATGAATATGTTCATAAACATTATTATAAGAAATACAGGAAATGAATATACAGAATAACCTGTCAAGTTTTCTGTGCATAAGAAACTATTTTAATCTTACCTGTCCTCAATCCACTCACAAGTTACTGTAATAACATTATAGCATTATGTCCATCCAGAGAAACTACACTTTCCAATGATGAAATAATAATTAATTATACAAATCGGTTAATTTAGCTTCCGATATTACTTCATACAAGCACAGAAACATTGTCTGAAGGCTATGTTTCATAGCTTTCGATTGTTGTGTCCAAGGCCCCTTATAGACGAAGTCATTTGTTTTTTATTTCAATACACCGCCTTAGATGGCAGTTATTTTAATTTTAAAACTCATTTATCTCATTAAATATCAGTCCTGTCAAAATTTTTCAGAGAATAAAACTTATCAGAAATCATTTTTAAAGAAACTTTTGTTATGTAACATATTTCACAAAAATCAATAATAAGCGAGATATTTCGATTTATTTAATTCAGGCCCCCTTATAACCCCCTTTTAAATAATGTATTTTGAATGCCATATAGTCTAAAATCTAAGTTACAACGAACTTAATTTATATTCCAATTTTCATCGAAATCGGTTCAGCTATTATCGCGTGAAAAGGTAACAAACACACAGACAGACAGACAGATATGCAAACAAACATTTCAAAAAAGCGATTTTCGGTTTCAGGGTGGTTAATTATATATGTTAGGACCAATTATTTTTGGAAAATCGAAAATTACCAGAAAAATTTCGGCTACAGATTTATTATTAGTATAGATTTTATTTACACATAGTCTTTTGTTCAGTTTTCTGTTCGTTATTTATGTGTATGTGTTTATTTACACGTAGTCTCTTGTTCATTTCTTTTGGACGTTATTTATGTCGTTTATTTACATAATTATAGTCTTTTGTTCAGTTTTGTTTGTTATTTATGTAGGGCTATGTATTTATTTCACCGCTTGCTCGAACGCTGCAGCTATCGGATGCGTTCGAACAGGTGGTAGTTTATTTACGCGTAGTTTCTTGTTCAGATCTTTTGTTTGTTATTTATTTCTGTTTTTCGTTTACACGTAGTCTTTTGATTAATTCGGATTACGATTACCGCGACCCAAATTCGTGTGAGTGTAACGAATTCAATATGACTATAAAAACAGAATTTAACGGTTGTTAACAACATTAAAAAAATGACGGCATCAGAATTGTGACGTGATACCACGTGATACGTACATTTATTTATTCATTCAATTTTGTGTGGAATTGGAAGGCCATGACTTCCACACGTCATATATTATTGCGTTCGTGATGATATGATCGGTCCCATTAAGCAGGAGTTGACTTGAGTGAATCATTTAGTTTAGAGGACTGTCTTTGCATTTTTTGTACGTTCGCGTCAGTGTCTCAGAGCTCGTGCTTCCTTCTGACAGCAAGCGGTATCGTTCTGTGGAAGCAAAGGTAAGGCAAAACACGCATAGAATTCCTCACAGATCTCAGGTCATTATAATTTGATGTGGTAATAGATATTTCTAGACATCTGATAATGGGAAAATGCTTAGATAGTTTATGCGAATAAACTTTATGAGATTCTGAACGTAGTTATAGGCCTACATGAAACATAAAAAAATGATCAATATAATGAACAGTGTGTTGTTTATTTTTGTCTTATGTGCTTAAAATCTATTTTTTTTTTTAGTTTTAATTTATTCAGATTTAAATCACAAGACAAATGTAACAACTGCCGTATGTAGGCTATTTCTTTAGATATGTTTTACTAATAATATTACTCAATCGGTCGAATGTTTATTTGATATTTAAATGCATTATAATTTTATAATTAATCCTTTTTAGATTAATTACTTTCATGAAAGCAGTACCTAATTTATTATTGTGTTTCATTGTGGATACGTTTTTGAAGATTCATGTTCCTGAAAAGTTTCTCTGTAAGTCTGTTTCAGCAGTGCTACTTTGATTTCGTTTCTTAAATGCAATCTTTGGTGTATTTTGCTTGTGCGTATGTGTGTACAATATCGAATTTTTAAATTACTGTAATCTGAAAGTACGATCTTTATAGGCAATGGTAGCATATTTTTTTTTAGTTATGTAGTCGATGACAGTATCATAATGTGTCAATTATCCACGAAGCTATAGCCTACGTTTTATTTGTGGTGTCATCATCATCATCATCATCATCATCATCATCATCATCATCATCATCATCATCATCATCATCTTGAACACATCAGATTTAGGAGCCTTAATGTCCTATTCCGGAAAATTCAGCAATGAAAATGTTTCTGGTCTATTCCGCTTGGCTTTGGATGCCCCAAGTATTCGTTTATTTCTTAGATATTTTTGTTTTGTTTTTTTTTTTTAAGTTTTTCTAAACGAGTGAATCCTAGGCAGGGTTGGGAAGTTACGTAAAAAATTCACTCCTACACGACTTGTAAAATATGCGCAAAAATACGTAATTTGTCGTAAACGTAAAATGTAATAAATTCAAAACTTGTTTCAATTCACTAAATAAAGTGTTTTCAGATTATCAGCGTGTATTACTTGCGCTAATTCATTCTAGCTCTTCATATTAAGTCTTCATTTCGTCTGTCCTTTGAAATGATACTCCGACACCACACACTGTTTCCGCGCATTGCTACGACCGCGCCGATTCAAAGGCTGACGATTATTTTCATCACGTGAATTTTGTCACTGTGTTTTCCACGGATCCCATCGGCATCTTATGTCTTTATACAGTATTTTTTGCCTAACTCTTTATAACCTTGTAGCTTAATGTTTTACTCGTTCAAGTGCTTTGTGAGATCAACTCTGCCGCGTCCCCCTCCAAGCCGATTTACTCCCACCATAGGGGAAGAGGAAACGCACAGCTCATAGAGACCACTACACAATGTGCAGGTTTTCGGCATTGCTGGTATAATGACTATAGAGCCGTTATTGCGATCACTAATCTGCAGTTGCACACAGCATTCAAAACATAGCGCTTCCGTTGTCGACTGGCACATGACGTCATTTTTCTAGGATAGAGTTCACTCCAATCTGACCGGTAGGAGCATTTGGTTTCTGCGCACTATGACATGTTTGTTGCCGTGCTATAGAATCGGTTCGGTGACAAGGTTAGAGGGTTTGTTGAGGCTATAGTTATTCCTTATGCAAACAATTGGCTTGGCTTAAGTTCCTATGGCAGGATTAGGGTTTGTTGTGGCAATAATTATCCCTTGTACAAACGATTAGGTTATCTTAGCTTGGCTTAGTTCTTGGTTCAGTGATATTTTTAGAGGGTTTGTTGAGGCGATAGTTACGCCTTTTACAACAGTTAGATTAGCATGGCTTAGCTTATTCCCTAGTTCGTGACGTCACTATGTTCGTGCAAAGCTCAAGTCGCGTTGCATATATTCTAGATTTTGAACCATTTTATCGAAATTAGACACGAGTTCTGAAGCTAAAACGATTTAATTGTATTTTAATTTGTTTTAAAGGAAGAAAGTGCATAATTATAAAAACCAGAATTAACTAAGGATTAAGTTACATAACGTTATTACGATATGGGCTCGAAATACCATTTTATTCTGTTCAGATTTTCGTTTTAAATTAGTAACACTAATGAAGTAAAACCATAACTGACAATAATAATCAGTCTTAGGAAGTTCGTACCAAAACATTGTTTTCAGGTTGAGTGCAGCTAGGTGTAGGCCTCTAGATCAGGCCTGCAAAAGGTTTGCGCTCTCCGAGCCGGCTCACAGCTCATGAGCGGAATGCAGATATTAGCTGCGCTCTGTATAAGGGTGGACTGGAAGAAGGGGTGATCTCGTACAAAATAAACACAAAAGGAAGTAGATCCTACTATTACGAGTGCTTATGAAATGAATTCCCGTTCAGTGTTTGCAAAACTATCTTGGATTATTATTAATTAATAAAGAAATATTTATTTTACTGAAGTAATAGAAATTCTATAGCTACTTAAATGTAGGCCCTACAATATCATTTTGCTATATTTTTATTTATCAGTACATCAAAACGAGGTTTTATGCTGTTGCCGCTGAAAGAAACAGTAGCCTACTGATCGTAATGAAACATCAGTTACAGATGTTCGATGTCTGCCTTTATTAAAGTTGATTATAGAAAACAGTTGCTCACAAATATAAATGTTGAGCCAAACATAGCAATCATTTTCACAGCCAGCCTGTGTAGTCGTGGATATTATTGCTAATGTTCAGTCTTGTAAAACTCAACCAGGCTAGTAGCATTATTCAAACGATCTTTAGCCCTTAGGTCACATTGAAGATCAGTAATTTCGAGCTGTAAATCGTTAAATGTTATGTTCCGTCTTTTAGATTCCTCCATACTGTACTGTAGCAGTAGGTAATCAACGTGAAACAGTTACTGAGAATAGGCCTACACACTGCACTCCACTAGATAACTGAGTGGTCGTTTCCCTTTCCTCTACCTATAGCAAGTCTATGTCATTCTAACGTATCTTCCTCTCCGTTTCGGCGAGCGGTAAACACCGCTCTCCCGCTCCGAAGGAGCGCGCGAACTCGTAGAGCGTTGTTTGTGCAGGCCTGCTCTAGATCTATTGCGCTAGCAGTCTATACTCTGTTCATATAAACAAGTCACAGTATATATATCTGCAACTATGGGTGGATAACTCCAGTCAGTACATTACAATAACATGCACAGTAGAGAAGCAGTTTAATTACGTACTAACGTCCGTAATGGTGCTGTGCAGTTTAATAAGCGGTTTTTAACATAAGTTGAATCCTCAGTTGCACGAAGTTGAATGTAACTCTTCAAGAATTTGCTGGTAATCATAGTAACAAAACCTATGATCATCCATTATCAGGCAGTAGGCCTATATCTCACTTGACGATAATTATGTGTCAGGGGAAGAACAATTGTTTATATGCATCTGAAGTCTGATTATTAATTACAGTATGTAGCTAGTCAGTGATGTATACAATAGAGGTGGAAAAGAATTGACCACCCTATCTCATTGTCTTCTGGCTTAGTTTTCTCATAAGTGATGTCTTATTGGAGTCATTTGTGAGATTCAAACCTGTCTTCAGACAGTTAACTGAACAACAACGACATAGTAACAAATGGAGAAATATTTTACTGGAAATTATGTAATGTAGAAATATAATCTTCTTCTTCTTCTTCTTCTTCTTCTTCTTCTTCTTCTTCTTCGCTTCAAGGGTTAGGCAATTTACCCGTTCTGGCTTCACAGCTGTTGTCTCCAGCGTTTCCTGGGTTGTACTCGATCTCTTCTTCCCCTCGGCATATAGTTTAAGGCTACTTTGGGAAGTCTATTGTCTTCCATTCCAGTATTTAATATTAATACTATTAATATTATACTATTAGAAAATAAACTTCCCTGAGACTTAAGACATTAACATATTGTACCTAAATACTTAGGGGAGAGTCGGGTAGTATCGGACATCGGGTAATATCGGACAGTGAGTTTCTTTCATCTACCACACGATGATAGTACCTGATTGACATGGTTACGTTTCTGTGATGTCGCATAGAGAAACGTAACCATGTCATTTAGGTACTACCATATGGTGGTAGATGAAAGAAACGCTCTGTCCGATATTACCCGATGTCCGATACTACCCGACTCTCCCCTAAACTTATCATATTTCACAATATTTTATCTTAATTTCTGTACATGTATACAATTGGCAAAAAAATTATCTCATATGACTTGCTATCTTTTAGAACATCCTTATAAATAAACTTTCACCGAGACTTAAGACATTAGGCCTAACAAACTGTACCTAAATACTTAAAAATCATATTTCACAATGCTTTATTTTCATTCCTATACATGTACACAATTGACAGAAAAAAATACCTCAGATAACGTACTATCTTTTAGAATATCCTTATGTAAATATTATTACGTTCACTTTTAGCCAGTTTTTTTCAGCATCTTGTGATAAAAACACTTGCGTGTCCACGTAAGTTACTTTATATTATAATGACTTCATCTGCATGAATAAATTGTAGGTAAGCTTGCACTTCTGGATTTGCAGAAGATCGTTTTGTCATCTGTAGTAAAATTTGAATTATACCCTGAACCATTATCTAAAGAAACTAGTGACAATATTACCGCGTACTTTTGGCGTATTCAAGCTGCTTGTCTTATTTAAGAACGTTTCATAGCGTTCGACTTGTACACGGCTAAAGAAGTTTCACCTCAATAATACAATTATAAACAGTTAAAGATAGTGTACAGACAGTCTGTACGAAAATACAGGAAGGTACACAAGGCTTTTTAAATCCCCCCCCCCGCGCTCTATTACTAGTTTTTTAAAAAATCCTGAAATATTGCTTTCCATTTCAATGTCAAGACCCGCGGAATCGAATCGAACAGGATAGCAGGAAGCGTCGCGTCGAATCGAATTGAACCGAATCGATTCGAATAGAATTTATGAGGTAGAATATATTTATTCCACTGCCGGAACAGAATTTCTTGTTTCGGGTATGACCGTATGTTCTCGTGAAGCCTTTATTAAAAAACAAATGAGCCATATCCACTTTTGGTAGTGTAATTTGTTTATTGAAATTCATTGCTGAAACAGTACGTAGGCTATACAGAAAATTACAATTCAATAAAATTAACACAGGAAAATTAATAAATTTTGTTCAGAATTATTCGCTATTATATGACAAAACACAAAAGTTCTACCGTAATAATTATGCCCGTGATACTGCTTGAAGCGAAATAAGTAGATTAACGAAAACATCAGGTAAAACTTGAAATCCAAAGAAGCTACATACAGAAATTTTGTTTCATCTCTCAGAATATAGTGAAATAAAGTAAAAAAATGCATGTATAACCCTAATTTAAAATGTTATGAATTCAGTATTTCCTCTTCTTTTTCTGGATAAATATTTCTTCTCTTTCCGTCTCATCACGTAACTGCAAAAGCTTTATGCTATCCATTTCACTGCAACACGCTTCGATTCGGTTCGGTTCCATTAGATTCTAGTAGATGTGAGCGGCGGCAGACGGTTCGTTTCGATTCAATTCGATCCCACTAACTGGGAGCGGGCACTCGACAAAGATTCTCCTGCAAATGCTGAATCGACGTTTAGGCTATATTCTAAGATGGAGGGACAGTTGGAAGAAGAGGAGTTTGGCTTCAAGAAGGGGAAAGTTACGGGAGATGCAAATTGGACTGCTGCGAACAATCGGCGAAAGATATCTAGAGGAGAATAAAGAAGTATATATTAGTATTTGTGGATTTAGAAAAGACATTTGACAGAGTGGACTGAAATAAACTGATGGGGTTCCTGAAGAAAATAGGTGCGGATTGGAAAGAGAGGAGGCTGTTCAGTAATCTCTATGTAGAGAGAAGCGACTAAAAGCATTTGAAATGTGGATGTGGAGAAGAATGGAACGTGTGAAATGAACAAACAGAATAAGAAATGAAGTTGTGTTGGAAAGAGTGGGTGAATAGGGAATGATGCTGAAACTGATCAGGAAGAGAAAAAAGGAATTAGAGTCCACGGCAATTCGGAAGGCGGTAGTCTGCTAGCGTTTGCGTCGAGACAGATAGAGAGAGCAAGGCAGCATGCAACATTGCCACATCGTACTCCACGCGCACGTGCAATACAAATAGTGCAGGAGAGAATTAAAATTCTCAAAAGGCAATAATGACCTTAGCCGTTGATTACTGTAAGCATGACACCAAACAAACTCTCTTTTCCTCACTAACAATATTCTTTGCACGGTTCTCAATCCTACACGACATGCTTCTGCAATCGTTTCTTGCGCGTTGGCAACGTTGTAGCCAGCATCCAGATGGCCGGCAGTGTTCTGCTCGTCAGCGTTTTTAAAACAATTATGCACCTTAAACACTATTTTTCGCGCCTGTCTGTACAATACTTGTCTTTTTACAGTCTCTTATTCCATTTATTTATCTTGTACACACACACAGTAATTGTTAGTTTTACTTAGTGTATTGAAACACTCACATGTGAACAAACGAACTCGAGAAATACTTGTTATAGACTGATTCCGATTGGTTCTACTGTACAAGCTTGTGATGTCACATACCAGAAATGCTACAGCACATATAGCAGCTGACCGCCTTCCGAAATGCCGTCTAGTCTAGTTGGGTCACTGGCTGAGAAGAAACTACCTACCGGAGGATGCACTGGAAGGAATGACGGACGGCAGGAAAGTTCGGGGCAGAAGAAGATATTACATGATAGATGACATGGATCGTGGGTAGAGACTAAGAGGAAGACACAAAATATGAAATATTGGAAAATGCTGGGTTTGCAGTGAAAGACCTGCCATTAAGCAGAACACTATAAATTGATGAATAATGCCTATTTTATTTGCCAGGACTAGAGGATTTATTAGCATTGCACAAGTTTCGTCCTTATTTACGTTTCACTATGAACAAGCGAGCTTTTATATCAATTAATTAATTATTTCATTCATTACTCTTACCTCTTCCCCTCTCCCAGGGGATTACAACTATAATATTAAGAATACAATTAAACTATACAGTAATTACAATTAATATCATCATTCACCAAACACGAATTTAGGCCATAAGTTGACCCTTTTCGGTCTCAGCTAGACAGGTCTAAGAGTCGTTTTTTGTAGAAGGCCAGGTCAACATCTTCCTTGTGGATGATAGATCCTAATGTAATATAGCATTAGGTATCCTGGTTGGTGGCATTCGTGATACGTGTTGGAGCCATTTTCCCTATAACTGAAAAGTTTTTCTTCTAATGGCTGCATGTCGAGTTCCTCTAAAATGTCCTCATTTCTCTGCTGTTCGACGCATATATCTCATTTCAGCAGCTTTTAATCTACAGATGTCTTTCTTCTTCAGAACCCAAATTTACGTCCATATAGGAGAATTGGGAAGGCTAGTGTTTTATACAATTTTAATCTGGAATGTTAATATTACATTTACAATTACAATAAAAATCAAAGTATTATATAAAACAGTACCTGATTTATAAAGACTAGACAATTTCTTGTAGAAGTTAAGAACAAAGAAAATATTATTTACTGAAGTACAAATTAAACGTAGAATAATTTTATAAGGATGAAATTATCAGAGATTGAAATATTTTACGCTAGAATAAGAGAACTGCTTACAAGAAGCTATGAAATTAGTAGGCCTACGTGGCGGTAGAACATAACAGCGCCCACGCATGAATAAACGATATGATGCAATTATTTTGTTGAGACAGTACGAAAGATGAAATAGCTTCCCCGTTACCTCAGATCTCAGATTCATTCTTTTGCCTGTGACACAGTAGAGTCTGTAACAAATTGACCCGAACGCTCTATTTCTCTGTCGATATAATCTGCAAACATTCATACCTTTAAAGGCTAAATACAAATATAAAATTCACAAAGACAAGAAGAGGAAATAGCTGCGTCTTTTGCTCGCAGAAGAGAAGTTTGAAGTTGTAGGCCTATGTACTGTACCTCTCCCGATCTAATGTCTTGTGCACTTCAAAAGAAGTGAGAAACAAATGAAAAAATATTGGAAGATACATTTCTCTTCAGTCTCGTGGAAATCCTTCGCGTAAATCCTAATTATTATAAGCAGGAGAAAGTTAATGTCTAGGTGGAGATAGAGAACTTTTCCCAGAAATTGTCATGAATTCGGTAGATGCTGATTTCTGCCAGGATATTATGCAACCATGTTTATAGAGTATTCCACCCAAAGAGTTTGTAATATATAACTAGAGACACCAACGGCGCTAGTTTCGCGTACAAAATTGAACCGCTGTTCGGCCGCCATTAAAGGGAGTTGGTGCTTCGCCAGGAGTGCAAGCAGTTCATGCTTATTGAGGAGTACGAATAAATATAAGTACACTTGAAGGGAAATAATAAGGAAATGGTGAAATACTGCGCCGCAAATAATTGTTCGTACATATGTACTATTGTAGGATGCTCAGGAAACCATCCATATCTTAATATTTGGAAGAATGTTCCAAATGCAGTTCTTCCTTTGAATGTGTTTACAGAATGTCGGAATATTTATTGGATAAAGTTTTTCCAGAAACACATTAATCAGGTTTATAAGGTTGATTTCAACAATGTATGTCAAGGTTAGGTGCCATCACATTACAGTGGATTATAATAGCAGAGTGCATAAGAAAATCCTCATACTTTATGTCTAAAACTGTTTTATTTCACAATAAATGAACTAATCATGCAATTTTCGTTTTGTATAGTATGTACTTCTAGTTTTTGGTTGTATTAAATCCAAAGAAATTAGTGAAAATATAGCTGATGGCCTAGCTAGGCCTATTATTACCACTACTACTAGGTCTACTATGACCACTACTACTAGGTCTATTATTACCACTACTACTAGGCCTACTATTACCACTACTACTAGGCCTATTATTACCACTACTACTAGGTCTATTATTACCACTACTACTAGGCCTACTATTACCACTACTACTAGGGCTATTATTACCACTACTACTAGGTCTATTATTACCACTACTACTAGGCCTACTATTACCACTACTACTAGGCCTACTATTACCACTACTACTAGGCCTATTATTACCACTACTACTAGGTCTATTATTACCACTACTACTAGGCCTACTATTACCACTACTACTAGGCCTATTATTACCACTACTACTAGGTCTATTATTACCACTACTACTAGGCCTACTATTACCACTACTACTAGGCCTACTATTACCACTACTACTAGGCCTATTATTACCACTACTACTAGGTCTATTATTACCATTACTACTAGGCCTACTATTACCACTACTACTAGGCCTATTATTACCACTACTACTAGGTCTATTATTACCACTACTACTAGATCTATTATTACCACTACTACTAGGCCTATTATTACCACTACTACTAGGTCTATTATTACCACTACTACTAGGTCTATTATTACCACTACTACAAGATCTATTATTACCACTACTACTAGGTCTATTATTACCACTACTACAAGGTCTATTATTACCACTACTACAAGGTCTATTATTACCACTACTACAAGATCTATTATTACCACTACTACTAGGTCTATTATTACCACTACTACTAGGTCTATTATTACCACTACTACAAGATCTATTATTACCACTACTACTAGGTCTATTATTACCACTACTACAAGGTCTATTATTACCACTACTACTAGACCTACTATTACCACAAAACTAGGCCTAATACTACCACTAATACTAGGCCTACTATTACCACTACTACTAGGCCTACTATTACCACAAAAACTAGGAATACTGCTACCACCAATACAAGGCCTACTATTACCACTACTACTATGCCTACTATTACCACAAAAACTAGGCCTACTACTACCATTAATACTAGGCCTACTATTACCACTACTACTAGGCCTACTATTACCACAAAAACTAGGCCTACTACTACCATTAATACTAGGCCTACTATTACCACTACTACTAGGCCTACTATTACCAGTGCTACTAGGCTTACTATTACCACTACTACTACGCCTACTATTACCACTACTACTAGGACTATTAATACCACTACTACTAGGTCTATTATTACTACCAGTACTATTAATAGACCTATTATTACCACTACTACTAGGTCTACTAAGTATTACAAACTCTTTGATTCCACCTTAAGAAAAAAGCTTTGTTCTTACGGGTCTTGGCTAGTACACTGTTGTCATAAGATGCCTCCGTTAGTAGAAGGAGTGAGGTATAGTAGCTCTATCTCATTCTCTTTCTAATTCGTACAGTGTTCTAGCAAGTTTATCGCACACATTGAGTCCGTTGAAACGATAAAACAAACCTATTAATGCCATAATGATGCCTGCAAAAACATACATTGTATTTTATATACATTATAACTAGACTTCGGATATTTAGGCCATTAACCAACTTTGGACACCTCAAGTAGGCTCCATAATGATCGAAAGTAGGCATTAAAATACAGTTTTAGGGACCTAAAAAGTTACTAATACTACTACTACTACTGCTACTGCTACTGCTACTACTGCTACTACTACTACTACTACTACTACTACTGCTACTACTACTACTACTGCTACTACTACTACTACTACTACTACTACTACTACTACTAATAATAATAATAATAATAATAATAATAATTCATTCATTCATAGTGTTTTGCCCAATTGCAATTGCAAACCCAGCATACTTCAGGCTTTCCTATTTTCTGCCTTCCTCTGTCTCCGCATATGATCAATATATCTCAATTCGTCTATCATCTCATATCTTTTTCTGCCCCGAACTTTTCTCCCGTTCAACATTCCTTCAAATGCATCCTTCAGAAGGCACTTTCTTCTCAATCAGTGACCCAGCCAATTCATTTTCCTCTTTCTGATTAATTTCAACATCATTCTTTCTTCATCCACTTTTTCCAACACAGCTTCGTTTTTTACTCTGTCCATTTCACACTGTCCATCCTTCTCCATACCCATATTTCAAATGCTTCTATTCGCTTCTCTTCACTTCTTCATGATGTCCATGTTTTTGCCCCGTACAATGCTATACTCCACACAAAGCACTTCACTAGCCTCTTCATTAGTTCTTTCTTCAGAGGTTCTTTTTCTATTAAAAGCTTCCTTTGCCATTGCTGTTCTCTTTTGACTTCTTGACAGCAGCTCATGTTACTGCTTATAGTACACTCCAAGTATTTTAATAATAATAATAATAATAATAATAATAATAATAATAATAATAATAATAACAATAACAATAATAATAATTTATTGGGTTAAGAAGTGCTTATAATGCAGACTTAAGATTATTTGCAGCACACGTTTTCCGTTATTAAATGTTACGGGGAGCTTATAATACAAAATTAAGATTATGTGCAGCACACGTTTTCCATTATCAAATGTTAAGTAGCGCTTATAATGCAATTAATTTAAGATTATTTGCAGCACACTTTTTCCGTTATTAAATGTTACGGGGCGCTTATAATACAAAATTAAGATTATGTGCAGCTCACTTTTTCCGTTATTAAAAATGCTAAGAAACGCTTATAATACAAATTTAAGATTATTTGCTGCACACGTTTTCCCTTATTAAATGTTACGGAGCGCTTATAATACAAAATTAAGATTATGTGCAGCACACGTTTTCCGTTATTAAAAATGTTAAGAAGTGCTTATAATACAAATTTAAGATTATGTACAGCACATTTTTTCCATTATTAACTTCACACTATAATCAAACAAGAACCTAAGATACATAGGCCTACCTAATGCCTTTGTTGTTTTGCTGACAGTTAAATTTTGTGTACTTTTTCAAATAAGCGTGTTTTAACAGTGTGAAATCTTAGCCTTAACTATACCAGCCCTACTTGTCTGTTAAGTTTTTCATCGGAGATCTTCGGCAAGAGAGCGGAAGACTATTCCATCAATTTAGCTGTTACCCCGTTATTCGTAAATAAAATATAAGGTAATTTTAGAGGTGTAACACAATTTTAGCACACGAAATCTATCTAATTCTCATGAAATTATGTTCTATGAATTAAATGAAACTAATTAATTCCTAGTTCTCAAGAAAAATACTTATAAATAGTTAATGGAACAGCTTCCATATGTTCAATGCTATTAGTGTTGCCAATTCAGCGGGTTTCCCGCTAAACCTAGCTTTTTTGGATAACCGTCTCGCGGGTAAAATTACATTATACCGCTTAGCGGGAATACTAACGGTTTTTAATCTTCAAAGTTTCTGAAATGAAATTCAAATTAGCATTATTGGCGGCTTTCATAATTACATTTAATTCGTTCAGTGTGTGTTCTGTGAAATATTGGATGTGTTGTGATAATTCCATATATATGTTACCGTTAAAACCCGAAATCCGTCAAAACCAGTTTCAACTAATAAAATCTAGTTTAAGCAAATATAGATACTGTAGATAGAAAGTGAGTTTTCGTAAGATTCTGAATCAGTGACAGGTTAAATTTGGTTTGTTTAGGTTTTTGTTTGGTAAAAGCCTAAAAAAAAAAAAAACAAACAAACAAAAACTTAAACAAACCAGACCTAACCTCTCATTGATTCTAGATCTTACGAAAATTTGCTTTCTATCTACATTTTAAAACTAGTTTTTACTAGTTGAAACTGATTTTATCGGATTTCGGGTTTTAACGGTAACATATATAGTGCATGGACTGGGGCAAAAAGAGATACGGGCTGAACATCAACGGTAGGATACTATCAAATTTACGCTTTGCGGATGATATTGTACTTTTCGCCAAATCAAGACAGGAACTACAACAAATGCTGACTGAACTCTGCGAGAAAAGCTCAGAAGTTGGGCTCCAAATGAACCCGGAGAAAACTAAACTAATGACAAATGCAGACAACACCCCTATAACGATTAACAACATGACGCTGGAATACGTCGACGACTATGTATACCTGGGACAAATTGTGTCACTCTCCTGTAGGAGAGAGAAAGAGATACGAAGAAGAATATGTTTGGCTTGGAAAAAAATTTGGAGCTTGAAATTCATCCTGCAAAGCCAAAACATCAGCACCAAACTAAAATTTGAAGTTCTGCAAACCTGCGTAATCCCAGTAATGTTGTACGGATGCCAAGTTTGGTCTCTGACAGAGCAACAGAAAAACCTGCTTCGTGTGTGCCAGAGGAAAATGGAAAGAAAAGTCCTCCAGCTGAGACTGCAAGACAGGATAAGGAACACCGACATCCGAATAAAAAGCGGTATGCAGGATACAGTGAGGTTGGCGCTACGTCTCAAATGGAAATGGGGTGGACACGTGAGTAGGATGGACTGCAGCAGGTGGACGTATGCCTCGACCATGTGGGACCCACGCATTGGGAAAAGAAGCAGAAGACGTCCAAGGAGAAGGTGGTCGGACGCGTTCCGGAGAGAGACTGGATCGCAGTGGACGAGAACAGCGAGGGACAGGCAGGCATGGAAAAGACTGGAAGAAATTATGAACACTATGTAAACTGTGTATAGTTGTGTATTGTTTATATAGTTATTTTTGTGTGTGTCAGTTTGATTAGTTTGATTCCGTGTATAGTTGGTATAGTTCATGTATTTAGTTAGTATAATTTTTGCGTTCAGTTGTATGGTTTTGTGTGTTTTAGTTTGGATAGTTTGACTCCGTGTGTAGTTGGTACAGTTCATATATTTAGTTAGTATAATTTTTGTGTTCAGTAGTATGGTTTTGTGTGTTTTAGTTTGGATAGTTTGACTCCGTGTGTAGTTGGTATAGTTCATGTATTTAGTTAGTATAATTTTTGTGTTCAGTTGTATGGTTTTGTGTGTTTTAGTTTGGATAGTTTGACTCCGTGTGTAGTTGGTATAGTTCAGGTATTTAGTTAGTATAATTTTTGTGTTCAATTGTATGGTTTTGTGTGTTTTAGTTTGGATAGTTCGACTCCGTGTGTAGTTAGTATAGTTCATGTATTTAGTTAGTATAATTTTTGTGTTCAATTGTATGGTTTTGTGTGTTTTAGTTTGGATAGTTTGACTCCGTGTGTAGTTGATATAGTTCATGTATTTAGTTAGTAAAATTTTTGTGTTCAATTGTATGGTTTTGTGTGTTTTAGTTTGGATAGTTTGAGTCCGTGTGTAGTTGGTATAGTTCATGTATTTAGTTAGTATAATTTTTGTGTTCAATTGTATGGTTTTGTGTGTTTTAGTTTGGATAGTTTGACTCCGTGTGTAGTTGATATAGTTCATGTATTTAGTTAGTAAAATTTTTGTGTTCAATTGTATGGTTTTGTGTGTTTTAGTTTGGATAGTTTGAGTCCGTGTGTAGTTGGTATAGTTCATGTATTTAGTTAGTATAATTTTTGTGTTCAATTGTATGGTTTTGTGTGTTTTAGTTTGGATAGTTTGACTCCGTGTGTAGTTGATATAGTTCATGTATTTAGTTAGTAAAATTTTTGTGTTCAATTGTATGGTTTTGTGTGTTTTAGTTTGGATAGTTTGAGTCCGTGTGTAGTTGGTATAGTTCATGTATTTAGTTAGTATAATTTTTGTGTTCAATTGTATCGTTTTTGTGCGTTTAGTTTAGATAGTATGGGTGTTTAGGCTGTACAATTTATGTGTGCAATTGATATTTAGTTTGTGTGTGAGTTAAGACTATGTATATGTTCAGTTTGTGCAAATTTTTTTCTTTTTCTTTTTCTTTTATCGTGTGTTTAGTGTGAACAGTTGTGTTCGGATTATAATTTGTGTGTCCAGTTTGCATATTTTTGTGTGGATGTTTAGTTTGCATAATTTATGTGTTTAGTTTGTATTGTTTTTCGTGTTAAGTTAGTATAATTTGTTTATGTGTTTAGTTTGTAAGTGTATAGTGTAAGCTCTCTTGGACTGGCTCCCCAAGTGTAGTAGACCTTCAGCTCACCCTACACTCTCCTGTAGGAGGCCGTTGCCCTTATGGGATTTAAGGCTTTTCGTATTCGTATTCGTATATAGTGCAATAAGAATTGAAATATGTTGTGTCTGTGATAAAAGTGTTCAAAATTGCTTTATAGCGCCACATTGGCAATGATAAAAGTGTGCAATATTCGTTACATTGGCGGGTGGATGCTCTTCCTTGACCATTATTACTATTAGGCCTATTATTATTATTATTATTATTATTATTATTATTATTATTAGCCTATTATTATTATTGAATTATAAATAAGTACACATTAAAATCTAGAGATATTTGTTAGAAAATCGCGGGTTTTCGAAAGCCATCTAGCAGGATAATATGAACAACTGTTGGCAACACTGAATGCTATTTTCTTAAAGTGGAATCCTCTATAATAGGTGGTGAGTTTGCCGGTGGCGATAAACTGCCAGCTTGCTAGCCTTCACGTGGCTTAAAACTGACACTGTAGTTCTTTAATTTTTTGCCTACGAAACGCAATGAACAAATTATTGCAACACTTAAGAGAAAGCTTAAACCGAGGAACTTCGGCAACCTCCGTCTTAATTGCAATATAATTCGCAGATCGACCTTAGTGACTCTAAAAATATTCATTAATTTGACATTAGCACTCGTCGTCTTTCGGCATAACGCAACATGGAGGAGGAATAAAGAGGAAGACAGATAAACTTGATGGCGAGACTAATGACTGCAAAAATTACGATTGCAAGAGAGTTCTCACATTGCGATGTGTGGACGAGGAAAATTGAACGATGGCATAAATACAGGGTGTACCGTGTGAGCTTTTCTCATTCTCTGGAGACTGATTAACAGGTGTCAAAAGAAAGACATTTTGCCAATGAACTCGTATGCAGTGGTATTTCATTACGACGCTTCAGATCCTTAGAAACGTTGCACGGAAAACTCCAAGAACCTTGGCTTTGTCTACCGCAAAAACGACTCCGCTATCTCCGGGGTTTGAACCCAGGTCTGCACTCTTCGTAAATCCGTGCTCTGTCAAATGAGGTACCAAGACGGTATGACCGGGTCCTATTGCCTGACCACCACGCTCTCCAGATTTTGATCTTTTCCTCTATGACCTTGTTGAAAGTATTATCTACGAAATATCATTGAAAAAAAACATAGAACATCTTTTAATGAGAATCTTAGCCGCTTGTAATGACATGGAAAAGGCAACAAAGTTTCTTTGAACGAGTCCGCCTGGGTAGCGCAGTCGGTATAGCGCTAGCCTTCTGTGCTCGAGGTTGCAGGTTCGATCCCGGCTCAGGTCGGTGGCATTTAAGTGTGCTTAAATGCGACAGGCTCATGTCAGTAAATTTACTGGGCATGTAAAAGGACTCCTGTAGGACAAAATTCCGGCACACCAGCGATGCTGATATAACCTCGGCAGTTGCGAGCGTCGTTAAATAAACTATAATTTTTTTAATTTTCTTTGAACGAAAAAACTGTAATAATAATTTCTAATACTTTTCTGCTTATGAAACACGGCGGGTAAAACGGTTTCCTTATGGGTGAAGAGTTTCTTTGTTCCAAGAAAATTAACATTACTTTGTTAGTGTAGGTAAAAAATGGCAAAATTGTTTGTTTTAGACGCTAAAAACATCGATTTTGCAATTCCCTTATCAATACGATAATATCGAGTAAATCGTAAGTACAGTAAAACCTCGTTAATTCGGACCCCGATAAACCGGACCGCTTAATCCCGGCAGGCAAAAAAAAAAAAAGATGAGTTAGGGAAAATTGAAGAACCTGGTTTTAAGACTAACTTTTTGCATTAGAACTATGGAATTACTGTCTCAAAAGAATACAGACATATACTTCAAACCAACTTCCTCAGCAAGAGTTTCGAGTGATGCAGAGTCAGGTCCGTCGGGCACATCATCATAATTATGGGTAGCATATATTATGTACTGCATGGTATGTTTTGCTTTACTTTTTACTATACAGTACAGTATATTTAGGCTTATGCCCTTTAAATACACCATAATAAACGTGTTTTGTTGCTATAAACGAAGATTTAATGCGCTTTCTACTGTTTCGTTTAGGTTATTTCAGTTAATCCGGGCTTTCGTTAAACCGGTCAACTTATACCCCCAATCAGTCCGGATTAACGAGGTTTTAATGTACCAGTAACAACTAAAATTACTGAAAACAGTCAACATTTATGTTTGAACGTATGTCTTATTTCCGAGCAGAGATCATGACAATATTCTTCGTTACACTATGTAACATTTAAAAAAATGCTGTGCTCTATCAGGAATACACTGGCACGTAGAAAAGTCACACAGTTTTGGTAATGAAACTACAGTTATGTTGGTTTGAATGTTTTATGTATGTTTCCGTTTACAAATGGAGAGTATGTGTATATGGTAAGAGAAGTAATTAATGAAGAGCATGCGATGTATTTTCTCTTCGTATGAAGGGAAATTCCGAAATTATCTAAGGTCTCGACATATTGTTCAGTATGGTTCACTCAAGATGAATCGTATGTATCTATTATCACATTAATATTGCAGAACTCGCTATTGCAAATCAAACGAGTGGTCGCATAGGTCTGTGGCTGCTCTCGATGCCGAGATATTACTGAGAGGCCGCGCGGAAAGGCTAAATTTATACGCAACATATTTTATTTCTGTTGTAAGATTCGAATTTCACCAGTTTTTTCAACGTTCGTCTTTATCACAGCTGGGGTGGCTTCATCAATATTTCGACAAGTTTTAACGTCATTGTAATATGTTATTATGACTAGATTATCAACACAGTGTACAGTCAGGTCCGAAAGTCTTGTCCCCCCCCCCTTGTTTGCATGTTGATGTGCATCTATTTTGAACATGTCATAGCAGATGTGTGACAATGGTTGATACTTTACGTTCCAGCTCGTTTAGTGACCCAGACAGTGGCGGTGCGTCAATAAGAGCACAAGAGCACGTGAAAACCTTGTTTCCATTAATCCACGACTAGTTTTATTATTTAATACCGTATTGGCGTAGTAGGGATGAATAATATCAGGATCGAGTATTTTAAACTTCCCGCATCTTGCATAAACTTCTTATGTAAATTTGGCAACATCCGTTCACGTACAAGCCGTGCTCTTTTCAAGAAGAGTACAGAAATTTCACGCATGCGCGGGAGAAAATTGTCTTTCGCTAGCCGCTTATGATTCGTCAAGAGCACAAAGCATTAAGTGAACAGTGAATCTATCCTACAGATGTCAGGTGCATCGATGCCTATCGTTTACACGTGCTATATCTCGAGAAAATTTAATAAGTCTGTATTTTAGCCTGCAGGTGTCAGCATCTCACTGTCGGAACGTTTACTTTATGTGGATGTGTGTACAGTGCAGCTACGAGAGTGTAGTTTGTGAATTACTATACTTCAGTGTCGCATATAGCATAGTTTGGCTTTCAAAGACGTGCTGGCTGAATGTGATGGTGGTATGAATTTAAATATCTGTATGGTGGTGTATATTATTTAAGAATAATATTTACTGGCATATATTTATAGTAAT
The DNA here is from genome assembly GCF_040183065.1 of Periplaneta americana. NCBI lineage: Eukaryota > Metazoa > Arthropoda > Insecta > Blattodea > Blattidae > Periplaneta > Periplaneta americana. The sequence continues at coordinate 162,907,221 of NC_091119.1, forward strand.
CAATCTATGCGAATGGGATTACAGTACTGGTATAGGCTATAGTGTATCAGTGTGTTGTGAAACAAAATACAGTATACTACTGAACACACGCTTTTGTAAATTGTTTTATGTATTATTTTTTAACAAACGTAAACAATGAACTCTGTTCAAGTAATTTTGAAGAGTAAAGAACTGGGTAAACTAGCTTTCCAGGAAAAATTGGAAATAAAAAGACTAGGTTTCATTATTGTTATTATTATTATTATTATTATTATTATTATTATTATTATTATTATTATTATTATATGTTGTTTTGAATTTATATACGGTTTTTTCGACAGTGAAACATTGGAATCATGACATTTCATATTAGTCTAAAAACGTACGATTTCAAATTCTCTTCGATTTTGGAACACAAAATTGTGAACACACATAATATTTTATCACGAGCCGCCACTGGAACCAGAACATCAGTATGGGCACAATCATTGTTGCGGCGCCATGTCCTGTGTGAAATTTTCCGCAGCAAAGACGGTGTGATTTCCCTGAATGCCTCCCTAACAGCTTGCTTCAAATCTTCAATTGTCTGGTATCGATGTTTCGAGACATGCTGCTTAATTATTCTCCATAGAGAAATCACACCGCCTTTGCTGCGGAAAATTTCTTACAGGACTTCGCCGCATCATTTTGTTTCGTGACAATGATAGTCCCATACTGATGTTCTGGATCACTAAACAAGCTGGAACGTAAAGTATTAACCATTGTCACAAATCTACTATGACATGTTCAAAATGGATGCACATCAAGATGCAAACAAGGGGGGGCGGGTGACAAGATTTTCGGACCTTACTGTACAGTGCAGTGTTATTCTAATTCAGGCATGTCAGAAATCAGACACTGAAAGTGCAGTGTATGTGTGCGGAATGCCGGTCTGTACAGATTGCGTCATTCACGTGTTGCTCTTACCAGTTCTTAGCGGGAGGGATGTACAAGAATCTATTCTGCGCTTCTAGTGTTCAATTGAATTGCCATTTGGACATTATAAACATACTTAGCAGAAGGAAAAAACACAATTATCGTCAGTGTCTATATTTGACAATAATTGTAACACAAGAAACAATAGACTTACTCAGTTACAATTCACAAAGCAGTCGTTTGTAAAGAATAATTTATTTACATGATTTGTATACAGTATTTGAAGAAAATATAAATGTTGCAGTAATTTCGAAACAACAAAAAACGAACACAGTATTTCATTTTACGTAGTAGGTACTGATTATTTCAAAGTAATACTCTTTCATTGTTCGTCAAGCATTATTGGGACCATTGGTGTACAAATGTTAAAGAAAATATTTTACTCCCAATTACATGCAATAAGACATTGTGAGGCTTTTACACTGGAATCGTTTCCTTGCTGTATATTAATATAAATTCACATTATTATTATTAATAAATTGGATAAATTAAGCTTGAATTTAAATTTATATATATATATATATATATATATATATATATATATATGTATATATATAGTTTAGAGCAAGTATCAGCAAGTTGGAAACGTTACTGAATTGAGTTAAAAGAGTACTTCACAAGCTGTGAAGCGAGGACAGTTTCTTTATGTCAGGTTTAAAGATTTATGAACGTAAATATATTAAGATAATATAGTAACGTGAGATGGAAAATTCTCCATTGTGTATTATGTTCCCAGAAAATTTTTACGCCTTACAAATAGTTGCTTTCTTCCTTCCCTTACAAACTCAAGACCCTCACATGTATTCTCCACTCAATATTCTCATCACTTCTCAGCTTATCAAATAAAAGTTGTAAGTCGTCTAACCTTTGATGGCTGTGTTAGTACAGACTCCAAAACAACGCCATTGTCATGTTTGTCTTGCCGTGAGAGTACTAATTAAGAAATAAGAGCTGGCGAATATTATATTTTGAGAACTTTACTAATCTGATTTAAATTCTCTCATCACTATTAGGTCCACATGATATGATGAAAACCTTTCATTTTAAAATAATTACTGTTGGCTGAGAAAAACATCATGACAGTTACGCTATATGATTCGTGATTTCTCTTCTTCGTTATATCTGTGGACTCCTCACTTTATTTTTCATAACGCATTCACAATCACAGCTCAATGAGCACACCCGTACTGATCTGTGTTACTGAAACCAAAGCTGATCTGCTACTGCAGGTAATGTACAGCCCTGTCGCGTTCCCCTCCAAGACGATTCACTCCCTCCAGGTAGGGGAATAGGAACTGCACATTGCACAGAGACCAGTGCACAATGTGCAGGGTTTTGACATGCCTGTTCTAATTAATTTCTAGTATAAAGGCTCCCCCAAACAGACGCGATACGGAATGCGTTACGATAGCGTTACGATTTTGCGATAAATGTTTTCATTGCGTTCAATGATTGTGTTCACACACACACGCGATTATCGCAATATGCGTTATTATCGCAGCAAGTAGAACGCGACGATTCTGCGTTCTATTCTCCCGGAGATGTAGATCGCGAAAACGCCACGCGTTTATTTTGATGCTGGGTTGAAGTGTGTCATTTATGGATTCATCTGCAAAGGAAGAGGAACATCTCTTTCTTGGATGAGGATCGTCGCAGGCAAAGCAGGCGCAGGTAAGTCCATGGTAGTCATGTATGGTTAAGATAAACAATATAAAAATGTATAAAATGATTTAGCTTTTCTTTGCCAAGAACGTGAAATAAATAACAAGTACGCCTACCCGATTATAAACTTTATTTTATTTTTTTAATTTGCTCTTTTTGTTGCAGGAGATTGTGGATTCACGAGTTAAATGCCACAAGGGAAGAAAAAGATGAATTTTATACCTTAGTTCAACAACTAATTAGAAATGAAAAACATTTTTATATATATTTCAGGATGACAGCTCAATGTTTTGACGAGATTCTGGGTAAAGTAACGGAAGACATAACGAAGAAGCATATTAATTGGCGTAGTTCGAACCCACCCAAAAAATGACTTGCAATCGCAATAAGATAAGCGAAACACAGTAATGTATGTAAGAAACATATTTAATTTAGCTTAACGACCCAAATCAGTTACCAGTCATAAAAATATTCAAATTTAATACTGACTTTCTATAAAAAGAATAACATATGAAATATACTTTTGAATTTACAAGAATTAAACACAAAATGAAATTTAATTACATCTGAAACTATGAAAAACAAATTTGTGGAGTGTGAACAGTTTAAATGCTTAGGCCTATATTTTAAACAAAAAATAATGAATCAAAAAGTGGAGGTACCGGTATTATAAACATGAAAAATATAAGTTCGCCTAATTTAAATCAGCAAAGAACTTCTTTGAAGAAAATCATATTGTGTTTCACCTTGATCTTCATTGTCAGCGATTTTTTGCTCTAAATAACAAAAATAACAATCTCTCATGTTTTTCCATCTATTTTTCACAGCATCGGCTGAAAGTAAAAAAGGTAGGCCTACCAATTATTTATGTTTGAGTTTGTCGTATCACAGTGTTAATATGTTTTTCTTCTTCTTTCAGATTTTTAGCGATTGGAGATAGTTTGTACACCAACAGGCCATAGTTTTAGGGTTGGTTTTCAACCATTAGTGCAACTGTGATGGAAGTTTGTGCAGCTATGTGAGAAAACATGAGATCTGAATTCATGCCAGAGCCTTCACGACAACTATGGGAAAGTTGAGCTCAACGATTTGAAACCGTGTTGACGCCATAGATGGGAAACACGTCACCATCAAGTGTCCTGACAACACTGGGTCATCTTACTTCACATATTTGAAGAAACATTCCATTGTGCTTTTAGCTGGAAAATTTGCAGCCTACTTCAGTCGAACGGCTTAAAAATGAAACTGCTGTAGACGTAAATCCAGGGTTTAAGCCACAGTCGCATTTGTCGCATTTTGCTACTCTTCTTCTAAAAAATGTAACAAACTTTGAATGTAAATGTGTAAAAATGCGACAACCACAATGGACTTCAGAGACGAAGATGGTAGTAGAGAAAATGAAATCAGAGATGTGTATGAACTAATTTGAATTTAAATGTAATGCTAATGGCATCATAGCATGGGCATGTTAAAAAAAAAGTATTGAGCAATAGATGTTCAGAAATTGATATCAAAGAGTGGCGCAATTCATGTAAGTTAAGTGAACAGTTTCTTCTAATTGATTTATATAATTCCATCGCATACTGTAAATTGTGAGCGAGCATTTAGTTGCATGAATCTTGTAAAAACTGGAATTAGGAACCTCCTTTCAGTACAAATAGTTAGCACTCTGCTAACCTTGAAGAGCCTACTAGTAAAGAATTTCAATGTTTAGAGTACTCATAAAATAACGAATTTTAATGTGAAGTAAATTCAGTAGTAATTTATTCTAAACATACCTACGTCTAATGATTTACTTACATAAGTATATCTAGAATGTGGTAAGATATTGAAAGTAATAAAACTCCGACAAACAAATTACATAACTTTTTGTTTCCACATACTTTATTAATTTTATATTTCTGCACAATTATTTATAATATTGTACAAGCATTTTGCAATTTGCACAAATATATATTTTTTTCATTTGTGCGACAGTTATTTATTTTCTAGTTTAAACCCCTGTAAGTCTACAAGCCAGTATGACATCAAATTATAAATAAATAATTGCACTTATTGTTTACATCTAACTTTGTAGCTACTCCTTCTATTTCTTCTCCTTTTCCATGCCACGGATTTTCCTTTACGAACTCAATAAAAAATTCCACGTTCGTTTACAAGTAATCCGGAATCGCAATCTGTGAGCACAAGTGTTATACACCTGCTGAAGGTAATTGGTCTTTGCGCTGTGACTGGAAAACTAAATTCCGCATATGTGGTCACCCATTACGATAATCTGATTGGCTGGGGACGTTAGAATATCGTGTATCGCGGACGCGCCAGTTTGGGCACCTCTTCGCGATAGTGCGATATTGCGTTATCGCGAAATCGTAACGCTATCGTAACGCATTCCATATCGCGTCTGTTTGGGGATGCCTTGTCCAGTCAAACAGAACGCGGACAGTGCAGGACGAACCAGTGTGGAAACAATTGTTGCCAAGTACACTACTCATCGTATTTGCTCGATTTGTTTCTAAATTTCTTTGAAATTGTACTTTTACTTTCGTTTTTTCTCCTGGATTAATTAACAAGTCCAGCAGCTCCTTCTTTTGTTCGCTTTGAGCCGTTCATCAAAGCGGAAAAGGAAAAGGAAGTGGGTGAATGAAATAAATGATAAACAGAGGAACTAGGCGAATTTCACAGACTGTGTAATGAACTGGATTCGTTTGAAGACAGTTTTTACGACTATTTTCGAATGTCTAAACAACAGTTTGAGGAATTACATAGCCTTATAGAACCAAAAATATTGGAAGTGACAACAAACTGGAGGAGATCGATTGGAACGAAGGAAAGACTAGCGATCTGCTTGAGGTAAATAAACGATTTTCGTTTGTATTTTAAACTATATTTATTACTAATCAACTGAAAAATAAGTATGAATATAGAAAAGAAAACACGACTCAGAAAACAGTATTATTTCGTAGACAAAATTACTATTGAGAAGTACTGTTATTTCCCTCTTGCGGTTTATTTTCGAGCTGCAGTACGTTTTCGTACAAATCTTGTGCAGAAGAAAAAATAGTGGAAAAAAACATAATGACATTGGAGGTGTGGTAGCTATCTCTAAGTCAATATAATTAATTTCATTGGAAGGATTATGTATATAATTAGGATTATCTGACCACGATGAGTTGGTTGAAAAAAAAAAGGAGACGATGGAGGTGGAGTCTAGATGCCGTGTATCATATAAATGAGCATATTCCCGCACAAATTCAATTAATTTTTCCGTTTCATTGGCCATTTCGAGATGTCCGTCGAGAACTGTGTAGAAAAACACAACTCCGTATCAGTTCGCCGCGAACCAGACTAGATCGCGGCATTGGGCCGCGCGCTGGTAGACTAGGATGATGCATTCTTACGTAATACAGAGTTCGCGGCGGACGGTCCGCGAAGTCCGCGCGGACAGTCCGCGTTCTGTTTGACCGGGCCTTTAACTGTAAACTAAGTACTGTGTTTATGTATAACAGATATGTAAATAACTATAACCCCAATTTACTTTGTAAAAAAGGTTTTTCTACAGTACTGGATATGGATATTTAATAATAATAATAATAATAATAATAATAATAATAATAATAATAATAATAATAATAATAATAATAATAATAATCTATACTAATAATAAATCTGTAGCCGAAATTTTTCTGGTAATTTTCGATTTTCCAAAAATAATTGGTCCTAACATATATAATTAATCACCCTGAAATCGAAAATCTTTTTTTTTTTTTTTTTTTTTTAATTTTTGTTTGTATGTCTGACTGTATGTTTGTTACCTTTTCACGCGATAATCGCTGAACGGATTTCGATGAAAATTGGAATATAAATTAAGTTCGTTGTAACTTAGATTTTAGGCTATATGACATTCAAAATACATTATTTAAAAGGAGGGTTATAAGGGGGCCTGAATTAAATAAATCGAAATATCTCGCTTATTATTGATTTTTATGAAAAATGTTACATAACAAAAGTTTCTTTAAAAATAATTTCCGATAAGTTTTATTCCTTGAAAAATTTTGATAGGACTGATATTTAATGAGATAAATGAGTTTTAAAATTAAAATAACTGCCATCTAAGGCCGTGTAATGAATTAAAAAACAAATGACTTCGTCTATAAGGGGCCTTGGACAGCAACAATCGAGAGTTATGAAAGAGAGCCTACAGATAATGTTTCTGTGTTTGTATGAAGTAATATCGGAAGCTAAATTAACCGATTTGTATAATTAATTATTAATACACTATTGGAAAGTGTAGTTTCTCTAGATGGACATAATGCTATAATGTTATTACAGTAACTTCTGAGTGAATCGAGGACAGGTAAGATTAAAATAGCTTCTTATGCACAGAAAACTTGATAGGCTATTCTGTACATTCGTTTCCTGTATTTCCTAAAATAATTTTTATGACCAAATGAGTGGTCTCTGGATCAGAATGATCGCATTTTAATTATGCAAATACAATTTAAATTAAGTAACATAATAAACGATTTATCCTTATATCAAACACGAATGTTCCCTGGATCAAATGTCCTATTTTAATTATGTAATTACTTTATATTTTTATTTCTAACGGGTGCAGCGGAGCGCACGGGTACGGCTAGTAATAATAATAATAATAATAATAATAATAATAATAATAATAATAATAATAATGTGTATTGCATTATTATTATTATTATTATTATTATTATTATTATTAGGCGTGTGACTAAAATTTCCCGTTATTAGACCTATGTATTTAATGAAATCTACTCTTGTAATTTGCATTTTCGAAGAAAGTCAATTACTGTAAATAGATTTAATATTTTTGTTTTACAGGTTCTATTCTATTTACTGAATTAAGGCAGAAAATGAGCAATACAGCACCAATAACGTGTCCTGATTTGCTTAGGAAGAAGAGAGACGGTCACGAGCTTACAGAAGAAGAAATAGAATTGTTCATAAATTACGTAGTGAATGGAGTGGCTGAGGATTGTCAAATTGGTAAATACATTATTTTTTATTTCATGTACAAAGAAAGTATTGCAGTGCTGTAAATCCTATTCCGAGACTTTCATGTACGTAGGTAGGCCTATACGTTTCCAGTATCCTTGGTACAGGAAGAATGCTTCTGTGTATGCCAGCTGTCTGTGTTCAACGATGTCTGCTAATCTACTATTGGTCGCATTTTTTTTCCTTGGTCAGTATCTACGAGTCGATATATCCGCGAATGGTGCAAAATAAATAGTGTGTGACTAAAAGTCGCTTGCCGTATGGGGAAAACAATACTATTATTTTGAAATGAGAAATGTATGTACCGTATACTATTTTCTTTGAAACAAATCCTGTTAGCGATTACATTCTACTATGAAATACAACACAGAATTATTACATTGCATTAGCCTCAGGTAAACAGGACTATTATCTGTGTATTTCGAACTGGCGGATCAAGGTCACGTAGAAACGTACAAAAGTACAAGCCACGCACGAGTCACTGAACTGAAAACTGTGAACTGAAACACTGATAATCCCGGTTGTCCCAGCTGACTTTAGTTGAGAGAATGGTCCAGGATTTGGGTAGGCACACGTGGCAAATGCAGTTCATTGCTTGTTTCATAATAGTACATTATGCAACGAGCCTATAATGGTAGTAATTAAGACGCAAGTATGTTTATGAAACGAGCGCAAGCTCGTTTCATAATTTTCATACCATTATAGGCAAGTTTCATACGACTTTTTATGCTTGACCATATTTCTAACTTGAAATTATTCATAAGTATTTATGTTATTCTTATCTGACTGGGGAGCGGAACTGACCTTGTGCAATATCTCGTAAATTGTGAGATGTGCGCAGACGCGAAAATATTGATTTTTTCCGAGAAAGAAATGGCATTGACCTTGATATAATCTAGAGAGTAAAATGAACGGTAATCTTGATATAACGTTGAAATTGATTTAGACATTGGAAAACGAGACAACAAATTGAATTTATTTGAATATTATTTACAATTAACGCTAATTATTATAGTAACAGAACATAACCTTCTGCGACAGAATTGGATTTCCAGCCTCCGTGATGTTTCGCTAGTTGTCTTTCGATTGCATATCAGAGAATAATCGATACTTGCGCTTTCATATTGCTACAATGATGTTTTCTGACTGGTGGAACACCTAAATTTTAATGAATAGGTGTACTTTAATGAGGTCCATTAAAGGGCTGCTACCAGATGTATAATTACTACATTTCGGCATGGTCGAGCATAAAAATCTGTTAGATAGGAGAGAAGTTATTATTTTTATCTAAAACCACCCCTATAAAGGAGTAGTTCCTCTTACACAAACGTAATCAGAGCTTGTAGACAAAAGATATGTGATACCTATAAGGTCTGTACAAAGTTTCGTAACAATTCGTTAGAATGCAAAGAAGTTACTGATTTTGTCCAGCTAGATTTGCGTTATTGCACACTGTGCGCCAGCTCGAAATGCACAGATAATAGGTTTGAGTTCTCTTCTAAAGTTTGTACCAGTAATTAGCTTTAGTGATGTTGCAACTTATTACAGAGGAAAATTCCATCATTTATGAATCAACGTCAGCTATCATTTTTTGATGCTCTGCACTTGGATGAAGTAAAATAAATAGTTATGTGTACACACATTCGTTATTTTGGAATTCAGTCTCTTACTTATTGAGAAACTATACATATAAGTATACTTTTCAATTGTCCTATTTGTTACAGGGGCTATGCTGATGGCAATATATCTGAACGGGCTTTCAGAGAAGGAGACGATAAACCTTACTAAGTCTATGGTTAATTCAGGTGATTATAAGAAAGTAATACACAATTATTAATACATATTTAATTAAAGTTACATCGGTAATTTAGTACAGTCGTTTTTGTTTTTATTAAGTGCGAATACCAAATAATTCTTTCCGGAATAATACAGTAGGTATTATGATATAAAATAATTAACACTTTCAATGTTAGTCATTGAGTCTAAGACACATCTCTTACACTGTCATTTGATGATGAATTATTCCTCGCCGTAGCGTCGTGATCTAACGCATCTTGCCTGGACTTGTGTTACGGAATGAGTGCTGATTAAACTTCGGGCATTGTTTATTTTAAAGAAATTACCCCCAAACTAAATTCAGCTTGTTTTGCTATTAGATCTATGCAAAAGATAGTAAATATCAATACCTTAAAAACAATATACAGTACTTTGCATACTTCCACTCGGTAATGAGTTTTGGAATAATATTCTGGGAAAATTCCACAGATAGTAACAATATATTTCTATTACAAAAAAAAAGAGTAATTAGAATAATAGTAGGTGCCAAATCTAGGGAATCGTGTAGGACTATTTTCAAAAAACTACAAATAATGCCCATGGCGTGTCAGTATATCTTCTCATTAATAATCTTCCTCGTATGTAATCGTGAAAACTTTGTAACTAATTCAACAGTTCATAGCATAAATACACGTAAAAAAAATTACTTTCATACTCCATCGGCAAGTCTATCGTGCTATCAAAAAGGAGTGCGTTATATGGCAGTAAAAATTTTTAACAGCCTCCCTATCGATATAAAAAATGAAACTCAAAACATAAAATTATTTAGAGCCAAATTGAAGAAGTGCCTAATTTCTCACGCCTTCTATTCTGTAGGTGAATTCATGACATTCAATAACACTTCATGAAAATGATACTAAAACTTTGTGTTGTACTAGTAGACTATATTGTAAATCTCATCTGTATATATTTCATCTAGACTGTGACTATGAATTAAGATTTTATAATAGTATTAAGTTTTTTGACTTGTTCCATATTCTAGCTGTAAGCAATGTATGAATACCATGGAATGTTAATAAATACAATACAATACAAAGGACCGGTTCCTATCCAGCTACAGTGGGTGCAGTGAGTAGCGAAATCCTGTTTCGAAAACTAGCTATAACGGCTAGGAGATCATCGTGCTGATTACAAGTTACCCGAATACTGTTTAGGTTATCTTCACCTCTGCCGAGGCATGTAGGCGTAAGGCCAGCGCCCAGCAGTCGGCTGGTCGGCTACGGAAGAAAAGAAAAAATTAAGCCAAGAGAAGTGCAATAAATGTCGTGTCCAGAATTCTCTTATATTTTATATAATATGTAATCCATTAACTAACTTAACGATAGTACGATAATAATAAGCAAAGAGAATCTCTTAAACTTTGGATTACAAACAATATAATATAATTATATAAAAGAAGCATCTTCTGCGACATCTGAAAAAAGATCTAAGGAAGAGACTAGTGAAGTGTTTTGTGTGGAGTGTGGCATTGTATGGGGGAGAAACATGGGCATTACGACAAAGTGAAGAGAAGCGACTAGAAGTATTTGGAATTTGGATATGGAGAAAAGTGAAGCGTGTGAAATAGACAGACAGAATAAGAAATGAAGCTGTGTTGGAAAGAGTGGGTGAAGAAAGAATGATGCTGAAACTGATCACGAAGAGAAAAAGGAATTGGTTGGGTCACTGACTGAGAAGGAACTGCCTACTGAAGGATGCACTGGAAGGAATGGTGAACTGGAGAAGAATTTCGGACAGAAGAAGAAATCAAATGACATTAAGATATATGGATCATATGCGGTGACTAAGAGGAAGGCAGAAAATAGATTGGATTGGAGAATGCTGGGTCAGCAATGAAAGATCTTCCCTTGGGCAGAAAACTATGAATGAATGAATGATAATATAAAATCCATTGACTCCAGCTTCGGCTCGAAAACGTATCGAAAACCATTCAAACAGGACAGCACGAAGGATTGCCTGTATTTAAGGGACAACGCATTTATGAAATCAACGAGATTGTCTCTAATTCGAAGATATTAAAACTAATAAAGTAAACTTGAAACAATGATTTTATTTATAGGGTCACCATATATCTGGATATAAAAATAGCGACATTTTTGTTTTCTCAAAATTTTGCGAATATTATTTACGTTAAGGAAGACTATGTACTTCAGGTATTTCCAACTGCCGACTCTGTGACGTCACACTTCTCTGCTCTCGAGCTCCTTGAGAGGAGAAGTATAGGTAAAAGAGCAAAGTAGAAGGAGTGGTAGTGGAAGGGATGGAGATAATAGCGGAGATACAACATTACCCTCACGCACTCTACTAGCTCTGCTCCGAGAGGAGAAATGCGTTCCGACGTCACAAGTTTGCAGTTGGAAATGACTGATCTACTACATTATACCAGTAAATAAACAATACAGCGAATCTGAATATATCATAATAATTAATGTGCTGATAATTGCTAACAGATATAGAATGTAGTTACGAAAAATAATAACTCAAATATTCTACTTAATACAGTACTTAGTTTAATATTTTCATCACCATAAAAAATGTGATCGCTTGAGCAAGTGACTCTAACTCCTTTTATGTTAGGATTAGCGAAGAACTGTTGAGTAATAATTATTGATATTATGTGATAAAAATAAATGGCAGTATGGTTATTTTTGTGGATTATTAGGTGAAAAACTGGAATGGAATACCAAGTGGGAAAACTTACTGGTGGACAAGCACAGTACAGGTGGCTGTGGAGACAAGATATCTTTAATCTTAGCTCCAGCTTTGGCAGCATGTGGCTTCAAAGTGCCCATGATGTCAGGCAGAGGCCTTGAACACACAGGTGGAACGCTGGATAAACTGGAAAGTATTCCAGGTAAGTTATGTAAGCAGAACTGTGGGACTACAGTATATTGAGGATGTAAGAAAAGAACATTGTTGGTTCAGGCCTATCTTCTCCCGACACGAACTTGATTAGCCAAGTTTGTTAAAATTTTCAGGATTTAAAATTTATTTGTGAATTAAGCTACGGTTTGTTTACGGCGATCGTCGCCGGACGCACATCGCCGGCGATTATAAACGCTGGCAATGATCGTCAGGAAGTGGTTTCTTTATCAGCTTACATCGCTGTCAATTCTCATTTGTTTTGCTGCCATAACTCTATTCAATATTTCTACATGGCCTTCTCTAAATATCGATTACTGAACATGTATGCAGCGATGTGCGTCCTGAATTTGCTTCAGAAGCAACATCCAGTGATCTGCGTCGCGTCCAGCGATCTACGTTGGCGATCATCGCTATAAAGAAACCATGAGCATTTATTTTAACTGCTAGCAACTCCAGGCGACAATTGTCAGTGATGTGCGCCCAGTGATGATCGCCGTAAACAAACCACAGCTTTAAGGAGAAATATTCAAAAAGGATATAGAGCCTACCCATTCCAGACATGCATATGGGTATGCAGTCTGTACTAGTTATAGAGAAACTCATCTCACAATTCTTCCGTGCATCTATTTTCGGTCACACTACACATATCCAGGCGATGGATAAATTCATCTCACATTAGATCCAATGTATCACCTGTTATTTCTCCAATAGCTGCTACAATTCTCCTCTTCAGTTCTTGGAGAATTGCATGTAAAGGTGGCACATAGACGATGTCTTTCAAATATCCACACACAAATCGCACGGTGTTAAGTCCGCAGATCCCTATGAAAGTGGGGTGGGGCATTGTCTTATTGGAAAATGAAGCCATCAGATTCACAGTCTAGATACAGGAATAACCCACGTTTCACGAACGTTTCACAATAAAGTCGGAACTTCAATTACCATAAGGGATAGTTTAAAATCGACAATGCACAATATTTAACATCTGTACTGTAGAACTAGAACTGTCAAAATAACCTTTTAAATATGTTTTACAACAAGTTAAATTTCATATTGTGTCAGCTTCATTTTATTACAAGGTCGGTACTAGGTGATAGGTCTCTCTGTAATAAAGATAGCATTGTTATAATTCGAACGTACCGCAGTACCAAGCTCAGGGATTATATTGAAGGAGGAGTAGGAGGACTATATCTTATGTCGATATAGATTTTGTTACTCTGACAGTGAAAAATTAGAGAAGGGAAAACGATTATGGATAAGAAAAACTACTCAAATCTAAATAAGCTCGTCTTTTTTTAAAAAAGTTCAAGGGGAGAGGGTTCGAACCAGATAATCCCCTCTCTTGCGTACGCCCCTGCTTCCAAACAAGACGTATTAAAAAATATGATATTCACTAACCAGAAAATCTTGTGCGATTGTATGCTTTTCAATGTTGTAGTAATTTAATTTAACTTAGTAATAACATTATTATAATAGCAAAAACAACAACAGAAGCAGAAACAACATCGATAATAGCAATACAGTGATACTACTGTAGAGCTCAACAGTGTCCCCAGGTTTTAGGTAGAAAATCTGGTACCCTTGTAATACAAACGATTGATATATTCAATAGCTGTGAAAACAGCTGACAGGAAACTCGAAGTATCAAATGCTGTAAAATGTGTAGGTATTAGTAATAATCATAGAAACAAGAAATGTTTTTAATACGGTATTTCTTACTGCTGTTATTATAATGGTTTTACTGTTGTAGGATTCCGTGTGGAGTTAACGAATAGCGAAATGAAAGCAGCTCTGGAAACAGTAGGCTGTTTCATTGCCGGAACAACATCGACATTGTCACCTGGTGACAGGGAATTGTACAAACGAAGAGACATCACTGCGACTGTGGACAGTATACCTCTCATTGTAGGTTAGTTTAAATCCATGTTCTATCTTTCTTTCATTTCATTTCATTTCATTTATTGTATTTCATAGATCTTACATTAGCAATGAAGCTTTAAGATGTGAAACAAATCAAAATTTTACAAGATTACAATTACAATTTTTGCAATTTTTTACAATTTCAATTTCAATTTGTTACAATCTATGAGAGTGTAATGGGTCCCATACATGCACAGACTTACTACCTGGAGATTGAAACTATTGTGTAGCTGTGTTATGTTATTAAGGTGGTATCATCAGCATACATGATTAGATCTTGTGACAGACTCAAGGACAAATAATTTATTACTATGAGAAAGAAAAAAGAGCCTAGTATGCTGTTAATACTTATCAGGGCTTTAGTTGGGCCAGTACTCACCAACTGATTGTTATAGTAGAATTGTCCGAAGAAAGTACTGGAAGTTCTATGGTGGTACGCACCGACTCTTACAAGACCAATGCTGTTGTTGAGGCAATGATAGACAGAAGGAGTGGTTAGAAGTGGAACTTAAAACATCATTTCCCTCTATTATAATTTGGCATTGTAGTAGCTATAGGCTAGAGCTAGCTGTTAATGATTCCATCAGGGAAGTCAATGGAATAAATTATACATCTTGATTACACAACTTTTAACACTGTATCACTTCGGAATATGTATGATAAGACTTTCTTGTGTTAAACTCCAACGTACCTCGTTTACATGTTTCGACCTATTTATGGGTCATTCTCAGAACTGCGGATGACCCATAAATGGGTCGAAACATGTAAATGAGGTACGTTGGAGTTTAACACAGGAAAGTCTTATCATACATATTCCGAAGGAATAAATTACTTTCAGATATATTTTAGAAAAACTATATGATCGATAGGTACTGTACAATCGATATCCTAAGAACCAAAGGAACTAAACACCTATGCCAAATGTCTGGGGGCAACGAATTTTGCATATTGATAAAATTTTGACAATTCGGTGAGTTTCATCAACTGAAAGAACTCTGCAGGCTGTGTGGAAAAACTTTAAGAGTTTATATTCCCATTTTAAAAAGGCTCAGATCGGAATGATATTACAAGAGATCAAAAAGAAAGAATCTTCTGGTTGAGATTCTGGCTGATACGTACCTCTATTATCAGGCAGTATATCTCACTTGACGGTATGTGTCAGAGGAAGAGCAATTGTTTGTATATATCTGAAGTCTGACTAGTGTAATATGTAGCTAGTCGGCGATGTATACAATGGAGACGGGAAAGGAACTGGCCACCCTACCCCATTATCTCCTGGCTTAGTTGCCTTCTTAGTATCACTTGTGAGGTTAAGACCTGTCTTCGGACAGTTGACTAAACAACAACAAAAAGAAAGAGCTAAATATTCTGGTTTACGGAAATATCAACAATAGATAAACTGATAAAAAGTACTATTGGGGTATTTCATCATTGCAGAAAAATCCAGGCTATTATGCCAAGATATCTAATAGTTTGACTAAATTTGGTAAATTCATATCTGTGCCTCTGTCAAGATGCAATAAAATACAAAGCATCAATGAAGGACAGTTGTACAAGAGTCTTGCTGCCAATTTGGAATCAAGATTATTAACTACTCTGTTATCTCACAGAGAAATGAATGAAGATTTTCAAAATAGTAGTAACTATAATGATCTTCTCTGTCACTTAACTGTGTTAAATCCATCCAAATGGCCTGAGGAGCTAGATGTAATGTATGGGGAAGGAAATATAGTAGACCTCTGTAATAAATTTAGAATGTCCGGTAACAGGAAAATTATTAGAGTTTTGAGAGAGTATAAAGAATATAGAAATTATGAAAGAAAGTCAGATGATCTATTGCCACTTCTTTGCGTTTCAGACACTATTGCCAAATCACTAGCTGAACGATCATTTAGCTCCATAAATGAGATTGAAACCCCAATAAGAAATGCTCTTTTGATGGAACATATAGCCGATTTGATGTTCATCAATAAGCCGCTTGCCTGCCAGCCTGAAGTTGCACTCGGGCACGGGTTCGATCCTTGCTTGGGCTGATTACCTGGTTGGGTTTTTTCCGAGGTTTTCCCCAACCGTAAGGTGAATGCAAGGTAATCTGTGGTGAATCCTCGGCCTCATCTCGCCAAATATCTCGCTATCACCAATCTCATCGATGCTAAATAACCTCGTAGTTGATAAAGCGTCGTTAAATAACCAACTAAAAAAAATTAACTGGACCTCCTCTTTTTGAATTCGACCCACTGTCATATGTGAAATCCTGGTTGTCAACTGGGAGGCAATCAGCAGAAGAACTCTCCTGTCATACAAGAAAAATGACTGCAGAACAACATCTCTTCGACTCAGTGTGGAAAATTTTAAAGGGTTAGGAGAGTACCGGTAGTTCTAATTTTCCAACTACTTATACAGAGGACAGTTGTATGTCATTCTCTGGACCTATGCACGTATTCACCACTTCACGCATTTATTGAACTATGGTAGTAAAACTTATCATTGTAATTTCAGCCTCTATAGTTAGTAAGAAAGTTGCAGAAGGAACGAAGACTCTCATAATGGATGTCAAAGTCGGATCTGCAGGATTTATGAAATCAGAAGTTACTGCTCGTGATTTGGCTTCAAAACTTGTAAGTTAATAAATTACATTTAATATACCAGATGACTGAAACTACTAAGCTGTAGGCACAGTAATTACGGTACTTTTATAAAATCTTATGTTCAAAATGCTTTACTCTTGCATTAATGGAACAAATTAATAATCAGCTGATTAGGCCTACTCTTGAAACAACACGACCAACATATTATGACAAAATTATCATTCCTTGGTGATTCTAACTTAAGCCTTAAGCAGTTGTGCGAGGTGTTGTCAACATCCCAGTTACATATACGGAGTTGTTAACATATTGAGTGAGCCTGTACTTATGAAACTTTCAGTATCTTTCTTAGAATTGGTAAGACAACATTAACTGTAAACATGTTTGAAATTGGAATCGCATACTCGAGATAATAACGGTTTAAGTGGTGTGGGGTGATGAAGTGTTACAACAATGCTCCTTTTGTAAATAGTGACAGTGACTAAACTGACCATACTTATGTAACAAATAATAATGGATGTTACGTAGTGACTGTATAGCCTACACAAAAAATCATGGCAGTGGTTTGGGAAGGAAGTTAAAAAGTAAATTATGATTAGGAGTGAATAGATGTTCGAATATTACATGTGTACTGTACCAATATTGAAATATTACCATTACTGTACATTAATTATAACCTGTGACAAGTATTAAAGTATTTCATATAAGCCTAAGTTAGTTTAATAAAAAAAATAGCGATATTTTAATTGTTCACTAAAAAGTAGCCAATAAGAATCCATCATATTTGGGGTGTCAGCACCACTCCGTAGTTACAAAGTTAGGCACGACTGCTTAAGAGTTAAAATGTAAAAATTAAATGGCTTGTACTCCTCATTGTCAATGTTGAATTGTGATATTGATTGAAATAACAAAAACAACCATGTTCTATATCAATTTTTGTAAACAGTGTTTCGATTTCAATGACAGGTTGTCATTTTTCCTTTGTGTTAGAAAGACTCAACATGGATTATGTTAGAGAGATTGTTTATGGTCGCCGTTTTCTATAAATGCATAATTTATATGCCTTTTTTATTATCTCTAGCTGTTTTCGATATTTTTTTTTTTCAATTTTAATGTGTATGTATGTTTTTAAGTTTTTTCATTATTTGTATCATATTCTGCTTTTCATAAACACGCACAGCTAATTTTTTTTTGTAATACTTTTTTATTAAGTCTTGAACGAGAAAAAATTCTTTTCGATAGTATCTTCATTCCTGATGAAGCTAATTATAGGCCTATCTAGGCTATAACAATGTTGTTCATTTAAATTATTATAATAGATACTGTATGTCGGTAAATCATGACATCAGAATGAATGCACCAATTTCACATTGTAGTCGACTATAATAAAATCATTAGAATTTAAGTTTTATCTCCTAGCACTTATTGTATGCTGACATCTGAATTGGTATTTATATCGAGTTGTCTGCACTGACAATGAATAATATTGGTATTCGACTGCTGACATATTTATGCTAAAGAAAGTACCTTTTGTACTAAATTCAAATGCCAGTTTTCATATCATTTAGTGAAGTATCTTTACTGTATCTGATACAAAGCCTTCCAAAGCAAGTCACTTACAGAAAGTGTGAATTGTTTCCAGATAAAAGTATCGGCAAGTTTGGGTGTTCAAACAAGAGCAGTTCTCTCAACAATGGACAGTCCAATTGGTCATAATGTGGGAAATGCTCTGGAAGTGGCTGAAGCAATAGAATGCTTGAGGGGAGGTGGACCAGATGATATACGTGAACTCGTCACAACTCTTGGTAAGATGAATACCAGTATACTGTGTAAATACAGCACAGTGGTGCTGTTAAGCACCACTTCCTCCCTCAGTTGTGTTATGACTTTCTCTTACTTGCTTCACACTGAGTACTCTAACAAGACAATTGGATTAATCCAATTTCTATGGAAAGGAGTTAAGTTCCCTGCTGAATCAGGTAATTGGTACTACCATTTCTTCTGTACTCATTAACTCTGCCTGACAAGTGCAAAGGAGGTTTGTAGAGAATTTCCCAGTTGCCAGATTTCTTAGTCATCCTACACTGCATGATCTTGTAAGAAAATTGAAACTGGAACCGTAGAATACAAAAGCACAAGAAGAAGTGACACTTTTTGACCTGATATATCCTAAACCTTACAAAACTCCTTATAGAACATTTCAAAATAAAGTTAGGCCTAATATTATATATTTTTGTTTTTAATCTCATAAAAATTGTACAAAAACTTGGTCTGTGGATAAGCTTCGGGACTTCTACTGCGTTGTCTTGGTGTTGGTGGCTGACGTTTCGACCGCTGTGTTGTGGTCATCTTCAGAGCAGTTGTACAAAAACTTGCCCAGACATGTTCAAACGTTTTTAACAAGAGCCAGAACAGGTCACATTGTCACTCAATTGTACCTACACCGATTTCGTATTTCTGATAATCCTGACGAAGATCTGGAACACATTCTTGTATACTGTCCATCCCTAAACCACAAAAGAAGTACCGGTAAATTAAAATCATCAGTACCTACCGGTACCAGTTGCAGAAGACACAGCCCTGCAATATATATTAACTACACCCCAACTCTGGCTACTAGCAACAGGCATCTGTAATGAACACCGATCAAAATACCCCTCATTTCTCGTGAAAAACAACAACTGAATAGACTACAGTGGACTTTATGTTGTTAGCAAACAGCTGGATACATTAAGAAGATTGATTGATAAATATTGTTGGTAAGGCTAGATGATTGACAGTTAGCATGCTTAACTGTGAAACGAACGGGCCCAGGTTCGAATCCTGGTTGGAAACAAGTTACCTGGGTTTTCCCTCAACCCATTAAGAGCAATTGCTGGGTAACTTTCGGTGCTGGACTCTGGACTCATTTTGCCGGCATTATCACCTTCATCTCATTCAGACGTTAGTTAAACATAGCAACTGATAAAGCATCGTAAAATAAACCAATTAAAAAAAAAGATAGATGATTGTTATTTACTATCTTACGGACAGCATGATGATAGCTAATAGTACAGCTGGGGACAGTGTAAGTACCTCTTATTGGTAAGGTTATAATTTTGGAGCACTATGTCATTACATTAAAAAATTCTATTAGTTTTGAGCTATGAACCCTACAAATAATCTGTTTTCATCTTCAAAAACAGTTAATGATTAAAAAATGGCGATGGTATAGGAATTTTATGTAAATTACTTTTATAAAAACAAGTCCTTTCTTTTATGAATTAACTTATGCTTTTATTCCTAAGTAAACTTCACTTTCGAATAATCTCTGATAAAGTACCAATACAGGTTGCCTACATTTGACGATCTTCCCGGAAAAAGGATGTAACATCAAATTATTGAAATACGTAACTTAGGTGGAAAAAGTAATTTTGACGCATTTATTTATGCTTACTTACTTACTGGCTTTTAAAGAACCCGGAGGTTCATTGCCGCCCTCACATAAGCCCGCCATTGGTCCCTATCATGAGCAAGATTAATCCAGTCTCTATCATCATATCCCACCTCCCTCAAATCCATTTTAATATTATCTTCCCATCTACGTCTCGGCCTCCCTAAAGGTCTTTTTCCCTCCGGCCTCCCAACTAACACTCTATATGCATTTCTGGATTCGCCCATACGTGCTACATGCCCTGCCCACCTCAAACCGCTGGATTTAATGTTCCTAATTATGTCAGGTGAAGAATACAATGCGTGCAGTTCTGTGTTGTGTAACTTTCTCCATTCTCCTGTAACTTCATCCCTCTTAGCCCCAAATATTTTCCTAAGCACCCTTAACCTATGTTCCTCTCTCAAAGTGTGAGTCCAAGTTTCACAACCATAAAGAACAATCGGTAATATAACTCTTTTATAAATTCTAACTTTCAGATTTTTTGACAGCAGACTGGATGATAAAAGCTTCTCAACCGAATAATAACAGGCATTTCCCATATTTATTCTGTGTTTAATTTCCTCCCGATTATCATTTATATTTGTTACTGTTGCTCCAAGATATTTTAACTTCTCCACCTCTTCAAAAGATAAATTTCCAATTTTTATATTTCCATTTCGTACAATATTCTGGTCACGAGACATAACCATATACTTTGTCTTTTCGGGATTTACTTCCAAACCTATCTCTTTACTTGCTTCCAGTAAAAGAAGCATTTATTTATAGCAATAAATCGTTGTATCCTTGATTAGTCAAATGGTTCTGTTAAATAAATATAGGCCTATTGAAATATGACCCTGAAATTATTTTCCATTCTCTTGAAACGTGAATTATTATAGATTTGTTGGTTACATCCTTATTCCGGGAAGATCTTCAATTTTTAATTTACACATTAACAGCAATAATAATAACAAAAGTATTAAAAACACAAAAAACACACACTATTACTTGTATCTTCTATTAACACGGTACCGTAGTACATTTATTTCCATTCATATATCAAAGTGAAGATAAGTTTCTGTTCTTCTTTAAAACAAATCAGATTTGTATGTTATTTGAATTTCAGGGGGAGTGGTTTTACAAATGAAAGGGCGTGTTAAGACACTTGACGAAGGAAAGAATGTCATACTAAATGCTATAAAATCTGGAGAAGCTTTAAAGAAATTCCAATCAATGCTGACATGTCAAGGCGTTGTGAAGAAAGTAGCAACTGAACTATGTCAAGGAAATATGTGGACTGTGCTTCCTGCAGTTGCCCCAGGGCAGATAACTGTCATCAAAGCACCAATTTCTGGTAAGAAATATGTTACCCGGTAGGCTATATATTTTAATGTAACTTGTAATCACTCCAAGTCGTCATTGGTAATCTAACAGTTAACATGTTGGCTGTTGGATCCAAGGTTCGCAGGTTCAAAAAGGCGATAAAAATTTTAGCAAGGCTTCTTCTAGAAGGGGGTAAAACTGTGGATCCTGTATCATTGATTCCTTGTATTTAAGGGGAGGCAGAGGTGAATATTTCAAAATCCACAAAATTTATCCGATTTGTTTGAAATTGATCATGGATACTAAGTATGTTATTAGTAATGGACATACCAAGTTTCAACTTTCTAAGTTCAATAGTTCTGTAAATATTGATAATTTTATAAAACTTTATATCGTTTGATATGAAATGCTCCATGCACCATATTGTAAGAAATTTTCAATATTTCTTTTTATTTATATGTTCAGAGAAGGTATATAAATAATGATAAGTATTAGTTTATTATGGGAATAATATAGTAATACAGTTATCTTGGTTTTAATTTCATACTTTTAAAGGGCACAAAATCAAAAACTAACATCGGAATATGAAAATGAAGATAATAAAAATGGAAAAAACCAAATTTTCATTTTTTCTTCAGTTTTGTTCGAAAATTTCACCTCTGCCTCCCCTTAAAAGAACATTGTACCTGATACAAAATTTGTCTGCAATTTATCATCAAGTTCAATTTCGACATTAAATCTCTACAGAATATGTATGATAAGACTTTCTTGTGTTAAATTCTAACGTACCTTGTTTACATGTTTCGACCTATTTATGGGTCATCCTCAGAACTGGTCGTTGTTGGTCTTGGCGCCTCTTGTTTTGTTTCCTGTGAGGGTGTGTTCGTATAGTATAATGTAGAGTCAAAGAGTGTGTGTGTGTTCTGAAATTGAGTTTTGTGTTGAGAATTTCGTTGGGGTGTGTTTTCGTGTGTCTGTATATTACATTTTGTTCTAGTGTGTTTAGTTTCTGGCATCTCAACACACAAACAACACAAACAAACAAATACAACCACACAGGCGTATACAAACTCAAATGTAACACCTGCAACAACTACATAGGACAGACACGTTACAAAGATCATTCCAAACACGTTACAAAGAACACATCACAGCCATAACAAAATTACAAAACACCTCCACATATGCAGAATACATCACAAATGCTAACCACACCTACAGAAACATCAACACAGACATGGAAATACTACACATCCAACCAAAAAGCCAGAAATTAAACATACTAGAACAATATGAAGTATACAGACACACGAAAACACACCCCAACGAAATTCTCAACACACAACTCAATTTCAGAACACACACACTCTTTGACTCTACATTATACCACACGAACACACCCTCATAGGAAATAAAACAAGAGGGGCCAAGACCAACAACGACCAGTTCTGAAGATGACCCATAAATAGGTCGAAACATGTAAACAAGGTACGTTAGAATTTAACACAAGAAAGTCTTATCATACATATTCCGAAGTGATACAGTGTTAAAAGTAAAGATGTAAAATCTCTACAGTTGAAAGTATCTTAATAAAATATCTACTGCTTACTGGGACTATTAATAATCTCAAAAGAGCCGCTATGGTAGTCCAGTGGCTAGAGTCCTGGACTCATGATCCTATGCACCCTTGTTCAGTCTCTGATGTACCCCCGATTTATGATTTGTGTTGGGCAAGCCCATGGTCCAGATAACACAGCGATTTTCTCCAGGAGTTCCGGTTCCTTTGTGGCATCCCAATTAATCTCCATCATCTCATCTCTTTGCGAGTGTAATGTAGACATTGTAGACTAATCTCCTCTGGCTTACCCTGGGAAATGACTGTATCAGTAAATTTGTCTACACAAGTAGCTTCATATGGATGAACGATGAATAGTCCAGTGTCTGCCATTAGTAAATAATAATAATAATAATAATAATAATAATAATAATAATAATAATAATAATAATAATTTACTGGTTCTGATCTCAGCTGGCAGACTTCTATGACACAGGGATACTAAAGTTTATCCCATGGTATGACGAATGTGTCAATTCCAGTGAGGAATATGTTGAAAAATAGCTCAGCAGTTGTTGTCTTTTCCAATACATATTTCCATGAAATTGTGACTTCATTCTCTAAACGGCCTCAGGAAAACTTATTTTCTGGATGCGCCTCGTACATTTACAGATTAAACCATTATTAGTGCTTTAGTGAGGAATGTTGTTGTTGTTTTCTAATGCCAGGCGTTTGACAATAAAGTCATTTGACCTCTTGCACTCCAATATTTTTCAAAGATATTTTCATGACCAGCCACTGAAGCAAAGATTTTGAGGTCTTCCAAATCCATTTCTTGGTTTGCGTTGCACAATGGACAGTTAGGGGACTGATATATTCCAATTCTATGCAGGTGTTTGGCCAAACAATCATGGCCTGTTGCTAATCTAAATGCAGCCATAGACGATTTTCGTGGTAAATCGGGAATTAACTGTGGATTTTGATGCAGAGAGTTCCATTTTTTCCCTTGGGATTGTGTTATCAAATTTTGTTTGTTGAAGTTTGAGGAATGTACAAAATATCCTACAACTCTATCAGTACGGTATTTGTATTCTAAAAAAATATGCAAATTAAAAACAAAATAAACATCGTTTATTGGCATTTACTTTGAGAAATTAATCAAACCTGCAATTTATCTTGTATTACTTTGCTTAAATCTTAAGATTTTCTGCTTTACTTTCTACCAAACAAACTGATCACTTATATCGGAGATGTTTAATTCTGCAAACATTTAGTTGAGATGATAGTAAGTTGAGGTGACCCTTTATCAAATTCTTAAGCATTATTTATTCTTCTCAGCCATGAGAATGTCCGTTCCTCTCTGCAGTTGGACACAGCATGGTTGGAAATATTGCTGCAGTACGTGCTGTGCCGGGAAGATCTCAGGACAACCGTTGTAGGCATTGCCACAACGAGATTGAAACTCTTGCACACGTCCTGGGATCCTGTCTGCAAGGCGAAGGTCTGCGAAACGCTAGATCAATTATAGCCACTGCCCTTAAAGATGCCGATTACAACACCTTTGAAGAAGTACATGGTCTCTCCAGCGAATAGGGATTATAAAGAATGGACACGGAGCGAATTTTCCTTTGTTTTGTTTCTCTGTGCGCCAGTGTATAGTTCTACTTTCAAGAGCTAGAGGTTAGTGTAATCGAGCATACACTAAGATAATAATTGAGAATAGAGTTGAGACGCAGGATCCAAACATCGCCTACCTTATTGCATAATCCAGTAACGCTTTGCTTCAAATAAATTAAAGTTAACAGCTTTTCCTTATTTCTCAGTGACAAACTAGTTGTAATAATAATATTTTATATTTCAGATATCATAAATTATATTATAAAATAATATAATACATTATAAAATTAAGTATCAAATTCGTTTAATATTTGTATATAATATAATATAGGTATATGGTTTTACTTCTCGTAAGAGTTTTGTTTTTCCATTTTCAGCGCTATCAAATCATTACATATTTTAATTGTTGTTGGGGTCAACGTCTCAACTCTCATTATAAAGGAACTCTAGAGTCTAGACATTACAGTTAATGACGGATTTATTATTTTATAGATCCAATTTATTTTATTTGAGTACGTAATGTGCCTAGATATATTAATTATATGTGATATATTTCCGCTGTGTTGACTGCTAGCTGGTGTGATGTCAGCGCCAACTCTAGGGAGAAAGCAGAATCTCACGCTTTAGCTGGCTTGAAGGTCATTGAAATCAGTCCGGCTACATCAAAGGTACCGACGCGAAGTGTCCATTCTTTATAATCTCTATTCGCTGGTCTCTCCGTCACTGGCAGTACACGGCACATAGATATAATAGCTTTCAAGGAATCTACAAGATCTGGATTCATAATTGATCCCACTGTGCTTTTCGAAACGAACGAGGAACAGTCAGCAGAAGTGGATAAGGAAAAAAAGAATATTTACAATCCTACCATTCCATATTACCTCCAAAAGTACCAGCTAGAAGAGCTTGAAATAATCGGACTTCTGGTTGGAGCAAGAGGTACCACTACTCTGTTCATGAAAGATGTGTTCAAGAGGCTTGGAATACCTACATCTATTATTCCGATTGTAACTTTAGCTGGATTGAAAGAATCAATTGCTCTCCTGAAGCATCACCTATATTCGAAATGAAACCAAGTTCATTAGCATTCTTTACTTTTTTGTAACACTTGCCTCTCTAAAACTAGGTATATTTCCACCAATCACAAAATGTATTTGCAACTATGTACTTGTAGGAGTTTCATTGTGAAAACAAAATTAATGGTTCACTGAACTTGTAAACATTTATATGGTTAAGTACTCTTTGTCCCTTGTGGCAGCTCACGAAAAGTGAGAAGATTTCTAAATTCCTTGAAATTAATAAAATATTCTCAGAATAATGTCAGCATTTGAATAGGTCCGACATAGCTCCAATATTGGTATTTTGCTCTTTCCCTGTGGTTTAGAGTTTGAAGATGAGTTTTTAAGTGAACATTTCTTTCACTAAGGTATCTTCAAGGCCCTCAGGAAATTGAATCTAATACAAAACACAAGAAAATGTGATGTTTAATAAAGATAGAAAGGAAAATGAAGATAGTAGACATGTTTATTAGTCATAAATCAACACTGTTTTCCTTTAAATCATTAAAATGACTGTATATTATGTTAAAATTTAACAGTATTAAAACACTAAACAAACAATTAAAATACTGTTGTACAGTAGCGTGCAAATTAATCCGAACAACGTAATTACTTATGCAAGAACACTCAAACGGGATAAAAAAAAAAGGATCTAAGATATACCTCAGTAATCTATGTGGCCTCCCTTGTTCCTAATAACAGCTCTGAGACGATTTGTCATGGATTCCACTAATTTCCCACAAATATTCTTCATTTCTTCATCGCGAAACCATACACCAATGAGGGCAGAAATCATCTTCTCCTTTGTAGAACAATCCATTTTTTGCATTCTTCTTTTGCAAATTGACCACAAGTTCTCAATGGGGTTGATGTCGGGTGAGTTGCCTGGCCAGGGGAGTACCTGAATATTTTTCTTGTTGAAGAATTCTGTAGTTTTTCGAGACGTATGGCATGGTGGCAGGTCTTGTTGGAACACACCTCTGCCATCCGGAAATGATTTTTGCAGCTGGGGTACGATTCTGGTTTCCAATAAGTGAATATATTTGCCAGAATTCATCATTCCCTTGTTAGGTATTAATGCTCCAGGCCCTTCATGTGTAAAACAACCCCAAAACATTACTTTAGGGGGGTATTTGGGTGCTTGTTGGAGATGAGCTGCTGTTACTTTTTCGGATCCTTTCTGTATGTCAGAAACACGGTGGCCGTGGACCTCGAAATGAGACTCATCGGAAAAAAGTACATTCTTCCAGTCATTCACTGTCCAGTGTTGATGTAATTTTGCCCACATTAAGCGTTTTTTTGCACATAACAGGGGTTAGCAGTTGCTTCTTAATAGGCTTACGAGTCCTTCGTACAGCTTCCAAAAGCCTACGCCACACTGTTGTGACGTGAATATTCGCCCCAGTGGTAGCCATTAACCCGCAGGTTAAGTTGACAGCAGTTAGTCTAGGATTTAATTTACTTTTCCTGACAATTAAACGATCATCTGCAGGTGAAATCTTCTTTTTCCGGCCAGAGTTTCCTTTTTTCTGGGGTGTGATGGATCCAGTCTCCCTGTATCGTTTTATGATCGAATTAACAGTAGCCAAACCGATGTGACATTCTGCAGCAATTTGCCTCTGTGTCATAGAAGAATGCTCTGCTAATGTTATAATTTTAGACCGTTTTCGTGGAGTTGTATCCATTTGTGAAGACGACAGAATGTACACAGGATTGCAGTATTAAGTCTTCAACACAACTGAAATGCTTATAAGTACAAAACGACAGGCAAAATGTCACATATTATAAAAAAAAATAATAACAACAGACCTTCAACAATGGAATTACACGTGTCAATTAAAGTGGTATGAGCAGCTGTGAGGCCAACAATGACAGAAAATGTAAAAATATGTCGTGTTCGGATTAATTTGCATGCTACTGTATTTTAACATAATATACATTTTAATGATGAGGAAATGAAGAAATTGAAACTTCATTAGTTCCAAACAATGTTTGTGTTTATTGATTTTCTAAGATCTTATTGTTCCCGTACATTTTTGTCGGTATATGGTTTACACAGCTTCCAAATAAGTGCAGGGGATACAAATTCACTCTTGCATTCACATCATGCGTTCACATCAAAGCTTATGAGCTTTATTTATGTACCCATGATGATCTTTATAAGTGTACTAGTACAGGCGCTTGTGTGTGTATTGTAATCTTTATAAGCGTAGTACTGTACTTGTTTTTCTATGGTGACTTATGAGCTTATTTCTGTATCTATGATCATCTTTATAAACTTACCAGCACTACTGGGTGCTCATGTCAAAGTGTGTCATGACGCCACTGTTGATGAGTCAGCGATTTGAAGCGAGTTTCAGCTTTTATGTCAGAGAAGTTGTCTATTAATCAAGGCATTCAATCTGAACTTACGAACGTGTACTGTATAATTTGAACGTCGTAGCAACAGATGGAGGTCTGTACGGTCTGTGTGCTACCATAACCTCTTTCGAACTGTGTTTTGCTCGGCCAAGTCGTAAGCAGGGTATTTGTTATCATCGGTTGCATACGGCAACATTCCACAACACAAATCAAATGCTCCGTGTCCATGTTGACCGTCGAAATTTATGTCAACAAATACGTAAGTAATCGTCTTAACCCTCTTCCCATAACTCGACAGTAAGAAAAAAACTCACCTCAGTACATGTTTCGAAACAGTTCACATTCCTGCCACTACCAGCGTTACCGTACGTATCGGTAAGTACTCTTCAGAATGAACGCCATACTTTCTAGGCAACTTCTCTGGCACATAGATCATACACCTCTGCGGAAGTGTAGGAAGATTGAATTCTCTAGGCTCATCAGCTAGCAACATGACGGCATACAGCGAGCCATGACACACTTTGAACTGAACACTCAGTAGTACTTTGTGTATGGTGATCTTTATGAACGTACTTATGTATCAGTATTTCTGGTGATGTTTACTTTGTATCTGTGGGTTTCAGGTAGAATAGTTGAAGTGGATGCATTGCAAGTAGCTAAAGCAGTTTGGAAGTTGGGAGCAGGACGCAGCAAAGCTGCCGAGCCTATAGACTACAGTGTGGGTGTTAAACTTGTACATTTGAAGGGTGATCGGGTAGAAAAAGGTGATGATTTGATGGAAATTCATCATAAATCGCCTAAACTCTCTAGCAGTATACGTAAACAGCTAGAAGATTCCTTTGTTATACAGTATGCTCTTGATAAGCCAGTGCAGTCGCCTATCATTACTATAATCAGTTGAACATCGCAGTAAAATTACATCTGCTGGTAAGTAGTCATTGATTGAACGTCAGTAATGTTAATTTGTTTTGTGCTGTACCCACAAATATTAATTTGTACAATTTCGAAATATGGGGCCATTGAAATTTTATACTCTAATAAAATGGAGGGGAAAAAATTGTGTGTAGTAACTCTTCCAATTTTTGTTTCCTACCTCAGTAAGTCTCAATGTATTCACTGCAAACATCCAGGCGTAACTTAATTTACTTTGAAGTGATGCGATCATTGCTATCAATGCGAACTTTCAGATGATGCAAGCTAATGTGTTTTTCGCACATCCTCGCATGAAGAAATCCATGAGTGTGAATGGTCGTAACATACTATCATTAGACCTCGGATTTTTAGGTTCAAATAGGATAGGTTGCAACAATTTTATGTTAAAATCCCTAAATGTATGCAACATGAGAAACTCTCGAGCAATGATATTGCCTAAAACTAGGTGTATTAAAGGACATATGTTTCAGCCAACACTAAACGAGCCTAAAGATCCGAGGTCTAACTATCATGCATACCAACCTCCACACTATACAGTACATTCACTTACAAAATATCATGATTGGTTTCGTTACAAAGAGCCCAATGTTCTGTAAGTGTAATGATTAACGCAACTAATAATGTGGAACATAGTTTTGTCAATGAAAATGAATTGCTTTAAGTTATCTTCATCATTGCCAATTTCATTTAGCAAGTGATCCATAAATCATTTGTGGGAACCCTGTATGTAATTCAAACAGTTGAAAGGAGGGTGTTAGTTTACTTTATTTTTGAATAAATGAAATGAAATGCGCACAATGTGCATAGGATTTATAGGTTAGTCTTTGCAGAAGTTTGTGAGCGAGGTTTTCCTTTCTCGGCAGTTTTCAACGTGATATCGTCCACACGGCTTCTGACACAGTTCACACACACATTCGTCGTTGGGTTCGTGGTATCTCTTGGTGGTACAGATCTTATGGTGAAAACCATGTACTGCGTAACGGGTCACTATGTGTCTCAGGTCGTAGTTTGTGTTTGCCCAGTCTCTGGTTGTCATGGCGTCTGTTATGTAGAACTCGCTCCAGATGGCGTTCTTCTTTCCTCTGAGTACTTCCAGGGCTTTCTCGTATGCTGGGGTGTTCGGCATGCAGAGTTGTGTTCTAATATCTTCGATGAAGAAGCGTTCCTTCATTAGTTCGTATGTTAGTCTCGAGAGAGTTGTTCTTCCTACTCCTAGTACTCTTTTCATGAATGATGATTTGACTCGTTCAATTTTTCCCATGTCGCTGATTGTTAAGTTTCCCCATATGATATTTAGTCCGTAGGTTGCTATTGGTGCTATAGCTGACCTAAATAAGGTCATTGCCGTTTTTGTTTCTAGTTGTTGCAGATTCTTAATATTGTACATAGCTTTTATTGCAGCGGCTGTTCTTTCTTGAATGTGGATTCTGTATGATTTTAGTGTTGTTTGAAGCGTTACTCCTAAATATTTAAATTTTTGCACTACCTCAAGTGACTCGTTCTGCAGTGTCAGGTTTTTTTTTTTCTTTGTTTGCCGCCGTTTCTGAAGCTCATTTGTTTTGTTTTGTGGTGATTTATCAGTAGGCTGTTTTCCTCGGCCCATCTCACGAATTTATTTAGGACCTGTTGTAGTTCTTCTATGTTGGACGAGCCTATCGCCATGTCGTCTGCGTACATAATCATCGATGCTGTGGTGTCCTCTGTGATTTTTGTTATGTCTGTGGTCATGATATTGAAGAGGACCGGGCTGATAGGATCTCCTTGTAGTACCCCATTTGTCTGTATTATTTTGTTAGATAGTGTAATTTCGTCTGATACTTGAATGTAGTTGCAGCTTAGAATGTCTGCAATTATTGTTGTTAAGGCATGTGATTCGCCGATCATGTTGCTTAGTTTTCTAATTAGTGTTTCCCTGTTTATAAGGTCGAAAGCTTTGCAGTAGTCGACGAACACTACATGGTATTTCTTCCCAGGGTGTCTTAGGGTATTCTCTATTTGTTCTATTAGGTAGCTTACGGCATGAAGGGTGCTTCTGCCTTTCCTGAATCCGAACTGGCATTCCGGGATACGGTTGTCTACTTCCACTACTAGTCTGTTAGTTAGTATTTTTGTGAGTACTTTGAAGGCGACATTCTCGAGGACAATACCTCGGCAGGAGTGAGGATTGTTGGTTTCTCCTTTTACTTTATTTTTAGAGTGCTGTTTTTTCAGTCTCTTAAAGAATCGAATATATTTCTGTGTCGAAATTACATTGAAAACTGTTTTAATGTCTGGACAAAATCTACTTTTGTAGCAAATTTAAATGATAAAAAGGCTTTATGATAGGTTCCCAATTATGTTATATGTCAATAAATAAGAGAGAGAGAGCGGGGGGGGGGGGTTGTAAATTTCAATATGTTAAAATTTAAATTTGTGCTCCTGAAATTAACATACTCTTTAAAAAAATTATTTCCCACATGTAACTTACTACATTGTTTAGGTGAACAGAGATAATGTCCAACACAGAAAAGTCCAACATACGAAAATCTCCATATGTTCTTAATGTCCAGAGTACGAAAAGGTCTGTTACATTATGTCCAACGTAAAAATGTCCATACAGTAATTAATGGCCAAAAGTCCAATTAATAAAAATGTCCATGTGATTATAATGTGCAAGGTACGAAAAGTTCAATCTAAATACAATATAAGAACACAATTACTTACACTGTAATAAAACTTTATTTGGTAGTGTAGACCTAATAGTTACAATAGAAATCTTATAAACAATAAATTTTTATGGACCGGATACACAAGGTAAAATAATTTAATCTTCATCAATATTTTCAGGCTTATCTGAGTTACGTCAAATATTCATATATATGAGGTCTCGCCCACGTCATTGAATATTACACGACTAATATGAATTAGTCAGTTGTATTATTACTATTAAATACGAGAAAAATTCGTACCGGCACCGGGAATCGAACCCAGGACCTCTCAGCTCTGTGCGCTGAGCGCTCTTACCAACTGAGCCATGCTGGGACACGAATTTTTCTCGTATTTAATAGTAATAATACAATTGATTAATTCATATTAGTCGTGTAATATTCAATGAGGTGGGCGAGACCTCATACATATGAATATTTGATGTATTAACTGTTAGCAGTTGTCATGAAACTGATGTTGAATATGGCCATAAAGTCATTCAAATATGCGCTCCTGCATATATGACGTATATCGTCTCAAGTGCAGGTAGTAAGGCCGTAAAATAGCATTACAAGAGGGGTTCAGCCGGCGCCGTGGATCGTGTCCCGGCATGGCTCAGTTGGTAAGAGCGCTCAGCACACAGAGCTGAGAGGTCCTGGGTTCGATTCCCAGTGCCGGCACGAATTTTTCTCGTATTTAATAGTAATTATCTAAGTTACTATATAATTTGAGATGATATGAAATTGTACTTAAACAGCAAGGTAAGTCATTTTCATCTTTATATTGCTGATACTGGTAGTTGTTTACTAGAATGGCAATTCTTTGTTGTTCTCTATGTAAACAGTTTTTAGGGGCTGTTTTATATTAGAGTGACCTGCACGTAATTGTAAGACTATAGCTTATGTTTGAGATGTTCAATAAAACGCTATATATTTTGGGGACCACATATTATATTATCACATATTGAACTTTCCTACATATTGACCTTTTTGTATATCGGACCTATTCCGTATTGGACCTTTTTTATATTGGAATATTACATTTTGGTCCTTTTTGCTTTTTGGACATTTACTGCTTGGACGATTTTTACTTGGACATTTTTGACTGGATCTTTTCTGTCTGTGGACATTTTAAATTGGATGAAATTACCTGTAACCCATTGTTTAACATACTTTACGTGTTAGAACACTAAAATTAATACAGAAAGTGCTAGATCTAGTGGAAAGCACTAGACTAGACGGCAGTTCGGAAGCTGGTCGGCTGCTATATGCGCCGTAGCATTTCTGGCATGTGACGTCACAAGCTTGTACAGCAGAACCAATCGGAATCAGTCTGTAACAAGTATTTCCCAAGTTCATTTGTTCACGTGTGAGTGTTTCAATACATTGAATAAGTAAAAGTAACATTTACTGTGTGTGTGTAAGATAAATAAATGGAAGAAGAGACTATAAAAAGACAAGTATTACACAGGCAGGTGCGGAAAATTTTGTTTAAGGTGTATAATTATTTTAAAAACATTGACGAGCACAATGCTGCCGGCCATCTTGATGCTGGCTGCAACGTTGCCAATATACAAGAAACGACTGCAGAAGCATGTGGTATGGGATTGAGAACTGTGCAAAGAATATTGTTAGTGAAGGAAACAGGGTTTGTTTGGTGTCATGCTTACAGTAATCAACGGCGAAGGGCATTATTGTCTTTTGATCATTTAAATTCTCTCCTGCGCTATTTGTATCTGATGTGCGCGTGAAGTACGATGTGGCAATGTTGTACGCTGCCTTGCCCTCTCTATCTGTCTCTCTCGACGTAAACAGTAGCAGACTACTGCCTTCCGAATTGCCATCGACTCTATGGATGGTCACTTTGTAAATGGAGCATAAAGAGCTTACTGGTATTTAAAGATCTAAGAGCGCTTATAACTTCTCCCTGTAAGTCAAATTAAAAAGAAAAATTCGAAACACATTTAGATAGTCATAATAATTTATATATACTGTGCAAAATACATTAAATATTTGAAATATAGTTACAGTAGAACTTGCAGTACCGGTATTTGTTATTATCAAGAACAAAGAATGAATACAACTACAAATAAACTACTCTAGTGTCAATGAGTAATGGTGAACAAACTGTTTTGCAGTACTAAAATACTGAGGTCACTCTTTCAGGAGCGATGGAAATTTGAAAGAACACTTTTCAGTATTTAAAACTTGCTAGTTATTCAGTACACCGAAATAAATATAATATATAATATTTCAATGTACTCTTAGTTGCAGCAGCAGAGAACACGTGTAAATTAGGAAAAAAATTAATTCAGTGAACTTGTAAAAACTACTACAACTAAGAAACGTTTGTGCACCACCACATACTTTCTACTAATCGGTTTTAGGTTAAAGAGAAAATAGTTTTTATTTTTATACTGAAGAAAATTATGAAAACTCTTTAATGGATAGCCAATTCTAAATATACTCCATAAATATTGCTAACTTATTTACAACTAATTGATACTAAATATCATAGATATTCAAAATCTTCGGAATATATAAAATGTATGAACAGCAGTAGGAGAATACATTACAACTATTAGTCCAATAGAATTATAAATAGTTTAAAGCCATGACTATTGACCACCTTGATTAATATCCATGCAATTCTGGTATACATAATCGATTTCCTTTTTTGTGCACAGATGAATTTCCCTGATCCATAAACTTTCACTTATGTTTTACAACAGCATTTTACAAGTTTCTAACAAAAAACCTCTGTCCAACTACTGGTAACTCTTAAGTTCTGTTTGATACTTTTAACACTAAATTTTATCAGCTTAATTCTGTGGTGAATTGTAAGATTTTCTTTTAACTATAAGGAATATTGATAAAATTACGTAACTTTACTTACCTCTAATTCTTACCATCAAATTCACTTACATCAAATTAACTTAGATGTAATTATTAAATAAAGGAGGAAAATTTATAACCTCTTGCATTTAAAATTCACTTTCATTTCTAGTCATGAATGAATTAACTTTCCTATTGTAGATATCCTTTGCTATAAATATTAGAAACAATTAAAATAAATTGTAATATATTTTTTTTCTTCACTCTACATACTAATTAAATTAATTTACTGTTTCCAAATTTTCCTTCACAGGTTATAAATCTTTGTATTTCTTGATGGTTGGTACAAAAAAATTCAATAGCACTAATTATCAGTATAACATAATTAAACATATGAAATAAATTTCAAACATTTCATGCATGAAGAAAATTTGTCACTTTTTGTTGTTATATATTGCTCAGATGTTTGACTGTGAAACCATATAAGTTTACCAGATTTTTTTCACAATTTCCAGGGACATATACGGTATCAGTATATGACAAAACTACTTTTAACATTTCTGTTAACGAGAGTTTGCCATTCACATACATTGTTTATATGCGATTTAAGAAATTAAAATAATCACTCAACTTATACACTAAAAATATTCATTCTACGTAACTACTACTTAAACTACGGTGCTTTCAGAAGAGTAAATTTTTTTAAGCAGTCTTCTCTAGATCCCAATCTTGCAACAAATTCCTGACAGGTCATATTGAAGTTGGTTAAGATAGCAAACATGACTCGAACAGTTTCTAAACTCATTCTGGATTTTTTGAATCTCCACATCATGCTCATAGAAGAAAAAAATTCTTTTCACTGAAGCATTACTTCTAGAAAGACATGGACATATTTCAATCAACTTCTGAAATAGTGCATAAAAAATAATTTTATCAGAGAGAATTTTTAAAATTTCACTCCATTTTGAGCAAAGGTCAGCATTTTCTTCATTCCATTTTGCTATTTTCTCAATTCACATACCTACTTCTTCAAACAAGAAATTTCATAATGTTTTTTCATCTAGGTCAAGTCGTATATTGGAAGAAAAATAATATACTGTCTCTTCAAATTTTTATCTTTCCGGAGAATCTCTCAGCAATACACATTCCACATATATCTTATCTTATGGATGAAAACTTCAGGCACTAAAATATGCAACATCATTAAAAAAAATCATATAATTAACAATTAAAATCTAGGGATATCTGGGGACAAATTAAATTCGGGGACATTTCGGGGTCTGTCCCTGGGAAATGGGGACGTCTGGTAACCATAATACAGGTGTCCAGGAAAGACCTGACGAAAAAGAAGTAATTATATATCTGAAACTCTTACTGTTATTACCTCAATGTTTTCACAGTTAGAAAGAGAACCTCAATAAGTTTTGTTACCTAGCAGCAGCATGTTACACGCGTGCGTAGCGTATATAGTCAGCCTTGCTCTCAGAGCTGGAAATGCAAGTTGTGCGTGTACCAAGTGAACAGCCGAACAATGTTTACCACAGTAGAAAAAGCAGAATGCGTTTTATGACTGGCTGAATTTAAGTTAGTCAAGCGTGTACAACATCGTTTCCAAATGGACAAAAGCTCACAGTAACAGGTAACACATACCTGGATATGCTGCGAAATTATGCTGTCCAACAACTACCACCAGAAACCGTGTTTCAACAGGACGGAGCCCCCCACACTATGCTAAACCTGTGCGTGCTTTCCTCGATGACACGTTTCCTGACCGCTGAATTGGAAAAGGCGGACCTACACCATGGCCATCACAGTCGCCGGACATGACCCCACTGGATTTCTTTCTGTGGGGTTTGTGAAGGACGTGAGTTACGTGGCCGAATCTATGAAGCAATAAGACTAGTCACACCGGAGATACTTTCGTATGTGTGGCAGGAGATTGAGTATCGCCTGGACATAGCCCTGGTCAAAAATGGTGCTCATATAGAGGTACATTAAAACTTATTGTGTTTCTCTTTGTAAGTGTGAAAACTTCACGACAATAAATGAAACAGTTTCAGAGATATAGTTACTTATTTTTCTTCAGGTCTTTCCTGGACACTCTGTACATGTATAATATGCCATCTTGCAGTCAAGGTAAACATCAGTTGATATATTTGAATAATTATGTTTTTTCCTTCTTTATCATTTAATGCAAGAATACTTATATTGTCGAAGACAATTTTATATAGGCCTACATTTGCAATAAAATTAAATAATATTTCATTTATGTTTTTTTTCCCCCCTCTCTTGTATGGAGGAGGGACCCGCAGGCTTACACTGCAGCCTGAGGTTTATTGTGCTTACCACTCCTATTCTGTGAATGATTTGGTAGCCAAACGGCTGCACTCTTGTACAAGTACAGCACGCCACATTGTATTTATGTTACCGGTATCCAGTGTTATAGAACTTAAAAGTAATAGGTATAGCAAAAACTACATACAGTACCGGTATTTCATCATAAAAGCACAGTAAATGGCTTGAGGAAGATGTTAATATATTAAACATATTTGTGTATTCAGTAATGTTTTTGATTGCACTTGATATAAATAAATACTAAATTTAACAACTTTTAACACTGCATCACTTCGGAATATTATGGTAAAACTTTCCTGTGTTAAATTTCAACGTACCTCGTCTACATTTTTCGACCTATTTATAGGTCATCTTCAGAACTGGTCGTTGTTGGTCTTGGCGCCACTTGTTCTGTTTCCTGTGTGGGTGTGTTCCTGTGGTATAGTGTAGAGTCAAAGAGTGTGTGTGTTTTGAAGTTGAGTTGTGTGTTGAGAATTATCGTTGGGGTGTGTTTTTGTGTGTCTGTATATTTCATATTGTTCTAGTGTGTTTAGTTTCTGGCATTTGGTTGGATGTGTAGTAGTTCCATGTCTGTGTTGATGTCTCTATGGGTGTGGTTAGCATTTGTGATGTGTTCTGCATATGTGGAGATGTTTTGTAATTTTGTTATGGCTGTGATGTGTTCTTTGTAACGTGTTTGAAACGATCTGCCTGTCTGTCCTATGTAGAAGTTGTTGCAGGTGTTACATTTGAGTTTGTATACGCCTGTGTGGTTGTATTTGTTTGTTTGTGTTGTTTGTGTGTTGAGATTTTTTGTAGAGTGTTATTTGTTCTGTATGCGATGTTGTAATTTAATTTCTTGAATGAGGTTGCAATTTTGTGTGTGTTTTTGTTTTCGTATATTAGTGTGATATATTTTTTGTGTTCTTGTGTTTGTGTTGTATTCTTATGTTTTTTTGTGATTATGTTTTGTCTTACGTATTATGTTGTCTATTATGTTAGGGTTGTATCCGTTTTCTTGTGCTATGTATTTGATTGTGTTTAGCTCTTCGTTGTAATCTTGTCTTACCATACATATTCCGAACTAAATTTAAACCTGAAGTACATAAGCTTCAAACTGTGATGCTATTAAGTATGAGGAGAAGCAGCATACTAAATACAATAGGAGTAATATTTAACTTAAGATTTAGTTATAATAACAATTTTCTAGTTTTACAATGAAAACTAAGTGGTAAATTACCTCAGTTGACTAGTTTTGACTGCACTGTCAGTCGTCCTTTACTTTTGAAGATGACTAACAATGCAATCGAAACTAGTCAACTGAGGTAATTTACCACTAATTTTTAAATTTAATACTAGAAAGTTCTTATTATTCAGTAATTTTAATTGATGCAAAGTGTTAAAAATGTGAAATAAAGGAATATTTAACATAGTAAGTTAAATAAAATTCATATTTTTGTTTTCAGTACTAGCCGTTCTTGTAAAGATAGTTTTCAAAATGGTTGACTTATAATCTTAAATACAATTAAGATGTTCCTATATCATTGATCTTTTTGCTCAGTTCATATTATTTTTAATATAGTGCAGTCAAAGATGTTACATTATGATTAATGACAAAATGTGTACAAAATGACAAATACTTCTAATGTAGAGAAGTTTCCATTCCTCAGACCTTTAAAAATACTTTCAGTCCTGTCATTGTGCTGGTAAATGAATTCAGCAAGTCTGTTAAACTTAGGACAGTGAATTCTTAATTGAGGTTATTGCATGAAGAGCATTAAGAACATAATTTATACGAAATGATATCGTATGTAACTAAAGTTTGGAAAGGTTCTCATACAAATGTTGTTAAAGTTTTAGGTTTTCGTAGTCATCCTATATAAATAAGTTGGTAATAACTGTAATTCGATCAATCACTATACAGGTGCGGTATATAAGGACTACATGTGTGGTCCAAGCAGATATTGGAGTGTGTGACCTGGAGTCCAGTTGAAGTTATGGACTATTCGTTTCTTAGGTAAATGAGTTAATTTGGAAAAAGACATGTGTTTGTAGTTCTTATCGACATCTCGCTGTGTTTGTTTTGTTTTGTTTTTTTTTTTTAATTTTCACAACTATATAAGAAATTACTTTCTTCTTTTAATTTGTTGTAATATTATGCAACATTAAAGGACTTTTCCATGTATAGTTAGATTACTCAGTGTAAACAATAATAATTACTGTAAGTATTAAAGAATCAGTACTGGTATTGAAGGCTTTTATCCCACCAGTGGTATTGTGGGGTCTGACATACTCACTTCGAAATACTTTAACCAATTCATAGAAAACTGTGTAAGAAAGTGGACCATTGTTTGATGTAGCTGTGGGTGGTACTCTAACAGATGCCTTGAGCATGTTTAAGATATTTAGTTTTCTTTCATTGTTCATTGTGACAAGTTCAAAAGTGCTTCAGGTATCTTAAACCCTATGATACCAGTTACGTCCCATCAAGTGTGTGCTTGAATGTAAGTTTTACAGTTACTTTTCATATTTTTTTTTACATATACCGGTAACATGGATAATTTATTTACTCTCTATGGAACGGTGATGGCATCACTGTTACTCATCAAGTAAGACCCGGTTCGATTCCTGGTTGGTGTAGCTTTGTCTGCAAGTACTATTTTTTCTGCGCAGTTATTCAAAACCATTTTTCATCCTTTGCTGGTCAGCATAGATCAGTGGATAGTATAAGATTATAGCTATATGAGGAAAAGAACCAATCGATTCTATCTCAGCTACTGAGGATTTGATATATCATAATGTAAGTTTTGATGCATCTACTGGAGACAAAGCCAAATCAGAAATTAACACTTTCTATAATAACACTAATAGAGGTGATGACGTTGTGGACGAGTTATCTGCTACTTATAATGTAGCTAGAAGCAGCAGATGGCCAATGATTGTACCGTATTTTATGCATTGATGAATATCACGGAAATATTATGCAAAAGTAATTTATGACACCAAAAATTGTGAGCAGCAGTCAATAAGGAGAACGTTTTTGAAGAACCTTTCCTTAGCTCTAGTGAAAGGACAGATCAACAAAAAGCTGCATCTTTTAAATTTTCCACGGGAGCTGGCCATAAAAGTTACGAGCATTGTAGCAATGCACCCAGCAGGGACGAGCCAGCAGCAAAAAGACGATCAATTTTGAGGCGCTGTCCATAGTGTCCCGGAAGCAAGGATCGGAAATCCTGTTAATGCTGTGTGAAGTACAATGTTTGTTTGTGAATGGAACATAGCCTATCAACCCTATGTGTCGACAGTGTGTAGGTCGTATGTCAGAAGAAAGCATTTGAACTCACATCTTCATTATGAAAATTACACTATAATGTAAACATGTCTTTATTGTAGTGATATGATTTTTGTTTTCTTTATTTTTATACTGAACATGATCTTTGAAGACCATTGAAAATTGTAAAAAATTAAATCTCATATATCAAGAATAGTTTATAAAATATTATTGTTTGTAATCATGGGTTTCTCAAACTCCACCATACTACTAGTGTCACGTTTCTTCACCATACCACTGGCAGGTTAAGAATGAAATGCATTACAATATAATTTCAACAGTGATCATAATACATTCTGGGTTCAGGACTTTGGTAAATGACTTTACATACCAGTATTAATAAGTCCGATATGTTTTATATTATAATAAGAAATAGCCTATTATCATTCAAGAAGTATATGTAGGCCTAATGTTTTGTATTTAAAGTAAAATAAGTACGGTATTATTAGAAATAGAAAAATGCATTGCAAGTCAGTTTCTTATCAGTGTCTTAACAAAGACGATCCTACAGTGCAATAAAAAGTGAACATCTAAATTGAACATGTCTTGCATAATATCATAATATGACAATGTACTGTAACAGTTTAAAAAACTGTAACAACACATAAATAAATTTGCTAAAAAATATTATTTCAGATAATATACTGTCATTGGTGTTTGATATTTAATATTCGGGCCAAATTTGAATATGTGTAAGCACCACTTTGCCTGTGACAGCAGTACACTAAGGTTTGTGACAAGGTTAGAGAAGGAATGATGAGGGGTTAGCTAAATGACAGGTCGAGCTCTGTGACATATAGGCCGAGGTCTGTGACAGCTCGAAGTGATTTCATGACGTTTCTTGTGTGCAGCGATGGTGCTTACCCCTATTCAGGTTTCACCAATACTTGGAATGTTTACTAACTTTAGAAACAATTTACAATATTATAAAACATTAATAACTGCAATTTTTAAAAAAGGGCCTAATAATAGTATGAAAACTGGGTTTGCAGTGAAAAACCTGCCCTTGAGCAGAACACTGAATGAATGAACCAAAATTGTGTGTTGTACATAGCAAATTTATAATGAATGTGAAACACATCTTTTCTTAGTCCAAAACTTCGAATAATACGAAAATGGCAGCAGAGATCTGTTGTAACATTAGTAAATGAATGCTCGTACATGAAAAATAAATACTTGGTTAACTTAGCTTATGAAGAAAATAAAGAAAGATCAAAGTACATTTAGCTACTGTACTCAAGTACTTTTACAAGACACTTCTATAAGATGATTGTTTAAAATAATCATGATATGCATTTGTTACTCTCAAAAGTATAAAACGGTTGCTGTCAGAAAAATGAAGATGTTATTTACCTGAGTGGGAAGGATCGGTGTGACTGAGGCATTAAATTTTGAAACTGTAGGCCTACTGTGAAATAGATATTAAATTTATTCGTTTTTTTTTTTTTTTTTTTTAAGATTGTGGACGAATACCTAGTAATTGGTAGGCCTAAAATTAAACTTAAATATTTTAACGATTACACTAGTCAACAGCCATTTTGTAATCTAAACAAAAACATGTGATCTTACATGATTTTTATACTTCAAATTCGAATATATCACCAAAAAGTCTCTATCGGGCTCTGTTTTTGAGTTACAAGCTATATGTGAATAAAAACAAATATAAAACAGACATTTTTGTGCATGTTATTTAGTCTCAAAAACCGCCACTGATCGCAGAAAAAAATTCTGTCTTTCGGTAAGGATTTGTATATTGTTCTATGAATAAATGACAAGGTAAAAATTTCCTGATGAATATAGGCTAGGTTTACTGGGGGAAGAGTACTGGTACCTTAGTGATACTTCAACCCGTAGCTCAATATCCTATCTTTTCAGTCAAGAAGTGTGATTGAATTAACAAGTGCGAGTTTCATCTAATAAAGTATTTTATTGTGACGGTATGTCTTTTAATTAATTTTAACGAATTTAAACACGGATAAAAATAAATGATTATGGTAAAGGTTCATAATAAGTAAACACGAAATATCATGTCAAGTTCTGAATTACCCAGTCTTTGTGAAATGTAAATGATTTATTATATATAAAAGATTGTATTTAAATTACATTTTTGTAGTTTACAAAATGAAATGTAACACACATATTATTTAAGTAGCAATAACACGCCTACAGTTCACTGAAATATAGACACAAATTAAATTTATTTTAAAGTTACTGTATGTTTCGATTTTATAACAAAAATTCGTCTTTACAGCCAGCTTGCTATTATCTTTAAATAACCTTATGCTCACTGAGCCTTAAGTTTATTGAGAAGTAAGTACCTATATGGACAGATTGCCTTCAACTTAAAAAGATTAAGGTACAATAGTTTGAATAATTAACATCTGCTGATTAATTTATAATAGTTACTACTGCGTTATATTACTCTATTTTAAGATTTATAAATTAAAAATGTTGATATGAAATGTTAAAGTTTGCAACAAATGACAAAATTATCTGTAAGTAATATGACTGCATTAATAATACTATAAGTTATCATTTTTTAAATTAAAAGTACCATACAAATATTGTAGTATTCTTTATAATGTAATGCTCATTATTAGTGTTTTTTTCTTGGCTTCAACAACTTTTGCTACAATCTTAACTGTTACCTAAACTTTCCACTGCTCATTAATCTACGTTCATAATTTCAAAATCAAGTCAGAGGCTAAATATGAAAAATGAGACTTGTAGTGTCTTACTTATAGAAATAATAATGTACCAGTAA
The DNA here is from genome assembly GCF_040183065.1 of Periplaneta americana. Lineage (NCBI taxonomy): Eukaryota > Metazoa > Arthropoda > Insecta > Blattodea > Blattidae > Periplaneta > Periplaneta americana. The sequence goes on from NC_091119.1 coordinate 162,950,278, forward strand.
TAATCTAAATAATTTTGACATACCGGTACCAGTAATTAAAAATTTTTGTGTCAAACATGAATGTTTGGTGGTCTTAGTATAAATTCAAAATTGATAAAATGAATACCGGTATCAACCATGATGATAGTTACTGCATGCTGAAAGAGAAGAGCGATATAAACTTAGTGGTAGAGACAGAGAGGCGGAGAGAGTTAAGTGTACAATACAAGAAAAAGATATGAGAATACATATATTTTTTATGACGATTGATCTTGAATCTTTTTTGCCTAGAACTATTTACACATTATTTGTCGAATACTGGTACTGATAGGAATGTAGCAGTGTATAAATATTGAAAATGGAAGGCTGCTGAGCTCTAACCTAACGTAAGCTAATATACAATAGATATTTAATTATACTTCCTAGTATGGAAATCATTTTCGTAAAACTTTGTTTACCCTCACGAGGCTTAGGATTTTTTGCGTTAAAGATGAGTATTTTTTCTGGACCTAAAGTGTTACTATAATCTGTGAATAAAATACGAGTATTTTATTAAAAGACGAGTATTTACCCTGGACCAAATAGAATATAAATGGAGTAAACATTAGTAGGCTATTTTACTGTGTACCAAAATGATAAAAATGGAATATTTTCCCTCGATGTAATTAGTGATAGGGTCAATGTAACCTACATTTCAGAAGACTATGATACTGTTAATTTAGAGAAAAAATTATACACGATAATTTGCTTCTTTAGTTACGGTGAAGATCACCGAAGTGTAATCACCATTATTATTATTATTATTATTATTATTATTATTATTATTATTATTACTATTATTATTACTATTATGGCAGAATAGTGAGAAAGTGAAAGTGAGCGCAAATAGGAATGAGTGAAAATAGTGAGAAAGGGTTAAGTGAAGTGAACAAGTGACAGCATAAAATTAGTAACATTTGAACGTTGGAACAGTAAGTGAAAAAAAAAGTCAAAGAACAAATAGGACAAATAATTCAATGTGATAATTTATAGAGAAAAATTGAAATTGAGATTTTAGTGAATAGTAGTTAGAGGAAAAGGGGGGTGGGAAAGGAATATATAATATTAGATATATTAGGATTAATGAACAAATAGAGAATAGCAAATGAAATGTAGGAGAAATACTGAAGGGGAGATTGATCAAGTAACAAAAAAGGTACATAGTGTAATTGGGAGTATTTGTGTAGACGTATACTGCAAATAATGCGTTACTGTAATAATATGTTAATGGTGGCACCGGATACAGAAATGTGAGGTACACCATTACATGTAAAGAAGTGCTGTGAAGAAATATATATCATATTATTATTATTACTTGTATTAATGAATTTATGATTTTCTTCATCGTGAATGGCAAATCCCCATGTCTTCGTACAAGACAGGCTTAAGACCAACTGCCATGAAAGAAAAACAAGCCAAGATAATATATTTATAAGCAACTGCGCAGTAAAGCCACTCTGTATTTAATATATTATTGTGAGTAAATTAAAAGTAAGTTAATGAACTCCTGTTACAGATATATAGCAATTAAATATTATTTCTATTCTATCGTACTTGTAACTCTTGGAGCAACCACTTACAGTGCCACATAAAGCAGAAGTGACATTACACTAGCTACAGAGCATTCCAGCGATAAGTACCAATTTATTCTTTGGCCACTGGGCGGCACGATGCTTGAGCGACTGCGGGCCCTTAGATTCATGGTGCTTCACCGAATTAGAACTTACATGCATATTTACTAATCATAATATGTTGTATTTAACATTAATTATTATATGTTATATTAATTACAGAATTTTGTACTCACTCTCATGACAGTAGCTACTGGAAACTCCATTGCACTGATTTGTCTAATTGTGTCACGAATGTTACCTTTCAGTTGTTCGTGGAGGATTATTTGCATGCACTCTGTTTAAATAAAAATCTAAAAGACCTCATAAATGTGAACGATGTTTTTTTTTATGGCGATGTGAACTCTGTATAGCGCAAAATGATCAGCACTTCCAGCAGCTACTGTCATGAGGGTGAGTACAAAATTCTGTAATTAATATAACATAGGTATAATAACATATTATGGTTAGTAAGTATGGATGTAAGTTTTAATTTGGTGAAGCGCAATGACTTTAAGGGCCCGATTTCTGGCAGTTACTCAAGCACCGTGGCGCGCAGTGACCAAAGAATAAACTGGTACTTATCACTGGAATGTTCTGTAGTAAATGCTAGCACTGGTCAAATAATATTATAATAACATAATGTAGGTAGGCCCTAAATATGTACGAATTAGCACTAGTAAAGTTGAAAGTGAGTGAACTATTGTGTGCTAGTTTACGAACTGAAAATGGTAGAAAATATGAACGAACATGAGAATAAATTATTGGGAAATTAGTGTCTTTGAATAGTCAATGAGAAGTTCTATGAAATTTTCGCGATGTGGACAACAAAAACAAAAGAGACAATGCATTTGAATATGTAGTAAATGAATGATTTAACTGTCGAGTCCGTTAAAAAAAAAACAACAAAAATAATATGACCTACACATACAATTTAGAGAAGAATTGTATGACAAACAGTTCAGCGGATCAGGTACTTGTCTGATAAAATTACAAATCAAGTCTCATTATGTTCGAAGAAATAGCTTTCATGGGTTATTGTTCGGGGAAAATATCTGCAATTAATCCAATTAATGACGATTATTTTTCTTTAACTGAAAAATCTTTATTTCTTTCTGTAAGACATTTACCTACTACTATTGGAACTTCATTTTCAAAAAGTTCACCATTCATTAAAATAACACTACATTTACTTATCTATTTTAAGTGTTACTTGTTATAAAACAACTACAGTACTTTCTCTGCGTAATAGCAAACTATCGACTTGCAATAATGTAAACAGTTTCACACGCGATAATTTTCTTGCACTAGTTCAACTATTGCTAGTTACTAATATAATGTCAATTCTGCTTGAGGGATGAAATAGCGAATTCTTTATCTATTAAAATCTTGGTATTGCATTTGTGAAATATAACTAGAAAGTTTAGTAAACAATATAAGAATCATGTTTTAATTAAATGACAAAAGTTATGAAGCCAAAATTTTTAAAGAATTTGTATTTTATTTATGACACATGTTATACTTGAATCTTTTTTTGTAGTTTAAATAAATATAACTAATAACATAAATTATGAACGATATGCAGTGTAAATAGTTGAAAGAACTACACAAATAATACAGGATTGACAAAACTGGAGCCTGTTTAATGATTATCTAGTTGAGTGAAGAATGTAAGGTAAATATCGTGACTTTAATAAATGAATACTCTTTCGTATAATATGTTGATACCGGTACCACATGTAATTTCTTCGAGCTTTATAGTAAAGACATGGCTTGTAAATAGTATTTATCAACTTAGATTCAAAATTATTTATATTTTTTCATTTGAGAACCTATGTTTAAAGGGTTTGCAAATAAAAATTATTTATAAATTTATTAAATGTTCAGCACATCACAGCCACTTTTTAGCAATGCCATACAATAATTTTAGTCCAACGAAAATATATGCTTCTTTTACAAACGCACTCGGAAAAATAGGAGTGTTTTCGTAAAATACGACTGTTTTCCGTGGGCAAAAAATGCAATACAGTGTTGCTACAAAGTGGCAGGGGTGAGTTTCTTAATAAAAGACTATTATTTTTCCTGGACCAAAAAAATGCAATATGGCGATGCTACGAAGTGGCATTGATGTGCTGAACATTTAACATAAGTAAAATGCAGAAATTTACATTGATGCAAGAAGAACATTATAAAAAATGTAATTACCTGAAGAAATTTTCACTTGTAGCTTTGCTTAGAATGCAACCATTCAATTTTATTCTTGCATATATTCCAGAAGGCACAAGTATTGAAGTTTTGTGTAATAAATATATCATGTATATAATAGTTTTAAAAAAAGAATTCCCAAGTAATAAGCCAATGCTGCATAGATTTATTTCTTGACATTTTGAAATTGTGGTCAGTTTTAACATATCTGAATAAAATTGCAATATCAGTATTTCACTCAGTTTTTGTAAGTTGGTGTATTAAACATTGTGAAGAACGCACACATCTATTATAATTACATACTAATTTCATTTCTTGCACTAAACGTAATAATACTGCGAAACTTTTAAAGTACATCAGAGGAAATTATGTACCGGTATGTACTTAGAGCTGTAATATTCTAGCTAAGTTCTCTGTTACTGAAAGCATGCCTATTTACCCAAATACAAGATGAAAAATTTACTCCATGTAGAAAAAGAAGACATTATTTTTTAGTAGTGTACCATATAAATTTATGCAAGTTACAAGCACATGAACTATTTATAATCTATAGAAATATTATTTTATGAAAGCCATGAAAATATTATTAAAAGCGGTAGGGAGAGAGAATCCAACTAAGAGGCAAAATCGTGAAGATATTTAGCAATGATGTGTACAAAGTGGTGAAATTATCTTATTTCTAAGGTTCAGGTAAAAGAAGACATGAATACTATTGTGAAAGATTGCATTTTATTTTTCTTTCATAATGGCGAGTTCTTTGATTCTCATCATTGACCCAATTGTTCCCCTTTAGAAGTAACACACTGAAGTTCTATATCAGTTCTATAAATATTGTCTACTGCTACTGATACTACTATTGCTACTGTTAATACTGTGGAATACCGGTTGTGCAATGCTATATGGGGAAATGAGTACTGCCCGACTGGTGCAATCACTGTCTTTGTCCTTAATAAATCTTACTGACGTGTCTGGCCAATCATACATCTCACTTTAGATTACGCAATGCAGTGCAACAAATTCCTGTAAATAGGAATGTTGTTTCAATAATTTCAAAGCAACCTTATATTTGGGTAATACAGACATTGGCTTAATATCTGAAGTTTTATTTTTAATCTGGACTTTCAGTCATACTTGGAGGGAAGGTGCTGGAGGAATTAAGAGTCTTTTCTGAAGACGTAGAAGTGATGCTCGAGGAGCTGTCTGTTGATTTCGAACTAAGCAAAGACACTGTTGGGCTAGTGTTAGGCGACCCCATTATTTGATAGCTAATTGAATGTTCCACTGTGTTTGTAGAGCTGGAAGGGCTACATATCTGTTCTGGAACACTGATGCTATGTACAGCACCAGAAATAGGCGTCAAAATAGGAGCGACAGAAGAACTTAAATCTATCTGTACGGCAGTAGAGTCACTACCACAGTCTGTTACCGCAGAATTCTGAGGAAGTTCATAATTGTAGCTGCTTTCACCGCAAGGCGGCATTGTTACTGTAATCACACAATCTTGTTTGTTCTCCACGTCTGGATTTCTTGAATAGTTCGTTGTGTTTTGTAAATGGAGAGAGAGAGAATCAAGATTCGTTGTTTCACTAAGAGTGGAAGGTTTAGTTACTTGCTGGTTGCTACTCTGGTTATCAATACTGTCACAGTGAATTCCTGCCGTGTTTGTATCTATGTTGAGATCTATAATTGTGCTATTATTTGTACCGGTCACATCCTCGCCTGAAATAGTAGCAGTTGGATTCTGTTCTTCATTAGGTTTGTTTTCTGATCGCTGGTTTATTGTATCTTGTGCGTTAATATCATTTGGAGAATTTGTGTTGCTTGATACATTTGATGAATGCACAACATTTCTGACGATAACGTCTTCAGCCTTATCTTCAGTTGGTCCCTGCTGTGTAACTGTGTCAGAATGTTTTGCTGCTACATCGCTGAGAACAAGTTCGGTAGGAACACTTTTGGAATAGTCAATTTGATCCTTTGTTTTCACCGTCACAGCACCATTGCCATCACTAGCAGACAATTCGGAATGTGTAACATTTGAGTTTTTGATGTCTGCGGAACTGTTAGTTTGATTTAAATCACTGGTATCTCTTAATATGCTTGAAGACAACTGTGGATTTGTAATTTGCTTTTTGGAACTGACATTAGGGCTTGATTCATTTTGGTTCCTTAAATCATCTACGGCACGAAATTGAGACCCATTGTCTAATTCTAACGAGGAACTATCTCTGTCTTCTAGTATAGAATTCTGAGAAGTTGAAAGTACATGAGCAATGTCGACAGAAACTGTGTCATTATGAAGTGGGATTGTCCCTGCCTCGCAATTATCAAGCGTTTCTAATTTCTGATACTCGTTTTCAAGCACAGAATTTGTACTGCCATCACTTGATGAGTCTAGCTTGTGTTCGGAGAATGGATTGTCACGCTCACATTCGTCCAGAGTTTTAACTTCTGAAGGGTGTTCGGAAATGACAGTAATGTTTGTACTACAGAAGCTAGAATGTTGAAGCTGGTGGCCAATTAGAGCTGGTGCGTGTTTGCTGGGACTTTCGAAGGCCCGCAGCTCCTCAGGGCTGATGGGTCTGACGGCTCCTGGCAGTATGCATTCACTGGCTGCTCCTCTGCACACCAGAGGACTGTCTTGACAGGCTGGATTGGATATTGACCGCGGGTCTATGTAGCTGGCAGGCCTAGTGCTGGGGAGCACGTGGTCACCTGTTGTTGGCCTGTACACCACTGGACTGGCAGGACTCGTGGGACTGGTGTTGGAGTACGATTCTATGAAGCTGGCAGGCCTGGCAGCAGACAGGAGTCCCACCAGTGAGCGGCTAGATCGCCGTGACGAGGAGCAGGACATGGCTCGACGCCTTGGACGCCATAACTCTCCGCCTACCTCTTCATCCTTTAAACAGGTAAAAAAATAGCAATCTTTATTATCAGTTCTCAACTGATTTTTATTCTAAGTATAATTACAATGAGTGGTCCACATCTGTGGAGTAACGGTTAGCATATCTGGCCGCGAAACCAGGTGGCCCAGGTTCGATTCCCAGTCGGGGCAAGTTACCTAGTTGAGGTTTTTTCCGGGGTTTTCCCTCAACCTAATATGAGCAAATGCTGGGTAACTTTCGGTGCTGGATCCCGGACTCATTTCACAGGCATTATCACCTTCAAGTCCACACCTGTGGAGTAACGGTCAGCGCGTCTGGCTTCGAAACCAGGTGGCCCGGGTTCGAATCCCAGTCGGGGCAAGTTACCTGGTGAGGTTTTTTCCGCGGTTTTCTCTCAACCCAATACGAGCAAATGCTGGGTAACTTTCGGTGCTGGACCCCGGACTCATTTCATCGGCATTATCACCTTCATATCATTCAGACGCCAAATAACCTAAGATGTTGATAAAGCGTCGTAAAATAACCTACCGTACTAAAAATAAATACAATGAGTGGTGGCTATAAAAATCAACAAACATATTCCATTTGAAATTGTCCAATAACTTTAATTTGATAGACTCAATTTCCAAGTTACGTTTCTACAAGTTCAGCATACGTGAAGTAGATTAGGCAGTAATGCAGTGACACTTGGACTCAGAGAGTTCCCATGATAGTGAGTGCAACACTAGAGGAAAGGTGGTGGTTATGAAATAGGGGTGCTGTTATGGGATACGGTCATATCCCCTCAAGGAGGTGCTGCACTCTTGTACTAGTCATCACAACTACTAACTTTCTCTCTGGTTTGGCGTCAGAACATGGCGATTGACTGTTAATGTTGTTCGTGTGGAAGAAGGAGCATATATTTAATATTTCGCTTCGAAGAAAGTTCTACAGGTATGTATTGTTTATTGAATTTTGTGTAAAGTGTTTAACATTAATCTGAAAGTTTGGCACTCAACTGAAGTGTTTGAATTCTGCTTTTCAGCGATGTAATTACATTTCCCGTTCGTGACAAAATGTGTGTGCATTCTTTGTGTTGCTTCGTAATGGCTACGGGAGAGGGTTATGGGATACTTCTGCTTGAAAGTATTCCATAACCCCAGCCAATATTTTCTACCTTTTAAATAATATTTACTATTTCTATAATTATTACTATAATGAATATTATCAACAATGTAGCACGAAAGCCATAAAATATAATTATTTCGCACATAAAAATTATTAAATTTAAATATTTTAAATAAAACAAAATAACTTATGTGGATTCATCTGTAGAAAATCTCACTAGGGGTTTTGATTTGATCGATAAATTACGAGTGACGTAGTTTAAAATATTATGGCGTAATAGGAATGAAATAGACTACTAATTGATAATAGACTAATGTTTTGTTACACTAGTTCTGATAAAAAAATTCTTCTCACAGGTTGAATTATGCCGGGTCATAGCAAGCTCGTCCCACCAGATCAAAGAAAACGAAAGACATGGGATTCATCAAAAATGGCAATGGCTATTAAATGTGTAAGAAACAAACAAATGGGATACCTTAAGGCTGCTAAACAATTTGGAATACCCAGGGCTACATTATTTCGCCTGGCAAAGTCTGAAGAGCCTGACGAAAACGTTGCTGCCGCAACGAAATTAGGGGGCAGAACTGTTCTACCAACAGCTTTAGAAAAGGAGCTGGTCGCTTACTGCATAAAAATGGAATCACTTTTCTATGGTTTGACTAGAACTGACGTCCGTCAGATGGCCTACCAGCTGGCAGTTAGAAATAATGTTGATAATCCATTTGGAAAATCCGGAATTGCTGGAAAGGACTGGTTATGGAGGTTTATGCAAAGGCATAAGGATGTGTTAGCCATTCGTAAACCTACGGGCACATCACACGCCAGAGCTACCGGATTCAACAGAGAAGAAGTTCATAAGTTCTTCGATCTTCTAGACAGTCTCTTTGCGCAACACCAGTTTTCTGCAGAGAGAGTGTTTAATGTAGATGAGACGGGGCTATCTGTAGTCCAGAGTAAGATTCCACAGATTATAGGCCTGAAGGGAAAAAGACAAATAGGAGCCTTAACTGCGGCAGAAAGAGGCTCTCTTATGACTGTAATTGTCTGTATGAGTGCTGGAGGCAGCTTTGTTCCTCCAATGATAATATTCCCGCGAAAGAATATGAGTCAACATCTAATGAGAGGAGCACCACCTGGATCCATATCTGCATGCCATCCATCCGGCTGGGTTCAGAGTAACTTGTTCAAACAATGGTTTGAACATTTTATTGAGAAAACGAAGCCAAGTGATGATTCACCAGTTCTATTGATTATGGATGGACACTACAGCCACACAAGAAACATTGATGTCATAGAATTAGCCCGAGAACATAATGTGCACTTGGTTAGCCTCCCGCCGCATTGCACACATAAAATGCAACCGCTAGATAGGACATTCATGTCTCCTCTCAAATCATATTATAGTGAGGAAATCCGGACATGGCTGCGCAAAAGTGACAGAAATTTGGGGCCATTTGATATTGTTGAATTATTTGGAAATGCTTATCTGAAATCACAAAGCGGTGAAATAGCCGTAAACGGTTTCAAGGTAACAGGAATTTTCCCACCAAATAGAAACGTATTCAGTGAGCATGACTTCATTGCAGCCTGTCTTGGGAGAAGTGAAGATGCGCAACAAATAGCACAGGAAGTGGGACAGTTACCGGAAGCAACTGAACCAATAGCAGGTGAGTAGCTCTCACAATTTATTTCCATTATTTAGTCTAATAGCATTCTATTTCTTAATATGAATCCAGATTCTACATAACTTCATTGTTCCAAAAATCTAAATCTACCTTGGTTTTAATTGTTTCAGGACCGTCAACTGCCACAGTGATGGTGTCTCCCTATGATATTTCGCCAGTGCCGCCAAAGAAGAAGACAACTCGACGTGGGCGCCCTAAAGGATCTGCACAAATCCTCACTTCATCACCCTACAAACGAAGTCTGGAAGATTCATTTAAGGCCAGAGGAAATATTCGCAAGGCGGTAAACTCTACCAGAGGACGTGGTAGGGGGAAAAAGTTGTCCACAACCAAGAAAATAATCAGCAAACCGCAATTTTCAGATTCAAGTGATTCTGACATAGTGGAACTCCAAGATTTCAGTGATGAAGACACTGGCACCCTCCATCCTCAACCACAAAATACCAGTGCAGAGTGTGTTTTTTGTGGTACCAAGTTTTCGGAAGACGTAAGAGGGGAAATATGGGTACAATGCGTACAGTGCGAGATGTGGGCACATGAAGAGTGTGCTGGTTGTGATAGGGAGCAATATGTATGCGATTACTGCAAATAAGAATGAATTTTCCAATAGTATTCCATATCCCCATCACTATTCCATATCCCTTACCTTTTTTCTTTTTCCATTATTTTGATAATTACGTTCATTCTATTGAATTTAGCAAAATGTACTTTCAGTATTTAGAATAGCATTAAATTTCATACAAAATTGTATGCTTAGTTCTTATTTACCATGTGTTAGTATCAAGTTATTCCTTTAAAACAAAATGGTATTCCATAACCACCACCTTTCCTCTACTCCTCATCTCATCCGCTTCTACGCTAGTGAACGGACTCAATTCGAGTGAGTCCGTCATGAAGATATTTTGGAGTGGTAGTATAGTTGTGAAACTTGGACTTTCACTTTGAGAGAGGAACAGAGATTAAGGGTATTTGAGAATAGGGTTCTTAGGAAAATATTTTGGGCTAAGAGGGATGAAGTTACAGGGGAATGGAGAAAGTTACACAACGCAGAACTGCACGCATTGTATTCTTCACCTGTCATAATTAGGAAATTTAAATCCAGACCTTTGAGATGTGCAGGGCATGTAGCACGTAAGGGCGAATCCAGAAAAGCATATAGTGTGTTAGCTGGGAGACCGGAGGAAAAAAGACCTTCGGGGAGGCCGAGACGTAGATGGGAGGATAATATTAAAATGGATTTGAGGGAGCTGGAGTATGATGATTAATCTTGCACAGGACAGGGACCGATGGCGGACTTATGTGAGGGTAGCAATGAACTTTCGGGTTCCTTAAAAGCTATAAGTAATAATAATAATAATAATAATAATAATAATGATATATTTTAACTGACATAGTTAAGGCCATTCGGTATTCTCTTCCACTCAACCAGTATAATAGAAATTTAGTATGTTGTTTTCTAATGCCAGACGTTTGACAATAAAGTCATTTGACCTCTTGCACTCCAATTTTTTTCAAAGATATAGTATAGTATAGTATGTATAGTATGTATATAGATACAGTATGATAGAAATTTTGCACAAGGGAGTTATTTGAATAGGCCTATATTTGTCCAAATTCCTTCCGTTCAGAAAATAAAATATTGAATTTCCTGTACATCTTAAAGAGGGAAAAATTATCGTAAGTCGAATATACCTGTAATAACACTAACAACTAAGAACTTAAAATATAAGGACATTAAAGCCACCAAATCATGAATTACGATTCGGTAGTTTCAATTGCATCAACTCGGCAGTGTAGCCAACAATGCTAGTGAAAAACATATAAACTGTTACACTGCCAATGTTATTTTAACAGAAACTGAGAGGCGTTCATCGATCTTGAGAGCGGTAAATAAATTACTTAGTGAACCGCATGGGGAAAGACAGATGAAATGCGCTCGGAATGTTGTCAACAGAAAATTTCTTGATTCGAGTAATTTTAAATGGTATCTAAAATCGTAGATTTTTAGGGAGAATACTTCGAAAGCCGAAAGAAAAGCCATAGAAAGATATGAAGAATAGTATTAGAAAAAAATTCAGACAAAAAAATGAATGATTATGAATTCAATAAAGTAAAGTTTAATTACAACTCGTTAGTAATCGTTTGAAAATAATAGTTACCAGTTCATTGTCTTATTTTTGATCGAATATGTATGTTTCGCTGAATTGAATAACGCCTTACCTCGAAAAGCGGCGAGTTTCCTCCAACGGCAGCAGAGTTACGCCTGCGCAACTCAGATAGCAGTTCGGAAAACTCCGTCTTAAGATTCTGAAGGCGAGTTGCGTCCTGCTGTTCCGACCCTGATGACTCCGAATTTTGACAGTTCTGCTGCTGGTTTTGGCATGTTGCAAGCCGCTGTACCTCTTCTTGGACACATGTCAACCGAAGGCGCAACTGAAACCAAGATATCAAAATCAGTGCAATTGTTATGACCTACTATAAATGAGGAACTTGGTATCAAAGATGGACATAGGCTATGCGGGACGACATTTTTTATCGATATATAAGTTAAGGCTAGGTTCTTATAGTATTTTTCGCGCTCTTTCCAAATCTGTGGTCCGTTTATTTCAGAGACGGCAATTTACATGCTTTTATGAACGTTAAAATATGTTGTTACTTTCATAATCGGCTCCGTACATAATTTCTTTCAAATGCGGACATGACTCTTTCAGCCAATCAGATTGCTGGAAATGGCTTAAAACTGTCATGGCGACCAGTTAATGTTTACATTCTGACGAGTTTGCATGTTTTAATGAATACATTCCGTTTTATTTCAAAATTTTATTGAAATGTAAGGATTTTTGGGCACTTTACGCCTGAACTGATATAAGAAATTTAATCCTGAACAATGGAAATGTGCTAAAGAAAAGCGATTGGAAATAAATCCTTCACCAATTAAAATAGGGGCCAAAGTAAAACTTGCGGATTTTCAGAAGTTACTAAACACTTCGGAAGTGAGTGAAAGGAAAACCCCTTTCTTCAGTGGCATAGTATTTTAATCCAGAATTCTAATAAAAATGTAAACACTCATAACGAATGTGCTTGTTTTGAAGATTCTTTAAATGAATTATAGTAAAATAAGATATTATTATAAGAATTAAATAGAAGTAACATTTTAAATTTAATTTTTCAAAGAAACAGCAAGTAATGGAAAGAAAAAACAGGTGATAGAAAGAAATAACAAGTGATGGAAAAAAAAAATAACAAATGACGGAAATAAATAACAGGTGATGGAAAGAAATAAGAAGTGATGGAAAGAAATAACAAGTGATGGAAAGAAATAACAAGCGATGGGAAGAAATAACACGTGATGGGAAGAAATAACAAGTGATGGAAAGAGGATAAAATCTCTACTAACCTAGATTTGATACCCATAGAATAGAATATTATATTATTTACATGTCGGGGTATTTTACCTCCCTCACAGGAGATCCAGTGACGTCAGTTCGCCGAAGAAGAACATGTGACCTTGATTCTCCTGGTACACGTCGATGAAGTAGAAGTTGCCATAGCAATTCAATCTGTAAATAAAATCGGACAATTTTATTATGAATTGATAGAACTGATAGAATAAGTAGAATTTATAGCGTAGTGTTATAAAAAGAAGAGATATTTCACCTTACATGACTGGGGAAACTTTTTGCTAATACGAGTACAAAAAAAAAAAAAAAAAGAGAAAAACAATATATCTGCATTGAAATACTCAAATTTTAACGTGCGTTGGAGCTTATATAGATTCTTCCTCAAAGCCCCAAATCGACTTAGTAGGACACGTAATCGCGCACCTTTAAATTATTTTCCCTCCCATTCCCCTTCTTTCATTGCGTCATTGAGTCATTCCACAAGGTTCGTTTCTCTCCATTGCCTAATTATTGGATAGGGTATACTCATCCTTCATTCATTCCTTAAATCCATCCTTACCTAACCTGAAAGTTACATAGCACAAGAATAGACGCTTCATGCAATCCCCCTCATTTTTAATAGTGTAGAATTTACTCTTGACACCAAGGTCAACAGAATGCTTACTTGACAATGTAGATGATGCAGCAACGTGCTGGCTGCAGGACCAAGGGCGCTGTCGGATATAATGGCTACGTACGCTTGATCAGCATAAGTGAATACAGAAACTGCAATCCCCAAGCTGTTCTGGGCAGGCAATAACGGATAAACTCCCTTCAACGGATGTCCACCAACCAGTAATGTAGATCCGGGCCCTGGTAATGAACTGAACTGTAAAATAAGTCAAATCTTGTTACATTTTCATTAAAGTTTTGCAAACGCACTTTTCAATAGCCACTTACAGAAGCATATGTCGGAAGTGTTAGTTTTTTTTTTTCACTTGGCAATCCATCTTCTTTAGCCCACAAATAGTAGACATTTTCTTAAAATCTGCGTAATTCAATATATATTTACAGGCACAACACTCCAAATTACAAACGATAAGCGATCTCCTAAAACAGCAATGTTGTGATGACCAACAAAAACGCTACGAACTTATGCACCAACCAAATAGTTAACTTAGCAATATTGTAAAACATTCGTCTTACTGTTGAAAAGAACCTGGGAGGAAAAATCTCAACCAGGTTATCAGTCCAAGCGAGAAGAAACCCCCCCCCCCCCAAAAAAAATCCCACCATGTTAACAACATCAAAACAAGTGCTTATACAAATTTTGGTCACTCGAGCGTAATTACGAGGACCGTCAAGAAGGTAAGTTTCCTTGAGACCGTTTACAGAAAGTAAACATAATTTCATGGAAAAATGTTGTTTTCTAATTCCAGGCGTTTGACAAAGTCATTTGACCTCTTGCACTCCAATATTTTTCAAAGATATTGTCATGCTCAGTCACTGAAACACAGATTTTGAGGTGTTCCGAATCCATTTCTTGATTTGAATTGCACAATGGACAGTTAGGGGAGTGATATATTCCAATTCTATGTAGGTGTTTGGCCAAACAGTCATGGCCTGTTGCCAATCTAAATGCAGCTAATGATTTGCGTGATGGAATTAACTGTGGATTATGATGCATGGAAAAATGTATTGGAACAGATACAACAATTGTTGAGCTATTTTACAACATATTTCCCACCGGAATTGAGATATTTGCCGTATCAACAGAGAGGTGCAGACGGCTGTCACACTGGTTCCTATCCCAGGCGGCAGATTTCTACGACACAGAGATACAAAAGTTGATCCCACGGTATGACAAATGTCTCAATTCCGGTGGGGAATTTGTTTAAAAATAGCTCAACAATTGCTGTACTTGTTCAAATCATGTCGCTCTCGGTAGCGCAGTTGGTATAGCGCTGGCCTTCTAGGCTCGAGGTTGCGGGTTTGATCCCGGCCGAGGTCGATGGCATTTAAGTGTGTTTAAATGCGACAGGCTCATGTCAGTAGATTTAGTGGCATGTAAAAGAATTCCTGTGGGACAAAAATCCCGGCACACCGACGTCGCTGTTATAATCTCTGCAGTTGCGAGCGTCGTTAAATAAACCTTAATTTATTTTTTTATGTTCAAATCTTTCCATGAAATTGTGTTTTCTTTATGTAAACGGCTCCACGGAAATTTATTCTCTGGAGGACCCTCGTAATTGCGCTCGAGTGGCCAAAATTTGTATAAGCACTTGTTTTGACATTATTAACATGGTGAAAGAAAGAAAATTAACTTTTTTTATCTACCCCCATGAGAATGTTTGCTTGTTAGCTCTGGATCAATAGACAAACATGCCTGCCGCATAAGCTACATCTGTGGCGATGACGTTGCAGTGGTGTTTGTGATAATATTAGTGGTGATGGTTGTGAAAGTAGCAGCAGTGTTGTTTCTGGTATGATAGTAGCAGCAGAGCTGTTTGTGATAGTGGTGATTGTTGTGACAGTAATGCAGGAGATAGCAGTGAAAGTAGAATTGGTAATAGATGTGGCGAAATCATCACATAGTTATTGTAGACATAAAACTCGTACTGTTAACAATTTTACTTTTCTGTTGGTGTCAGCGGTGACAAGTTTGGTTGTCGAGATGTTGAAAAATTAATGTCCTGGTCTATTAAGTGAGAGTCTGCAAGAACTTTGGTCATCTGAACCATAACAAAGAAATAAGAAATCGGTTCGTGGTATGTTAAGGTATTTTTTTTATATAGTTTAAGTGGCACATGCATCTGTGGTATTTACCTGCAAGGTCGCCTTGCCGGTGAGAGATGATAGCACCTTCCTGGCCACTTTCCCAGGGACTGTGGCCATTAGAGCAGCTGTGGCCACGTACACAACAACAGGGTCAGACGAAGTGCGAAGAGAGTCCAAATTCCTCCTCATGGCCCAAAGTCGAGGTACTGCCCCTTCTACACCAACTGGCAATCCCACTACCACCGGCGCCATTTTACTTCCTAAACGAGAACTCAGACGAGGAGAAGTAACGTCTGCACGAAGGTCCACAGGTAAAACAATCTGTGGGTAAATGAAGGATTATGTAGAAGTGTATGTTTTCAAAGTTGAATATTAGTATATATTAGTATATAATAGTATACGGTTTTGGATATCCCATATACATTTTTGTTTATATTAATAAACTTATTTTTGAGTTGTAAGTACTACATGCAAAAAATACCGGGTGAGTACAAAGCCTTTCCGCGATTTTGAACAATCGTAATTTAAAAAGCTATTTTAGATAGCAAGTTACGAATTTATATTGTCCGAGTCAAAGAATTTTCTTTCCTTACACGTAGCACTACAGTACAGTTCAGTATCAAAATGGCGATTATACAGAAAAAGCGCAGTGAGTTTTGTGCTATTACGAAACGAGGTAGTCCATTACAGCTCAGCGATACTTCCGGAGGGAGTATGGACGAATTTTACCTTATGTGAAAACCATCAAAGGGTGATATGTAACGTTCAAAAAGACGGCAGTGTTGGAGAGTAGAGAAGTGGTAGACCCGGAGTGACAGATGAAACTGTTGATGCTGTGCGCACAGCTTTTGAATTCTGCCCGAAAAAATCGACGCGCCATGCCTAAAATGAACTTGGCCTATCCCAGAGTAACTGCGGTTAAAATTTTGCAGAAACGACTGCAATTCCACGTGTACAGAGTGCATATCATGCAAGCTTTGTTGCCAGACGACCGTCCCCGAAGTACATTTACTGCGGACATTTTGGAACGAATTGAACAATATAGCGACTGTCTTAAGCAAGTTTGTTTTTCTGATGCGGTCATCTTTGACACCTCGGGAAAAGTCAACAAACACAATGTTCGGATATGGAGGCGGAAAATCGAGATGTTGGCGAAAACCGGGTATATCTGGTATCGATTAGGTGTTTTCCGGAAAACAAATGGAGCACATGTTGAAGTGTATGCGCGAAAACTTTGTAAGTTGAGGCATCATTTGCTGTAAACCGCATTCCTATATCTAGCGTCGACGTCGAGGTTTCTTGGATTTGAAATGCCAATCGAGTGTTACTCGTAATTACAGTGACAAGATAGTTATTCGGTGTGCCATTTTAGGACATGGCCACATTAGCCCTTACGTGATTGAAGATGAGTATGGAACTGGTGTACCTGTAAACCAAGAAAAGTGTCATGTTGCTAATTGGGTATTCAGTCTTATGTTCGATTTGAAAATTTTCTAATTGTTAAAAAAAAAAAGGTAATATACCTTGTACAACGGAGGGTACCGTTTCGATACTGGTTTGTGTGTCTTCGTCAGCGTTTGGTGAATAATTTTATGTTATGTTTTTAAATAAATATCCACAATTTTTTTTTCAGTAAAATTATTATATTTCGTATACCTAATTTCCGATGAAATTGATTCTTAGCACAAAGAATGAACGAGATCCGTATTAATAACAGTTCGGGAGAAATCACAGTAGACAGACAGACGACGTGCCAAAAACTGCTTTCTTTGTGTCATGTACTGTATGTTAAAAACGTATACTTCCATGATGATTTCGAAATTAATATTTTGGAGCATACTTTCTCATGCTTCATACTCTTCAAAATGAAAAAGCAAAAATCATGTCATGACCTTCATGTCTGGGGGCTGTTTGACCCCGCACCCCTGCAGCAACCTCCTAGCAGCCCCTGCCAGAGCTGAAAGCAGCACGCAGTTCACCGTGGATCTGGTGACTTGCTTGATGCGAGTCACTTTGGGAAGTGTGATGGCAGCTGACCACGTGACGGAAACCTGGCCCGTCCAGCCCTTGCGCTGGGTCAGGACATTGCAGTCTTCAGTGGTGAGCAGCAGCCAGAAGAGGAGGGTGAGTGGTCCGACAAGGCAGGCTCGGAATATGTTCAGTGTGAACGCCAGTGCCCCGAAGTGCGGTCTCTGCAATAAAAGAATAAATGCATTTTAATTATTTTCTGACCAGACCGCCAAAGTAGCTCAGTGCTAATCCTCATTTTATACAAAAAAGACTCCGCATATAAAAAATCATACTGCAAAATCCTTCCGCGCCCCAACCGGTGATTGGTCTTATGTTCGCGCCGGGAAGTGAGGTATGTTTCGACACGCGTGGAGCGATGACGACGTGACATAGCAGACAGTAATTTTAAACTAAACAATCTAACATAACATAAAAATCATACAATTTGCTAATGCTACTTATTTAAAAAAGTCAATTAAAATTGTTGTTTACAGAGAAAATTTAAAGTTCAATTATTGTGATATGTGTTTTTTCTTCTTCTTTGTTATTTATTTATTTATTTTACTGTTTACTCTCTTATTTAATAAAAATCTTAACATTATGTGGAATGCCTCCTAAGCACGAGTATGTAACTTTTTCTGAAGGTGCTAGAATATTTTTATATAAAAATCAATATGTAGCTTTGTTCTGGTAATAAAATATTATTATTATTATTATTATTATTATTATTATTATTATTATTATTATTATTATTATTATTATAAAACATCGAATGAATGTGAGATTTTTACAAAAAAATGTACTTAAATTATTAAGTATACACGTTAGATAACGCAGGGGGTCATCAGCTCGAAGCTCTATGGAGCGCAGACAACCTGCTCCGTTGCTCCGACGCCGCGCGGTCATCATCATCATCATCATCATCATCAAGAAATTAAGTACTGATCCTAGAAGAAGTAATTTTTTGGGTCACACTACATAATTATTCACTAGTATTAGGAAATACAAAGTCACTTATAGTTTTATTCATTCGAAGAATCTTACGCTTGTAAGACAGTGTAAATTATATGTAATGATAATAGTAATAATGACAGCAACAATGATACTATAATACTAGTTGTGGTAATAATATTGACAGTAATAGGAATGATAAGTAACGACAATGGCAGTAATAATGGTATAAAATTAGTGATTGTATGGTAATAGTGTTAATAACAGTAATAGTGATTGAAATTGTGGTAGTGATAAAATAGTGATAGTTCAGTGATAGCGATAGGGCTATATATATTAACACATGGTAATACTAATAGAAACAACAGTGATAGTACAATACTAATACTGATTGTGTGGTAATAGTATTAATAACAGTGATAGTGATCGAACCATGTATTGTGGGTCCCTATCACCACGGCATGGCGCGTCCTCAGGTTGCGGATCGAGGAGACGGCCTCCAGATATGGAGGGTAGCTGTGAATATATTGAATAAGCAGTCGCGGACAGCCGATGAGGGGTGGTCCTCCAGCTTGGGGGTTGGGCAAAGGGCTAACAACCCATCACCGTAAAAAAACAGCTTGTTACGAATCCTTCAAATAAGCCTCGGAATGGGACTGGTTCTCTGGCACGATCATTACACAACACAGAACTGCACGCATTGTATTCTTCACCTGACATCATTAGGAACATTAAATCCAGACGTTTGAGATGGGCAGGGCATGTAGCACTTATGGGCGAATCCAGAAATGCATATAGTGTTTTAGTTGGGAGGCCGGAGGGAAAAAGACCTTTGGGGAGGCCGATACGTAGATGGGAAGATAATATTAAAATGGATTTGAGGGAGGTGGGATATGATGACAGAGAATGGATTAATCTTGCTCAGGATAGGGACCAATGGCGGGCTTATGTGAGGGCGGCAATGAACCTCCGGGTTCCTTAAAAGCCAGTAAGTAAGTAAGTAAGTAAGTAAGTAAGTAAGTAAGTAAGTAAGTAAGTAAGTAAGTAAGTAAGTAAGTAAGTAAGATAATGATCGAAATCGGGCTTATGTGAGAGAGGCAAACCTTTGGGTTCCTTAAAAGCCATTTGTAAGTAAATAAGATAGTGATCGAAATGGTGACAGTGGTATAATAGTAACAGTGATAGAAATGGTAATAAAAGCAACAGTGATAGCGCAATATTAATACTGATTGTGTGGTAATAGTATTAATAACGGTGATCGAAATGGTGACAGTGATACAATAGTAACAGTGGTAGAAATGGTAATGCCAATAGAAATAAAAGCAACAGTGATAGTGTAATATTAATATTAATTGTATGGTAACAAATTATAGGTTCATTGCCGCCCTTACATAAGTCCGCCATCAGTCCCTATCGTGAACAAGATTAATCCAGCCTCTATCATCATATCCCATCTCTTTCAAATTAATTTTAATATTATCCTTCCATCTACGTCTCGGCCTCCCCAAAGGTCTTTTGCTCTCTGGCCTCCCAACTAACACTCTGTATGCATATTTGGATTCACCCACACGTGTTACATGTCCTGCCCATCTCAAACTTCTGGATTTAAACTCAGCTTGTTATGAAACCATACAATAAGCACTATATCAGATAAAATTAGAAATTATGAAATAACAGAAGAACTGAAGATATTTTTTCTCGAAGAAAAAAATCACAAATTATAGGAATCAGTGAGAAGAACATGTTAATAGAATTGCACTAGAAAGGATCCCTAGAAGAATGATGTACTACGTACGTATAGACCTAAACCTAAAGGATGAAGACATCTGAGAATACCTAAGAAGCGTTGGATAGATAAACTGTGAAGCCGTAACAGGCATATGCCTACTCTTTGAATAGTAGTAACGGTGATATTGATCGTGGCAGTAAAGATGGCAATGTCTCTCTCACCTGTGGAACATGCAGAACCTGGCAGTCAGCTAGGGAGTGACAGAGGACCCGCACGAGGGCCATCCCGTCCGCCACGCTCTGGTGCACCCTGAGCACCGCCACGGTGTCCTGATGGCGCCCCACGCTCTGCAGGACGTGCAGTTCCCACGGTGGTTTATCGTTGGGCAGTCCTTCTCCTAGCAGGTGTCCCACGTAGTCCTGTAGCTGCTTCTCCGTGGTCAGAAGAGGTGGTCCAGCGAAGACGTGCCGGTCAATGCAGAACTGCGAGTCGGGCAGCCAGCAGTGGCCTGCTCCTACGCATTGCGACACACTCACTGATTGATGGAGACGTGCTGCTCTGTTATATCGCATTTCAGCTCATTTTTGTGGTAACATACTACTGAGGAGCCTGAAGGAAATTGGTGTGGGTTAGAAAGAGAGGAGGCTCTTCTGTAACCTTTATATGAACCAACGAGTCAGAGTCAGGATAGGATAAGAAATGTCAGAAGGAAGTGAAATAGGGAGATGAGTACGTCAAGGATGCCTTTTATCACTTACCTTGTTCAACATCTATTTGGAGGATTTATGGAAGAACTGTTTTCAGAACCTGGGAGGGGTGAAAGTAGGAGGAAGAAGAATAAAGTGCGAAAGATTTACTAATGATATGGCTTTGTTAGCAGAAAAGGAAACTATATCAAGTGATATGCTACTGGAGGTAAATAACAGCTGTGAACAGTATGGGATGAAGATAAACGTAAACAAGACAAAGACCATGATTATCGGAAGAAAAATAAAGGATATAAACGTGCGAATTCTAAATGAGGCAGTAGAGCAAGTGGACAGCTTCAAATACTTAGGATGTACTGTAAGCAGTAACATGAGCTGCTGCCAGGAAGTCAAAATGAGGAGAGCACTGGCAAAGGAAGCTTTTAATAGAAAAAGGAGCATCTTCTGCAGACCTCTGGAAAAATAACTACATTAAGGAAGAAACTAGTGAAGTACTTTGTGAGGAGTGTGGCATTGTACGGGCAGAAACATGGACATTATGACGAAGTGAAGAGAAGCGAATAGAATCATTTGAAATGTGGATATGGAGAAGAATGGAGCGTCTGAAATGGAAAGACAGAATAAGAGACGAAGGTGTGTTGTAAAAAGTGGGCGAAGAAAGAATGATGCTGAAACTGATCAGAAAGTGAAAATGGAATTTGTTGAGTCACTGGCTGAGAAGAAACTACCTATTGAAGGATGCACTGGAAGGAATGGTAAACGGGAAAACATATTCACACATTCAATTGATTTATTTTCAACTTTTAAAATATTATTTAAATCCACTGTGTTTCCTGTCACACATAAAATGTATATATATTTTTTTCCGTTTGTATCCTCAATAAAGACATAATCATGTCTAAAAAAACATAAATTGTAGCACATGCTCCTCTTATCCAGGAACCGCCTCTGTAAGCATGCATCAGTAGAATCAAAGTTGAAAGCATGCATCAGTAGAATCAAAGTTGACAATAAACTTTATTTTTTGATTTGTATTAGCTACAAGCGAATTTCTTGTCAAATAATAAATAGCGTATATTTTTGTGAATAAAATTGCCCTTGCAGTGACACTTCATATCATGGCAATTCATGCAGGTTTTACAGTTAAAATGCGGTGCATTTTAAACATATAAAAATTATTAATATTGCTGTATTTATTGAGTCATAATATCCGGCCGATCAAATGTATTTTATGCATAAACATTATATTGAGGAAGATAAAATGTGCAACTATTAATTAAAACGAAAAGCATACGTAGGCCTATATCATGCAATGGGGAAGGCAATAAATACAAAATAGAAACACGATTATGATTTTATTTCATATAGCCAATTCCTATGAACGCATGCCAACGTAGATGTAGGCCTAATGCAAATCGACCTATGAAGTTGGAGTAAGAATATTGGTCTCTCCGTTTACATTTGGAGTAATTTTATGCTAGACACGGTTAATAGCGCTTAATTTAAATTCTGATACATGAACAGCTTGTGCGCAACTGGTTATTCCACTGTTGTCGCTAGTCAGCTGTTTCAGTTACTTAGTCACGTGGGGACCATGAGTCAAGATAACAATGGCAGTCAGCCGTGTATGAATGATCGTTGTGTGCGCAGCTGTCAAGTTAATGTGGTGTAACATTTGTGGCGTGCAGCAATTTGTCACTGAAGATAGAGTTCAATATGTCTATTACTCAGGAAACAATTCCTACTATGTAACAAATTAACTTAAACAGTTGAAAAAACATACTTCGTAACCATTTTATGATTATAAACAATGAAAAGTTATTGCAGACAGTCCCAATGTTTCTTTGGCCTCGTAAATCATTAAATTGTTCCTAATTGATGTTGAAATCTGTGTATATTTTCAAATTGTGCCGTAAATCTATAAATGTTTTTATGCTCAACCATGCCGAAATGTAGTAATTATACACCTGGTAGTAGCCCTTTAATGGACCTCATTAAAGTACACCTATTCATTAAAGTTCAGGTTTTCGATTATTCTCGGATATGCAACGGAAAGACAACTAGCGAAACGTCACGGAGGCTGGAAATCCAATACTGTCGCAGAAGGTAATGTTCTGTTGCTATAATAATTAGCGTTAATTGTAAATAATATTCAAGTAAATTCAATTTGTCATCTCATTTTTCATTGTCTAAATCAATTTCCAGGTTATACCAAGATTAATGTTAATTTTACTCTCTAGATTATATAAAGGTCAATGACATTTGTTCCTAGGAAAAAAATCAATACTTTCGCGTCTGCGCACATCTCACAATTTAGGAGATTGCACAAGGTCACTTCCGCTCTCCAGTCAGTATAATAGTATGAAAATTATGAAACTCGCTTACGCTCGTTTCATAAACATACTCGCGTCTTAATTACTACCATTATAGGCTCGTTGCATAATGTACTATTATATTTTATAAATAATAAATTGGAACCAAAACAATGGTTTTTCAATGAAATACAGCGTAAGGACAAAAATTGCTTTAAATCACTCTCCTCTAGAAAAAGTAATTAGTTTTAAATATTTAGGCATTCAGGTTACATATAAACTCCCCATGTTTCAGCAGATGAGTGACAAAATAAGTAGACATCTGAAGAATAATGCAAGAAAATAAACACAAATTATATTTTATAAAATAATGGTCGTACCTTCTTTACTGTTTGGATCAGGAACATGGGCTGTGACTACAGCTGACAGTAAAAAATTACAGGCCGTTGAAATGAGGTTCCTGAGGTCAGTCAAGACATGCGCACTATTTCAGATTACTTATAAATGGTTTTTAAGGAATCCGCAGGTTCATTGCCGCCCTTACATAAGTCCGCCATCAGTCCCTATCGTGAACAAGATTAATCCAGTCTCTATCATCATATCCCATCTCTTTCAAATTCATTTTAATATTATCCTTCCATCTACGTCTCGGCCTCCTCAAAGGTCTTTTGCTCTCTGGCCTCCCAACTAACACTCTGTATGCATTTCTGGATTCACCCATACGTGTTACATGTCCTGCCCATCTCAAACGTTTGGATTTAAACTCAGCTTGTTATGAAACCATACAATAAGCACTATATCAGATAAAATTAGAAATTATGAAATAACAGAAGAACTGAAGATATTTTTCCTCGAAGAAAAAATTCACAAATTATAGGAATCAGTGAGAAGAACATGTTAATAGAATTGCACTAGAAAGGATCCCTAGAAGAATGATGTACTACGTACGTATAGACCTAAACCTAAAGGATGAAGACATCTGAGAATACCTAAGAAGCGTTGGATAGATAAACTGTGAAGCCGTAACAGGCATATGCCTACTCTTTGAATAGAAGGAGAAGAAGAAGAAGAAGAAGGTAAATATATCCCAATTATTAGCTGGGATATAAAAAGAATAAGAAGCTATGAAAAGTGGTATAATATGGGACGGGGTTGTAAAATGGGACACAGCTGTTTTTCTGAAAGTAGTGGAGCTATCTATTAAGTATAGTGTAGTGGCATACTATTTCTCGAAGTAGTCTTTGCAGCGGGATGCAGGGAGTCAGTCGAGTGGGAGTTGTGCATAAGAGGGAGTCATGTTCATTACGTCAGTGGTGAAGGTTTTTGCAGGATATGCTTTCCTCGGCAGATGTGCAGTGATAAGTTAAGCTAGAGAAATTCTCTTTATGCAAAAAATAAATTGCAAATACAGTCTTATAATACTCAGAATTATGAAAATCTAATGTCAGAAACAATTTATCCAAAATTATATGCTATTGTATGAGTGGTAGTATTATGGGATAGGGTGTCCCATATTACAACAATATTATTCGTGTGACAAAAACAGATGTTCAGGACAAAACTAGGATCTTGCAATCTTATAAATTGTGTGTACAGTACTGATAAACGTGCATGAAAGATGCCGAGAACAAACTAGGGCCTTCACCGATGGAAAACGCTAGATCCCAGTCAAGAGTTCTGCACCAGATAATGAAGACGCCGAGTGAATGTTCAACAACTCAAAGTCTAGAGAAATGTGGATTGAGTGAATTGTTTGTTATAGATGAGCTCACATGAAGTCATTGTGTGAGAAAAAATCATTTGTTTGATATTTCTGTGCCTAGAACGAACTTCATATTTTTAACTTCACTATCAAGACATTCACTTTTATATGAATTTAGAGTCTAATGTGTTACCAGTGTTCACGTTTTAAGCATTGTATGTGATTCCAGGTTTCATTTTTAGAATATACCTACGCCCGCAGTTTTGTGTCTCATATTACAACCTTATCTTCTGGAAGTCCAATATTGCAGCACGAGACCTTTCTAGAAAATAACACCTGATTCCTTGATATAATCATGTTACACTTTGCACATATAACGAGAAATGATATTCCTATATGGGTTCACCTTAGATTCAATTTTTAACTTCGTCGTTTTCAAATTAGAGAGTGAAAAAAGACTATCCCATATTACCACCTTCTCCTCTATTTTGCTCTCCCGTACAATTTACTTAAACGTAGTTACGAGGTTTCAGAAGTAAACCAATTATACTTACTTACTTACTTATGGCTTTTAAGGAATCCGGAGGTTCACTGCCGCCCTCACATAAGCCCGCCATTGGTCCCTATCTTGAGCAAGATTAATCCAGTCTCTATCATCATATCCTACCTCCCTTAAATCCATTTTAATATTATTTTCCCATCTACGTCTCGGCCTTCCCAAAGGTCATTTGCCCTCCGGCCTCCCAACTAACACTCTATATGCATTTCTGGATTCGCCCATACGTGCTACATGTCCTGCCCATCTCAAACGACTGGATTTTATGGTCCTAATTATGTCAGGTGAAGTATACAATGCGTGCAGCTCTGTGTTGTGTAACTTTCTCCATTCTCCTGTAACTTCATCTCTCTTAGCCCCAAATATTTTCCTAAGAACCTTATTCTCAAACACCCTTAATCTCTGTTCCTCTCTCAAAGTGAGAGTCCAAGTTTCACAACCATACAGAACAACCGGTAATATAACTGTTTTATAAATTTTGACTTTCAGGTTTTTTGATAGAAGACTAGATGACAAAAGCTTCTCAACCGAATAATAACAGGCATTTCCCATATTTATTCTGCGTTTAATTTCCTCCCGAGTGTCATTTATTGATCTCATTATGCAATTAGTATGTAATTACTTAATTCTGATCAAGTTTTATGATCAACTGTGTAAGCAAGTTTTAATCCTGGTTGAGTGTAAGAGAAGAGAAGACCTTAAGGCCTTAACTCTGCCAGGTTAAATAAAGCCATTATTATTATTATTATTATTATTATTATTATTATTATTTATGTTTGTTACTGTTGCTCCAAGATATTTGAATTTTTCCACCTCTTCGAAGGATAAATCTCCAATTTTTATAGTTCCAAACCAATTATACATAGTTTTTAATAGTTTATTTAACGACATTGTATTGAGTATTAGGTTATTTAGCATCGATGAAATTGATGGTGGAGATATGGTATTTGATGAGATAAATCCGATGATTAGCCATGCCTTTACCTCACATTCGCCTTACAGTTGAGCAAAACCTTGAAAAACCCAACTAGGTAATCAGTTCAAGCGGGTTTTGAACCCGTGCCCGGTTGCAGCTCCGAATCTGCAGGCAAACGCGCTTCCGCCTGAGCTACACTGGAGGCTCAACATGTGCGGTTTTAGTAATGCAATAGGGAACCCGAGCTCTCCACATGGAGTTGAAGCTGCTAAATTAATTTAAAGTTGTGCTTACCCGTTAGTTTACTCTATAATTTAATTTGAACAGTAGGGAGTACCGTACTCATTGGATTTATGACTACCTTACGCAAGTATGGTTCACACGCATGCACGCACAGAATCGCGCGCGATACTTCATGCTTATTACACATATATTTTACATAATGGGCCATATTCAGGAACGTTACTTCAACTTCGCTTTCACTTACAGCCGACTTTAGTAGGTAGAGAACGCAAAATTTATGCCTATATTCAGAGTTTCAACTTAACTTACACTTTAATCGTAACTTACAGTTAGTCAAAAGCAAGTAAGATTGAATATACGAGAAAACCAACCTTACATCTCACTTAGTTTATTTGTCTGAACAAATAAAAAGACATTTGTTTGCTACGATAAAGTTAGGGCCTATGTTTAATGGTAGAAATGGATTAAGCAAATGGCAATTTCCAAGTATTCATGGATTATTCGTTCTCTGTCACATCATTTGCTTTCTTATTCAAGTTATGTCTATGTAATCGTAACCAGTTTCACTAGTTTATTCCGAAGTTATGTAGCTATAAAGTGTATTTTAAATTTATCATTACTGTTATATTACTGTAGAATAATAATAATAATAATAATAATAATAATAATAATAATAATAATAATAATAATAATAACAATAATAATGATGGTGATGATAGCTTTCAAGGATACACACTGTTGGCCTGTTGCAGTCTTAGAGTTCATCCCTACTCTCTTCTTACATTTAGAATGTATTTCATTATTAATTTTGTCAATTTGTGGACATTCGGTTTAAATATTATAACAATAAATTTCTTATTTTTTTCAGTCACGCTGCAAGGTGTCACTCTGCATTGTAAAAGAAGAAAAGAATATACTCATTAACCTTAATTGTTATTCATCGGAAAGTTTCTACTATAAAAGTGTTACTATGCCATGTTATGACTACTAAAATTTTCAGCTTTCCTTGGCTAAAAGAAGATCACTCACTTAAAGACGGATAAATAAATAGATAGCTGGATGAATAGAGTGATGGATAGATAGATTGCTAAATTGATGGGTAAACTGATAAAAAGATGTATAGATGGATGAATTGATGGATAGATTGATAGATGGATGGACGGATGGATGGAATTGATTGGTAGATTGATGGATTTATGTAAAGATTGTTTAACTGATGGATAGATTCATAATTTCATGAATTGCTGGACAGATTGATGAATTTATGAGTAGATGGATGGATGTATGAATTGACGGGTAAATCGATGAATTGATGGATGGATTGATGAACTGATGGATGGATTGATAAATTGATGGATGAATTAATGAATTGATAGGTGGATTGATGAATTGATGAGTAGATTGATGACTTGATGGATGGATTGAAGAATTGATGAATGGATTGATGAAATGATAGATATATTCATGGATTGATGATTTGGTGGGCAGATTAATGAATTTATGGATATATGGATGGGTAGATTGATGGCTTGATGGATATACTGATGAATTGATGATTATATTGATGGATTGATGAAAAGATTGATGAATTGGTGCATAGATTGATGAATTGATGGTCGGATTGATGAATTGATGGATATATTGATGGAGTGATGGGTAGATTGATGAATTGGCGGATAGATTCAAGAATTGATGGATGGAGTGATGAATTGATGGATTGATTGATGAATTGATGGATGGATTTATGAATGGATTTATGAATTGATGGATAGATGGATTAATAGATATATTGATGAATTGATAGATATATTGTTGGATTGATGGGTAGATTGATGAATTGGTAGATATATTATTGGATTGACGGATAGATTGATGAATTGATAGATATATTGTTAGATTGATGGATAGATTGATGAATTGGTAGATATATTGTTGGATTGATGGGTAGATTGATGAATTGCTAGATACATTGTTGGATTGATGGGTAGATTGATGAATTGACAGATATATTATTGAATTGATGGGTAGATTGATGAATTGATGGATAAATTGATGAATTGATGGATAGATTGACAAATTGATGGATAGACTGTCGAACTGATGGATAGCTAATTTGAATTATGTATAAATAAGTGGATGAATATATTTATTAATGGATTAGTGGGTAATCGATAGATTGATGGGTTGATGGATTTATTAATTGATGGAGAGGGATGGAGGCTATAAATTGTATCATTTTGCAATTATAATTTTTGTTCCTTAAATAATATATTAGGCCTAATATATGCTTTAAGAGTATGAGGACCAAGCAAAATTAATACTTTATTATTTAATTTACGTAATACTAGAACCAAAAGTACTAGATCTAGTTTTAAAGTGCTACGGAGAGTCACATCTGGTTGGGAGCTGGTGAGATTGCTAGTTCGGGACGAAGGGTGGAGTAAGAGAAATAAAATTATTGCTTCCGACGACATAATCATCCATGCATCATCATTAGCTCACTACTAATCATTCGCAGAATACAGATAGGCTATGTTGTTCAGTGTAGCTATATGCACCGTGTTTAATTCTTTAGCATTGTTTCTTGTTATTTGATATTTACAAATTGTTGAATAATGTACTTATCTTAACATTAATAAATACAAAAATATTAATAATTAATGTTACAACGAGTGCTTTCTAAACGTAAAGTGGGCGCGTTGCTTTTCAAATCTTGTTCTTGATGAGATAACAATCGAATTTCTCTCGCAATCTCTCCAGCTAATCACCGATTAAATTGGAAATGCATAAATATCAATACTGTATCTCGGACACATGACATTGCTTCGTGCATATAATTATTTCTACCTGCAGACAGAGGCAGCGGCACCGGGCGACGCGTTAACCGCGGATATAGAGGAATGACTCTTGTCAGCAGGAGATGCCGGAGTTGGGTGACGTCCAGACCTGCTCCAGCCTCAAATATCAGCACTGCATGTATCACGGAGTACCGCCAGGCCGAGCCCAGCCAGCGGCCGTCGTTTCCCCGTACAGATTCCGGACCACCGCCTGAAAAATACAGCTCAAGAAATATGGCTACAAAATATCAGACTGTCGAAAACATCCTTAATTGTCCACCGCTGTGGAGTAACAGTTAGCATGCCTGACTGTGAAACGAGCGGGTCCGGGTTCAAATCCTGGTTGGGACAAGTTATCTGGTTGAGGTTTTTCCGGAGTTTTCCTCAACCCATTAAGAGCAAATGCTAGGTAACTTTCGGCGCTGGACCATGGGCTCACTTCGTCGGCATAGTCATCTTTATCTCACTCAGACGCTAGATAACCACAGCTTTTGATAAAGCGTCGTAAAATAACTAAATAAAATAAAATAAAACATTTTTAATTTCATTAAATGAAAGACTTCAGCTCCCTTTTAAATAACAATAATAATAACCCCCATCAGATTTGAAATCTCAGCCACTCAACCATCTGAAGTGAACGAAGAGAAAAAGAAAATCTACGAGCCCACGATTCAGTACCTATCGGCGAAATACAACATAGAAAAAATCACAGTTACCGGTCTCTTCTTCGGAGCGAGAGGCACCATCCCGAAAGCCTTTGTAAAGTGGAGAGAAAAATACAAGCTGACGAGAGATCTTCAAGATGCCATCGTCACCACCATAATAAAATTTTCTGTAGCGATATTTCGTCAGCATCTTTATGGTGTACATTCAGTTTAAATTACACTTGGTTCTATTTTTTTTCTTATGTCTTATTCACTTTTGTCTGAAACCTGTTTATATAATTTTTCATTTTAAATTTTATTGTGAGCTATTCTGTGTCGCAGGGCAAACCCAAAATATTGGGTCAGACTACTAAATTCAATTAATACAGTATGTTCATGAATTTGTTTAACAGGTTATTAATTGTGAGATACTTGAATTATTAAGATCAGCGTATCTCAGATCCAACGACTATCTTGGTAACCGCTAGATCACCAAAGACGACCAACCCATTAAGAAGATACAATGGTAAAAGAATTAAGGGATGTTATGTTATCTTTCAGACGGTTACTTGAAATCTTGTCTGCTAAACTAAATTAATTAATTTTTCATACAAAATTCATCTTTTTCTTTTCTTTTCCCTTTGCTTATCATTTTGTTCTCTTTTCCTTTATTGTCCCAAATAATCTTCTCTTCACTTCCCTCCATTTTCTCTTTTTCTATACTTTTCCTTCCGTTTCCTCATACTTTCTTTTTTATCTTCTTCTCTTTCTTCACTTCATTTTCCTTATATGTCTCTTCTTTTCATCCTCATTTTCTTCTCTTATCTTCTTCTCTTCTTTACTTAAATTACCTTATTTTTCTCTTCTTTTCAGCCTCATTTTCTTCTCTTCCTTATTTTCTTTGCTTTCTTTACTTCAGTTCCCTTATTTTTCTCTTCTTTTCATTCTCATGTTCTTCTCTTCCTCATCTTCATTTCTTTATTTATTTCATTTCCCTTATTTTTCTCTTCTTTTCATCTTCATTTTCTTCTCTTCCTTATCTTCTTCTCTTTTTTACCTCATTTTCTTCCTTTCCTCTTCTTTAATCTTCATTTCTTCTCTTCCTTATCTTCTTCTCTTTTTTATCTCATTTTCCTTCCTTTCCTCTTCTTTAATCTTCATTTCTTCTCTTCCTTATCTTCTTCTCTTTTTTACCTCATTTTCCTTCCTTTCCTCTTCTTTAATCTTCATTTCTTCTCTTCCTTATCTTCTTCTCTTTTTTACCTCATTTTCTTCCTTTCCTCTTCTTTAATCTTCATTTCTTCTCTTCCTTATCTTCTTCTCTTTTTTACCTCATTTTCCTTCCTTTCCTCTTCTTTAATCTTCATTTCTTCTCTTCCTTATCTTCTTCTCTTTTTATCTTATTTTCCTTCCTTTCCTCTTCTTTAATCTTCATTTCTTCTCTTCCTTATCTTCTTCTCTTTTTTACCTCATTTTCCTTCCTTTCCTCTTCTTTAATCTTCATTTCTTCTCTTCCTTATCTTCTTCTCTTTTTTACCTAATTTTCCTTCCTTTCCTCTTCTTTAATCTTCATTTCTTCTCTTCCTTATCTTTTTCTCTTTTTTACCTCATTTTCTTCCTTTCCTCTTCTTTAACTTTCATTTCTTCTCTTCCTTATATTCTTCTCTTTTTTATCTCATTTTCTTCCTTTCCTCTTCTTTAATCTTCATTTCTTCTCTTCCTTATCTTCTTCTCTTTTTTACCTCATTTTCTTCCTTTCCTCTTCTTTAATCTTCATTTCTTCTCTTCCTTATCTTCTTCTCTTTTTTACCTAATTTTCCTTCCTTTCCTCTTCTTTAATCTTCATTTCTTCTCTTCCTTATCTTCTTCTCTTTTTTACCTCATTTTCCTTCCCTTCCTCTTCTTTAATCTTCATTTCTTCTCTTCCTTATCTTCTTCTCTTTTTTACCTCATTTTCCTTCCTTTCCTCTTCTTTAATCTTCATTTCTTCTCTTCCTTATCTTCTTCTCTTTTTTACCTCATTTTCTTCCTTTCCTCTTCTTTAATCTTCATTTCTTCTCTTCCTTATCTTCTTCTCTTTTTTACCTCATTTTCTTCCTTTCTCTTCTTTTCATCCTTATTTTCTGTTCCCTTTTCCTTATTGTCTTTCCTTCCTTTCCCCTTCTTTCTCTCATAATTTTCTTTTTTTCCTTGTCTTCTCTTTTTGTTCTAATTTTCTTTTCTATTTCCCATTTCTTTCCTTATTTTTTCTTCCTCTTTCTCTTTTTTACATATTTTTCATTTCCATTTCTTTTTAATCTTCTCTTCCTTTTCCCCTGCTTTCTCCATTTCTCTTTTGTCTTCTCTTTTCCTCATGACCTCCTCTTTCTTTTTACATCTTTTTCCTCATTTCGTTTTCAATTTTCCTTTTTGTTTATCTCTGCCCGTTTCCATTCTTTTCCTCCTACTAATCATTTCATTTTCTTCTACTTAATATTTTCTCCCGGTTACTCATCTCTTCATTTTCCCATGTGTTCAGACTTCATGGTGATTTTGTCGTTTCACTAAATTTGAAATTTTACGTTTAGAAATTAACGTTGCCAAAGCAACCGATTTTAGATAATAATTGAGAAGTATAGTACCGTTTAATATCGTCGTTTTCATATTATGTAAACTTCTTTCAGCGGCTTCCAAAGTGTCTTGGCTTTGGAGTGGCACTTAACATTGTCATTTTATTACTTGGACACGACAGGTCAGCACAAGCACATCATGAAATACCAGCTGATCATTATACTAATACATGTATAAGCACCTTGAGCAGCGGTAGACGTCTGTCGATTCCAGAATATGAAGAGGAGGATCCAGCGGCCTAGAAGACAGAAGGGTATCAAGATGCAGACAACTAGAAGCACTGGAAGACCCACTACAAGTGCCAGGACTCCAGCCAGGGCACTGCCAAGCACGCCCCAGAGTGGACTTTCTTCAAGGGGATGACGCAGGCGGCGGATGGGGGCACTTCGCATGTAATTGCCCCGCGCCATCTACACAGAGAAGAGACACACAACGTTACTGTGAGTGTACATTCTTAACCGTATTTTGTATAAAGGATACAAACGATGCAAGCTCCCCGACCTAACACTGGTGATGTAGCACAGTCCATTGAACAGAAATGTCTAATAATTAGGGAACGAATTTCTAGTTCCGTACGTATTTTATTTGCTACGTTCTAGCGCATGTTATTCATATGTCTATACGTTTCATGTACACAGGATCCCCTTTTAAAATTCTACAGGACCTAAAACACTAAATGAACCATAAACTGCTATAAATACGGTACCTCAAAATTATGTTTGTGTCTGAAAAGCGCCTTTTTAGTATGCTGCATATATCATATATATTTAAAATAAAAATATCGGTACTAAAATGCAAAACTGACTAAAGAAAACCACAAAAATGTTAGCCTATTGAAATGTAAAAAGTTCTCTTATAGACAAATACTGGTCTGGCAAATTCGTTCGATCCATATTGGTCTTAGAAGTGAAGGAAAGGAAATTTTACCAAATTTCCTGGAACTGAAGTTAGTTTCGTCAAGTCCATCCAACCATAAAAGGGACGGTAGGTTGCTCAGGTTAGGCGAGAGCTTACAAATTAGTTTTGGCATCAATGCACCTCCATTATGCGAAATAAAACTGACCAATCAATAATCATTCTCTTTCACTGGTAGAATTTGAGTCTTCAATTCAGTAGCACTCATTGTCAGCACCTGTTCTTTGTACATAAATTCCACCTAAAATGAAATACGAGGGTCACTCCAAAAGTAATGCACAACTTTTTTTACTTACTGTATTTTTTTATTTTAAACCTTTGCAATTTATGCAGATCATAGTTACAACCTTCTCGCTTATATTAAAATTTAATTTAAGACTTTTCAATGAGTGGCGCCATGATAGCACTCCTTCAAGATGGCTGCTGTACTTGACATTCGTCAGAAGCAACGTGCTGTTATAGAGTTCCTGTGCTGTGAGAACGAGACAGTGGGAAACATTCACAAGACGTTGAAAAAAGTGTATGGAGATATAGCTGTCGATCGCAGTACGGTTAGCCGGTGGGTAAGCAGATTATCTGGTGAAAGAGGGCACTCCAATATTTGAAATACTCCTCGCAGCGGCAGACCCTGCACTACACGAAGTCCTGACAATGTGCAGCGCGTTAACAACATGGTTGTGACTGACAAACGCGTAACAGTGAAAGAATGGTCAATCCAAGTTGGAATAGGAGAAGAAAGTGTGTGCAGAATATTGAAACAGTTGGGGTTAAAAAAGGTTTATGACAGGTGAGTTCCGAGGATGTTGACAGAAGCTTACAAAGAAACTCGAAAAACAGCGTGCAGCGAACTTTTGGACCAGTATGACAATGGTGGAGATGACAGTTCAAAAGTTCGCTGCACACTGTTTTTCGGGTTTCTTTGTGGGTTTCTGTCAACATCCTAATTATATTTTCTCAAAGTAAAGCTCAATCAATAGAAAATGTCTTCTAGATTTCATTGAACTTTAAAGAGACACACAGAAAGTCACTGTCTGGTTATGAATGCATAAAAATGACGTCATGGGTTCATTTTTTCTTGCAGTCAACAGTGACGGGACACATATACCTTAACTTGTTGCAAAACTTCGCTGTTCTTCAGATTCCCCCACATTTCAACAGGATAGCATCCTACCATACTTTCATCGAGATATTACCACGTTTTTAATTAGAATTTTCATGAAAGTTGGATTGGAAGAGGAGTGTTAGTTGGAAGATCTGACGGAAAAGACCTTTGGGAAGGCCGAGACGTAGATGGGAGAATAATATTAAAATGGATTTGAAGGAGGTGAGATATGATGCTAGAGACTGAATTAATGTTGCTCATGATAGAGACCGATGGCGGGCTTATGTGAGGGCGGCAATGAACCTCCGGGTTCTTTAAAAGCCATTTAAGTAATACAGATGTTGAGATACAGAGTGGAAGTGAAGTAACCACGCAAATTTAAGGGAACGATACAGTACATTGAAACAAATAAAAAACTTAAAATACATTTTGTGATTAAGTGTGTCGTTAATTAGAAAATTAAATTGCAAGTTTTAGACGTCTGGCAACATTGCCGCTAACCTCTGTAGCCCACGATTACGACATCTTGGTTGGTATTACACTGCCGGTATCAGAGACACGTTGATAGATAAATGTGTCTGGATTTGGCACATTCTCTCCGAATATCGTTCCGCATAAAACCTTTGAGCTGCAAGGGGACTACTTCTTGTTTCGCAATAAATTAATAGCACATCGAAATATTTCGTATCAGTAAATATTGGCATTGCGATAACCAATACACACCCACACTGAATATCAATAATCGATATGAAGACTGCCACTGTACTGGTTCTCGTAATACCTACTTGTGCAAGAGGGAAACGAACTCTGGTCTGTCAGGCAATATGGTAAATCTCTCACCCACTTCCTCAAATGCGACATTGTAACCTCTTCGCATTGTAAACTAAATTCAAATTGTGGTTTTTAAAACCTAATTTACACGAAAACAGTCCATTCTATTGAAATACACCAGAGGGGTAAATAATTCTTCATTAGATTTTCTATCGACATGGACAGAAACCGCAACTATTATCGAATTAGAGGATGTTAAACATTATTTTGAGAAAAATATTTTTGGGAGGCAAAACTACGAACTTCCTACCAATATAGTATTATACTTTTTTTATTATAAGCAGCATGAGGAATTCACTCTGAAAATATGCTTGGTTATTTCACATTCTCTCTGTATAGGTATGTACAGTATTTCTGGATACCGCTAGCCCGGATATTCGTAGTTCAAGAAAATAAATCAAAAACAGTACCGTTCGCAACATGGTAAAGAAATTGAATTGCTTCGAAACGCGTGAAAGGTATAATGAGAAGGTATGTGTCACATTTGAAACAAATACACCTTATATGCAGGATAAATCGTAAGTAATGCCCTTAATTTCAGGGGATTATTCTTTGAGATATTTCAAACAAAAAATTTAATACAATTTTGTTGCTCGTTTTTGCTTCTTTTTCGAGATAAAACTTGTTTTATATGAACCATTTCATAGCGTGTTTTGAGAAAGCCATTGACTAAATTCCCAATATGCTCATTCAATTTAAGAGAACAGTGTATTATGATAATAAGTGACTGAAAGAATTTTAGTTTTGCCTTTTAAATATTCAGAAATGTATCTCAACAAATGTAATATTTTAAAATTCCTTTTCTTGCTCTAATCATTGGTTTTTATATCCCAGCTTGCATCCGCTCTCATCATATAACGATTTTTTTGATGGAATAGTTTTTAATGCACGTCAAATAAGCCCCATCTGTTATCAATATCGATTTTCGTTTAAGGTTTGGACCTAATGCTCTCCGATTAATATTTGAGCAGACTGGAATTCTTAGTCGATGTGGACACATCTTGGCATCGGAACGGCACGGAGTTTCATTCTGCACGCAGTCCGGCGTGATCCTGTGCACATCCGGCTTCGTGATGGCGTGAACGTGTTCCGTTTCTTGGGATACTCCGAATCTTACTTCAGTAGCGCTCGTGTGTTACAATCCTCCAGAAAGTTGAGCTTCTCAGTTTGGGAATATCTGTTTCAAATGTATTAAAACTCGCCAAAAAAAGTCTTCAATAACGGATTTTGTAGTTCGTCATGATCAGGAGTTGTAGGCTACTTTATTAAATCCACATAAAATTTAACGATTTATTTTCGTTTTTCATGAGACCGAATCTGAAGAGATTTCGAGATTTTCAAGAAAGTACGCATTTACAGCATCCCTGATAACGAAAAACTGTTTTTCGGGGTCGCGCTTGTCTGTTTGTCTATATACAAAGTAGAGATAAACAACGATTGTAATTTTATTCTTCATATTATAGTTGGAATCTCCTGGTAGAGGGTCAGAGAAGGCCTGACGGCCTTATCTCTACCAGGTTAAATAAATAAATAAATACTAATACTAACGATCGAGAAAGGAAGACCAGCGCCCGCAAAGCCGAAAACCCGCACGACAATGTTGTGTATACGTCGCTTCGTTGACGTAAAGACTGCTTGTGAGTGTTTCGAGACGTCAAGATTGATCACTCCCGAAGTCCCTAACGTCAAGTAGCCTTGATTTTCCACAGTTATTTATACCTGACTGAACTTTTATCTACTTTGGCAAGTGTTATATATGTATAAACAATCAAGTAGCCTATTTGAAACATCTTCTCTACCTTTGAGTGTATAATAATCCGTTCCCCAATCCTTATTTAATTACTAGGCCCTTATTAAAGGGCTAGGAATTTTATTTTCATGTGTTTGAAATGGAGTATGCAATCTTAAGGATGTTTCTTAGAAATGCAAATTTATTTAAGAATTGTTTTTTTTCTATTTATATAACAATAGGTAATATCAGGCGTGTAGTTGCAAAATCAGATACATCACTTTTTTTTGGAAATGAGTTAATGTTATATTTCATATCTTCATATGATTCTACAACTGCTATAGCACTGTTATGCTCAAAAGCCAGATAAATCACATGGATTTGTAGGATGAAAAATAGTATTGGTTGCAAATCCTTGGTTCCTTGCAAACGTTTTTGCTTCATACTTACTGAAAAATTATGCTTTAGTGATGTATCTGATTTTGCAACTAAACGCCTCATATCATATAATAGAACCAGAACATTTTGATAACTAAGATACTGTTCTGTTTTGTCTTTTTGTCTCATTTAAATATTTATAATGTTATTTATTTCAATGATGTATGTTATTCAAAGTTACGAAATCTTTCCACGCCGACCAAATGCTATTTCGAGAATGATGAGCGAGACTCGAAGCGCACGAGAATGACGAGACGAGACTCGAAAGACAAATGCAATGAACACAGCGAGCGAGAGCGGCAGTTAGTTTTGTTCATCTCTAATACAAAGAAATCTAGTATTGGACGGATTTTTCAGTATATAATTACTAGACATTGGATTTTATGCACCAAATATAATTAAAATATGCATGCAAGTATGTCATTAAAATCGAAGAAATATGCACTTAAATATGCCACTGAAGAAAAATATGCATTTAATATGCCACTAAAGAGAAATATACACTTTAATATTCCACTGAAGATAATTAATATGCACTTAAATATGACACTAAAGAGAGATATGCACTTAAATATGCCACTGAAGATAAATATGCACTTAAATATGTCACTGAAGACAAATATGCATTTAAAAATTCCACTGAAGAGAAATATACACTTAAATATGCCACTGAAGATAACCAAGCGGTTAAATATGCCACTGAAGATAACCAAGCGGTTAAATATGCCACTAAAGAGAAATATACACCTAAATATGCCACTAAAGAGAAATATACACTTAAATATGCCACTAAAGAGAAAAATGCATTGAAATATGCCACTGAAGAGAAATATACATTTAAATATGTCATTAAAACAAACAAAAAGATGTTGCTAATTTCATATAAATTCAAATTAATGAAGACAATATCTGCAGTGCTTGGGAAAAGTGACACAAGTCAGTTTCCACAAACCTTCTTTGATAATAATTTATTGACAACTTACGGAACATCTGCTCGCTTGGAAAAAAATACATAAGTATTTCTCCCATTACAATAATTCATACAGAAAAAAAATCAAATCGACATAAACCAGTGTGAGTTGTCTTCATATTCGGATTCAGAAGAAAGTGAAACATACTTACTATTTTGCATATTAACAGTGAGAGCAAACAGAACATGCATTGGCATATAAATCCAATGTCTATTAATTATATACGAGTTAATTTAACAAAAATTATGTACGTTAAATGTAACTAAAAACCTTAATGGAACTTTCTAAAAACACAAAATGGTGAATTATGCTAAAGCGTTTCAAACCGTAAATTTCCATATGTTTTATTAGGTCTATATAAGGTAAAAGGATAAATAAAACAGTGTAGGTAATATGTTTCTAAATACAGAGTGTTCCTATGCAGACCGGTCCCACTCCAACTTCTACCTAAAAAGTCTGTTGGCGGGCGGCGAGTGGTCGTACGCCGACAAGTCCATACACAGACCCGTCCCACTCAACTCCTTACTGCTTAGCTTCCTCGGAACGGACGGGCGCTCTGCACTGATGTCATTAAGTCGACGAAACATTACTATCAGGAACCAATCTGATATGTCAGAGAAACTAAGTATTTGCATTCATAATTTTGCGTGACGTTGCAAATCGGAAATCGTAGGATCGATTCCCGATGGAGTCATGGATTTTCTCCATTTATATTATCTTAAGGCCTGCGGCTTACTCAGTCTCTAACAGAAATGAGTACCAGGAGTAAGTTATTTCCTTGGAGGTAAAAGCGGTGGGAAAATGGGAAATTAACCTTTTTATGAAGAAGATAGAGAAATCTTTGACGTTAGAACGGGCAGTAGCCCATACCATGCAGCGAAGGTGATGATAAAATCCAAACCCCCTTGTTCTTCCTCTCTTCATCTTGTTCCCCGTTTATTTCTCTTCTTCTCTTTGTGTTCCTTTTGTTCTCTTTGTATTTCCCTTCCTATCGAGCATTCTCCTTGTTCTTGTTTCCCATCCTTTTTTTGTGCTCCCCTTGTGTTACACTTTTTCCCATTTTCTTCGCCTTCTATTCCTTGTCTTCGCTTTTTAATTCATATATTCCCATTATTCTCCTTGTGTTGCTCTTGGTCTCCTTGTGTTCCTTTTGTTTTCCTTGTGTTCCCCTTGTTGTCCTTGGCTTCGCCTTGCTTTCCTCTTCTTCGCCTTGCTCTCTTTCGCTTCCCATTGTTCTTCTTATATTCCCTTGTTCTCGTCTTTCTTTTGTTCTCATTGTTTTTCTCTTGTTCTTATGTTCCCATTGTCTTCGCTTTGTTCTACTTATTTTACTGT
This sequence comes from Periplaneta americana, assembly GCF_040183065.1. Taxonomy (NCBI): domain Eukaryota; kingdom Metazoa; phylum Arthropoda; class Insecta; order Blattodea; family Blattidae; genus Periplaneta; species Periplaneta americana. Next base: position 162,990,487 of record NC_091119.1, read on the forward strand.
TATTCTCCGTATATTCCCCTTGTTTTTCTTGCCTTACTCTTGTTCTCCTTGTATTCCCCTTTTCTCCTTGCCTTCCCCTTGTTCTCCTTGTTTTCTTATTATCCTTGTATTCTCTTTCTTTTATTTCTCCTACCATTTACATTTAGTTCTACATAGAGATATGCAGCATAGTAAAGCTATCACCTGTCGACAGGTAATCGAAATCGAACTACACGTAGTCCTACGAAAAGATATTATGTAGCATAGTATCATGTCACGAACATAATCATCATCTACTGCATTAGTATCTGCTCAATCGGAAGTTGGAAGTCTTGTGCGAATAATTTTCAGTTATGTAATTACTAATTTTATATTCCACCTGTGCAATTTAGGTATAAGCGAGCTGGACTCGTGCTTCGAGACTGCTCTCACTTGGGTTGATTATGTGACGCTCTTCTGTTTATAGGTTACCTCAAATGTTAGACGAATCTTCGGCCTCATATCTCCAAATGCCATCTTGCCGACTCTAAATATCATAGTAATTGATGCAGCCTCGTTAAATTAGCGGTAGAGAAGCAAATATATCAAACACCAGAAGTCGTGTGCAAGAAATGTTGTTTCTGTAACATGTTTGTCTTAAAATGATTAATTTATATTGAGAAGTGAAGTTTGTATCGTCATAATAAAGTCTGTATTTACACATCTGGGCTCTGCGTACCATCAGAACACGACCGTTAATGAACATCGCGGGCGAGCGGGATGCTTTCCATAAGGTGCGCAACTTAGAAACTCACATGTGAATTATGTACTGATGCCTGAGTGCATGGTAGTAAGTTCTCCCATTAATCACTCGCTGAAGGTGGAAATGTACCCAGTCTATTATGATTGATTCTACTATAGGTAAAAGCCTATTCCTTTCTGCGTTCTTATGTGACAGTGACATATGTGCCATTTTTCGCCCACTTTCAGTTTTGACTCTGAATTGCCTCTGCAGTTGAAAATATCGTCAAATAAAAATTTGCCACCACCACCACCACCACCACCACCACCACTACTACTACTACTACTACTACTACCACCACCTGCTGATACTACTACTAGTACTAATACTATTACTACTAACTGCTGCTACGACTACTACTACTACTACTACTACTACTACTACTGCTACTACTACTACTACTACTAACGGCTTATTAGAAAAATTTACTACTACTACTACTACTACTACTACTATCTTATAACTTCTACTGACTTAATACTACACAAGTTAAGCAGTTTTTTACTTATATTTTGAATCATAACCATTAGTATGATTTAGATTCTAATATCTGTTTCGAAGGAAAGTAGTCTTTGAGTTGTATCAGATCTTGAATCATAACCATTAGTATGATTTAGATTCTGATATCTGTTTCGAAGGAAAGTAGTCTTTGATTGTATCAGATCTTGAATCATAACCAGTAGTATGATTTAGATTCTAATATCTGTTTCGAAGGAAAGTAGTCTTTGAGTTGTATCAGTTCTTGAATCATAACCATTAGTATGATTTAGATTCTGATATCTGTTTCGAAGGAAAGTAGTCTTTGAGTTGTATCAGATCTTGAATCATAACCATTAGTATGATTTAGATTCATATCTGTTTCGAAGGAAAGTAGTCTTTGAGTTGTATCAGATCTTGAATCATAGCCAGTAGTATGATTTAGATTCTGATATCTGTTTCGAGGGAAGGTAGTCTTTGAGCTGTATCAGATCTTGAATCATAACCATTAGTATGATTTACATTCTGATATCTGTTTCGAGGGAAGGTAGTCCTTGAGTTGTATCAGATCTTGAATCATAACCATTAGTATGATTTACATTCTGATATCTGTTTCGAGGGAAGGTAGTCTTTGAGTTGTATCAGATCTTGAATCATAACCAGTATGATTTAGATTCTGATATCTGTTTCGAGGGAAGGTAGTCTTTGAGTTGTATCAGATATTGAATCATAACCAGTATGATTTAGATTCTGATATCTGTTTCGAGGAAAGGTAGTCTTTGAGTTGTATCAGATCTTGAATCATAACCATTAGTATGATTTACATTCTGATATCTGTTTCGAGGGAATGTAGTCTTTGAGTTGTATCAGATCTTGAATCATAACCAGTAGTATGATTTAGATTCTGATATCTGTTTCGAAGGAAAGTAGTCTTTGAGTTGTATCAGATCTTGAATCATAACCAGTAGTATCATTTAGATTCTAATATCTGTTTCGAAGGAAAGTAGTCTTTGAATTGTATCAGATCTTGAATCATAACCATTAGTATGATTTAGATTCTGATATCTGTTTCGAAGGAAAGTAGTCTTTGAGTTGTATCAGATCTTGTATCATAACCAGTAGTATGATTTAGATTCTAATATCTGTTTCGAAGGAAAGTAGTCTTTGAGTTGTATCAGATCTTGAATCATAACCATTAGTATGATTTACATTCTGATATCTGTTTCGAGGGAAGGTAGTCTTTGAGTTGTATCAGATCTTGAATCATAACCAGTATGATTTAGATTCTGATATCTGTTTCGAGGGAAGGTAGTCTTTGAGTTGTATCAGATATTGAATCATAACCAGTATGATTTAGATTCTGATATCTGTTTCGAGGAAAGGTAGTCTTTGAGTTGTATCAGATCTTGAATCATAACCATTAGTATGATTTACATTCTGATATCTGTTTCGAGGGAATGTAGTCTTTGAGTTGTATCAGATCTTGAATCATAACCAGTAGTATGATTTAGATTCTGATATCTGTTTCGAAGGAAAGTAGTCTTTGAGTTGTATCAGATCTTGAATCATAACCAGTAGTATCATTTAGATTCTAATATCTGTTTCGAAGGAAAGTAGTCTTTGAATTGTATCAGATCTTGAATCATAACCATTAGTATGATTTAGATTCTGATATCTGTTTCGAAGGAAAGTAGTCTTTGAGTTGTGTCAGATCTTGAATCATAACCAGTAGTATGATTTAGATTCTAATATCTGTTTCGAAGGAAAGTAGTCTTTGAGTTGTATCAGATCTTGAATCATAACCATTAGTATGATTTAGATTCTGATATCTGTTTCGAAGGAAAGTAGTCTTTGAGTTGTATCAGATCTTGAATCATAACCATTAATATGATTTAGATTCTAATATCTGTTTCGAAGGAAAGTAGTCTTTGAGTTGTATCAGATCTTGAATCATAACCATTAGTATGATTTAGATTCTGATATCTGTTTTAAAGGAAATTAGTCTTTCAGTTGTATCAGATCTTGAATGAAGACCATGCGTATGATTAAGATTTTATTTTCCATTTAAGAGAAAAATGATCTACAAATTGTATATGTTGACTACAGATCATTAACTTAACCATTTACCTGTAGATTTCACTTTATACTTTTAGGATGGTAGGAAGGACTACTATTATGTGCTATTCTAACTCGTGTTATAACATTAGAATTTCGTAATGAATTGAGAACGGTCTTCGACACATACACTGGGTATTAGGTCGTATTCGAATAAAAAGAGAAATTGGCATTTTAATTAAAAATAACTCAAAATATATAAAAGACACTTTTAAGCGAATATTTTGTTTGTATTTTCGATGACGCCATTGTCATAACTGTCCATTCGATTCAATCCACTAACAATGCTGTGCTGTTATCAACCCCGCACACGCTCAAACAAGGGGCTGAATAAAACATTGTTCGCGTATAACAAAACAGTGCTTAAATCTGAATTCTTTAGTTCGTTAATGACGACTAACAAACAAAGTTTGTGCATTGTACGCGCAGTGCTGTTTATACGTACCAGCTCTTGTATCCCAGGACAGCAGTTTTGAGCCAGCGAAATTTAATTAACCTAGTAGGCCTGTGCCATGTTCTGTAACAATATACAAATATATCCCATTGTAAAGATATTAAGTAAGCTTTGACTGCAAATGCGTTTATACTTAGGGGATGAATTTTCTAACTGAATAATAGTAGGCCGAATAATAATGATGATGATGATGAGGACAATAATAATAATAATAATAATAATAATAATAATAATAATAATAATAATAATAATAATAATACCGGTAATGATAATAATAATCATCATCGTTTTCTTGCAGGTATTAGGCCTAGTGGCCTGTTACGGTCTCTGTCCATCTCTTCAGGGGACATCCCAAAGATCGTCTTCCATGTGGTGTACAGCGGAGAATTTGTCTTGGGAATCTGGAACGGTCCATCCTATTGACATGGTTATTTATCGCAGGGTTGTCATCGTTTGTGTCAGTCGGGGTTATTTTTTTCGGAGACTTGAAAGCACATAAATGTCCTACTAATCGGTTGCTAGCCGAGGAGTAGTAAGTTCAGTGGTGGGGTTGCCACCAATAATAATAATAATAATAATAATAATAATAATAATAATAATAATAATAATAATAGATCTAGATTCATTTTCCGGGCTGAGAGGCCGTGGTCTATTGGTTGGTTTTATACCAGACGTTTCGTCTGCAACTGCGGCAGACATCTTCAGTGGAGTGATATCCGAGGTCGCAAGACTCTTCTCGGCGTACCTGATCAGTTGCCTTAGGTACGCCGAGAAGAGTCTTGCGACCTCGGATACCAATCCACTGAAGATGTCTGCCGCAGTTGCAGACGAAACGTCTGGTATAAAACCAACCAATAGACCACGGCCTCTCAGCCCGGAAAATGAATCTAGATCTATAGACTCCGGCGTGAAAGCCTACACTGCAATAATAATAATAATAATAATAATAATAATAATAATAATAATAATAATAATAATAATAATAATAATAATAGTTGTAAACCAGATGCTCTGTATAAATCCAAACAACCGAGAATGTTTATTCAATAATTTAATTTAGAATTCAACAATTTACTTCTTATGATGTGCTTGGCTAATCTGTGTATACGCTTACCGTACCCATATATGCATTTTTTAAGTGAAGTAAGGTAATACAAAGTACAGATTATTATTATTATTATTATTATTATTATTATTATTATTATTATTATTATTATTATTATTATTATTATTATTTATTCTGGTAGAGTTATGCCATGAGGTCTTTTCTTCCACACTATTAGAAGTGAAATACACATTGAAACAATAACAAAAGTATTAATATTAATAGTAATACTTAGATATGAAAATCATTATCATGCACATTAACGAGCTTAGGATAATGAAATATTGACTAAACATGATACATAATTAATTTACAATTTATATACTAATTCTTCTCGTTGCCAAACTTCCAGAACGGCCCCGAGGTTCACTCAGCCTCCTATAAAATTGAGTACCGGGTCTTTCCCGGGGGTAAAAGGCGGTCAGAGCGTGGTGCCGACCACACCACCTCATTCTAGTGCCGAGGTCATGGAAAGCATGGGGCTCTACCTCCATGCCCCCCAAGTGCCTTCATGGCATGTTAGGGGGATACCTTTACCTTTACCTTTTATCCTAATTCTACTTTATAATAGGCCTAAATGACAATTTATACAAAAACACAGAATAACCTATCAAAATCGGCTAACACAAATCAATTCCACATTAAAGTATGTAGGCCTAATTCTTAATTCTAATTGATTAACCGTTCGGCAATCCCTGACATGACGAGGTAAGGAGTTCCATAGGCGACAAACTGGCACGGTGAAAGAGGATGAATAGAAAGAGGTACGGTGACGAGGAATGGATAATAAGGCTGATTCCGTAACGTTGTAAGATATTCAAAGCGAGTTCTCAGATATTTTGGAGTAGAAGTAAGTAATATTCTAAACAGAATAGATAAAAAAAAATATGCTGTTCTTCCCTCCTTCAGGCAAACCCATGAAAGAACTACAAAAGATGGTGTTATATGGTCAAATCTACGAATATTGCACATGAGCGGACATACACATTATGAACATGTTGTAGTCTTTCAATTAAGTTGACAGTTATATTTGTCAATTAATAATAATAATAATAATAATAATAATAATAATAATAATAATAATAAGCATCATCATCATCATCATCATGAGCTTAGGAAAATATTTGGGGCTGTTAGGGATGAAGTTACAGGAGAATGGAGAAAGTTACACAACGCAGAACTGCATGCATTGTATTCTTCACCTGACATAATTAGGAACATTGAATCCAGACGTTTGAGATGGGCAGGGCATGTAGCACGTATGGACGAATCCAGAAATGCATGTAGAGTGTTAGTTGGGAGGCCGGAGGGAAAGAGACCTTTTGGGAGGTCGAGACGTAGTTGGGAAGATATTAAAATGGATTTGAGGATGTGAAATATGATGGTAGGGACTGGATTAATCTTGCTCAGGATAGGAACCGATGGCGGGCTTATGTGTGGGCGGCAATGAACCTCCGGGTTCTCTTTGCTTATGAAGCTAGCGTAATGTCGTTAGTTTGACACAGAGTTACTGTAGTTACTTTATTTTGGTTTTTGTTTAAATACAATAAAATTTAACAACATTTTGTTTATTACCGGTATGAAAGTTAAAACGTTGATTTTGTAACGTTCAGTTTTATGTCATATCAACAAACTACCGTTATCCTGCGATAAATCTATTTTTAGGTGAACATATTAGAAGTGTGGAATAGGTTTGATAGTATCGATACGATGTATTTTAAAGTCTTCATTGACACAGGGTAAACTTATTCTTATAAGTTGAGAGGACCTAAAGTTGAGCGCTGTGGTATTCCACAGTTTAAAGTGAAGAGATCTAAAAGCTTATTAAACAGACTTACAAAGGATTGTCTACCGCTGAGATAGTTTCTAAACCAATTTGCATATTTTACAGAGGGACAAATGTTTTCCAACTTACGAAGAAAAGTGTTACTTAACAACAAAAAGCTTTGTTAAAGTAGAAATACATTAAGTCAGTTTGTCCACGTGATTCTAGAGTACATGTCATTTTATTTAAACATAAATATGAGCTGGTTGCCTTTGGTTTAGATTTGCTAATACCAAGATGGATTTAGATGGAACTAGTAGTGATAAAATAATTATAATAAATACATTTCGATCAACAAAACATATTAGAAGCGTTACATAATTTTTATCACACATTGAGAAGCATTGAAGAGTAATTAAAATAAGCAATATATTGATTTTTTTTTCAAATTACCAATAGACACATTCTAACATTCCTCTTTTGTAAATAACAAATTTCATATCAGGATTCCTCAACTTCCTTTAACTCCTACTGCAGGATCTAAAGCATAATAAAATTAAAGTCTCTATTCCAAATCCTGCTTCAGTTCTCAAAGATTAGCTAATATGGCCCTATTTTTGTTCCATGAACGTTGACAACTTCTTCAAAGGCAAACGGTGCTGTCAGCATAACAGTTAGAAAGTAACTGCGTTATAGTAATTGTCAGTACCGAAATTAGAAACAAATCTGACAAAAGGAAATTCAATCCGACAACTAGAAAATATCAATAATCAACTAGCATACTATTTATGCAGTTGTCGTTTAGTTAACTGTCCGAAGACAGGTTTGAATCTCATAAGTAACACCAGTAAGGCGTCACTCATGAGGCAACTAGGCCAGGAGATAATGGGATAGAGTGGGCAGTTCCTTTCCTCCTCCAATACATACATCGCCGATTAGCTGCATATTCCACTAATCAGACTTCAGATGCATATAAACAATTGTTTTTCCTCTGACATATATCGTCAAGTGAGATGTACTGCCTGATAATAAATACAGGGTGTTTCCGGGCTGGTGTTACAAACTTTCAGGGATGGCGAAGGACACATGTATCAATTTGAGATAAGAAACTCTGATCCGGAAATGACTGAGTCTAAAGTTATAAGCAAAGATAGTTGTGTGGAAATGGAATTGTAATTTGGCACCACGTGCCCTCCTTCCCTTAACATTTGGAACAGTCGTGGAAAGATGGTATGGGCCGGATGTCTCCTACGTGGGTTTTTGGCCCGATACAATCTGTGAGCTTGTCTACTGTTCCCATTGGCTCATCCGTATTCGAAAATCATGTCTGCATATTCCGCTCTCGTGTACTCCTCCATTTCACTAGGACTGATCGACTGGACACCGCAACTTGTACACATACACTGCTGTCTACAGACGTGCATATCAGCACCGACCATGTTCGTTACACATTACGCTATCTGCATTGCTGTAGTGTAGTTTCCTGTCCCCATCTCTCAGACAGCGCACTGAATGGAATACTGTAAGTAGACAACGTAAACAACGTCAGATGAATACAGTATGTGTAAGATGTACAGATATACACACAAATAAGGTGTACGGAGGAATAAAATTATTTAATTTCCACAGAATTATTTTTGCTTGTAACTTACGACTCGGTCATTTCCGGACCAGGGTTTCTTATCTCAAATTGATACATATGCCCTTCGCTATCATCCCTGAAAGTTTGTAACACTAGCCTGGAAACATCCTGTATACATATCAGCCAGAACCTTAATCAGAGGTACTATATGTAATAATAGGGGGGGGGGGAATGATTAGGTTTGACGGTTTCACCCTAAGCGTAGGCTACAAAGGAAGAAGACTATATAAGTGAGCTATCAGTCAAAAATTGCCTTGGCTGTATTAAAGCTGTTGCGCTAAGGATGATGATCATGACGATTATTACTTACTACTTACTTACTTACTGGATTTTAAGGAACCCGGAGGTTCATTGCCGCCCTCACATAAGCCCGCCATTGATCCCTATCCTGAGCAAGATTAATCCAGTCTCTATCATCATATCCCACCGCCCTCAAATCCATTTTAATATTATCTTCCCATCTACGTCTCGACCTCCTCAAAGGTCTTTTTCCCTCCGGCCTCCCAACTAACACTCTATATGCATTTCTGGATTCGTCCATACGTGCTACATGCCCTGCCCATCTCAAATGTCTGGATTTAATGTTCCTAATTATGTCAGGTGAAGAATACAATGCGTGCAGTTCTGTGTTGTGTAACTTTCTCCATTCTCCTGTAACTTCATCACTCTTAGCCCAAAATATTTTCCTAAGCACCTTATTCTCAAACACCCTTAACCTATGTTCCTCTCTCAAAGTGAGAGTCCAAGTTTCACAACCATAAAGAACAACCGGTAATATAACCGTTTTATAAATTCTAACTTTCAGATTTTTTGACAGCAGACTGGATGATAAAAGCTTCTCAACCGAATAATAACAGGCATTTCCCATATTTTTTCTGCGTTTAATTTCCTCCCGAGACGATTATTACTATTGTTGACATATTAAGCATGGATCTGGTTGCTCTATGCATTACATTTAAAGTGGACCATTCCTGTATAAATTGGTTCACAGGCACTAATATGAACATATCTCTTCTGTAGTAATTTATATACAATCTGAACCGTAAGTAATGTCATTAATTTCAGAAGTTATTCTCTGAGATATTTCAAAGAAAAAAGTTTAATACAATGTTGGTCGTTTTTGCTTCCTTTCGGAGATAAAAATTGTTTTATATAACATTTCGAGAAAGCTGTTGATTTAATTCACAATATGCCCAATGAGTTTCACAGAGCAGTGTATTATGAAAATAAATGATTGAAAGGATTTTAGTTTTGTCCTTCAAATGTGCAGAAATTTGATCCGATCAAATGTAACTTTTAGTTCTGCAATAGTGATATGCGTTACAAGAGCGGTGTGTTGAAGTTTTCATGTTCGAGGAAAAGTTTGAAAAAGCGAAACTAGTTGAGCTTTTTTAATTTCCGAGAATTGAAAGAAAACATAACGCTCGTGTATCGTACATTATTTTGTGCGAAGATCGTTTATTACATACCTGAAAGACGAATTTCTAATTAGTTGCAATGAAATCTCCATCTTGGTTTCTGTTCAATGACGGCAAATTTGCAAAACAAAAATATCTATCTTCAACATTGTTGCTTTAAAATATTTTATGTGTTTACTATACTCCAGCAGGCCGTGATATACGTCTGTCTTTTTTTCCCCCAGTCTATGATGAGTCTGGAATCTTGTTGATTTTTTCACGGCTTCCTTAATGTTACTTGCATCACGAATGCAGTAACTTTAGTGGAGTTGTAGAGTTTACTTAATTTTTTGCAAATATTTAAAAACAATAATTAACAGTGCAATTTGGGTGAAATTGCAGTGGTAAGTTTCCAATTTATAATTATTACCAGGGAACGGATTTATATGGACTAAAAATATATGAAATATGTAAATATATATGTAGTTATTTTTACCAAAATATGGAATTAAATATGGATTTTTACCAAAATATGGAATTAAATATGGACTTAAAATTATAAAAAAATGACTATGTACGTTAAATATTGGTACATTTTAATCAAACTAAACAAAAAATATAATGGACGTACCTTATCTTCCAATGTAGTTTCAACAAAACACAATTTTTATTGTCTGTTACCATAACAATAGGTTACAAACATTTCTTTCAAGTGCTGAAAAGTGAATCTTCTTCTATTGTCTCTGAGGATAGATTTATACTGACTAAAAGAGCGTTCGACGTCACAAGAAGTAACTGGTACATAATTCAATTTCACAATGTCTGCTGGGGATAAGTCCAAGTTAATCTTCACTGTTGATTCACCACTCATCACAGCAACAACCTTTTGTAGTTCTTCATATCCAGGGTTTTTTGAAAGTACAGTGTCCACCTTAGCTCTTACTGCATCTGCAACTTTACCTCTACCACGATTCAGTTGTTCCACAGTACTATTTATAATTTCAAAACTTTCAGATAGTGAAAGGTGCCTATTTTGGAGACTTTTGAGCGTTTTTATGATGCATGAAAATGTATGCTGAATGTGAGCTAAGTCATTCTTCACACTTATGTCACAGGTAACTGTTTTCGCAGTATCAATTGAGACTGCATCTTCAGAGTCCAATGCAAGGAGAACATTGTTAATAGAGTCTATATGTTCGGCATAATATTCAACTGCTTCTAGCCATGTACCCCATCTAGTTAAAATTGGCTTTGGTGGCAATGGAATTTCAGGGTACATTTCTTTCAACACGTTAACTCTACTGGGAGCTTTGAGAAATACTTTTTTCACTGATGAAATCAACAAATCTACTTTAGGGAAATTGTCTCTGACCACTTCTGCCACACGATGAAATGCATGCGCCACACAAGTAAAATGAGTCAATTTAGGATATACAACAGATAATGCTTGTCCAGCTTTGACCATATAAGGGGCAGCATCGCTAATAAAGAATAACACATTATCGTACATAATACCCTTTGGCCACAGGATACCCATAGCTTCGTTGAACAGTTTAACTATAGTTTTGTCATTGCACTTTTCTAGAACATCACAATGTAAAAGAATTCGTTCAGAATATTGTTCACTTAACAAACCGATAACTACATTACCAACAAGTCTACCTTCTTTGTCGGGAGTCTCATCAATGGAAACCCAAATTGAACTATCTTTAATTTCATCTCTTATCTTCTGTATTGTCTCATCGTAGATGGATGGAGCATACGTCTTCCTAAGTGTTGACTCATCCGGGATTGTATGTTGAGTATATTTTTCAAGGAATTCCCTGAAGACCTTATTCTTTAGTTTGTAGAGAGGAATATCAGCAGAGATGAGAGAACGGCACAGGTCGATGTTAAACTCAGATCTTACATTCGATGTTGTTGGTTGTGTTAAAAACAATTGTCTCTGCTTGGAATTTAGTTGTTTGTTGGCCTGATGTTTACTAGTTGTAATGTGTTGTTGCACCAGGAACTTTTGTGTAGATGATACTGCACACTGACACAAATTACAAAATAATATTTTATTGTCAGTTGATAAACCATCTTCTTTAAATTCTGAAATGTAACTTGTTAGTTTTGATTTTAAATTGACTGAATGACGTACTTTTGGCATATTTACCGTCTTTATAGTATGATTTACAAAACTGAACCTATGTGTACTCTGACTGGCATTTAACTGTTGAGCTGCACAACTGAAGTCTGTTAAAAATTTTAAATTAAATTAATACAGTTTTGTAACTTACTTTCCCATTGTTGATAGGACTGCTAATTTTCAAATAACTCTGATGTTAAAGGGATTACTGAACATGTGTTTAAATCTCTATTGTTGAAATGTATTTTTAAAAGTTAATGGAATTTTGTTTTGTTTTATTGTTAAACCTAATATAATATGGACTGTTTTATATGAAATATGGAAAATATATGGAAATTAACGAAAATATGTACTAAACTCTAAAATATGGAAAAATATGGAAAATAAAAGTAGGATTTTTCAACCCTACACATTGTGAAACATAAAGATAATGCAAAATATAAATTATATTAGCTTTATAAGTAAATATGTATTTACATATAAATCCTTTCCCTGATTATTACTATATTGAACGTCTCAAAAAATAATATGTTAAAAGCCTAAAGCAGTAAAATCAATATGTCACTTAAGCGGTAAGAAGAGGGAAATTGTTATGTGTGTTAGGTTGGGAATACTGAATGTGGAATTTTAGACTTTCCGCGGATTGGTTTTGTGCGGAAACTAAGCAAATACGCACGATCTCGCACAAAGGAATTTTACAATGGTACAATTTTGTTCTGATCAAATTTCTACACATTTAAAGATAAAACATAAATTCTTTCAAAAATCTAGTATCATAATTGCTCTCTTAAATTGACTGAGCATATTGGGAATTAAATCAATAGCTTTCCCAAAACACGCTATGAAATGTTTCACATAAAACAATTTTTAACTCTAAAAGGGAGCAAAGACGAGAAAAATCGTATTAAACTATTTAGTTTGAAATAATGACATTACTTACGGTTCATCCTGTGTAGAAGAATTCGGTGCACAAGGATAGAAAGAGAGACGAACGGCATATAAAAAATATATATAAATTTTCTGTATCACGGACGCTGAAAATGTGTAGCCTATTTGCTTCAACTTGTCGAATTTATACGTTTAAACAAACAATCACTCTCTCCTTATACTTGCTGTAGTGGGACATTAATCATGTTAAATATGAAGTCTATTATGCAAACTGACTTTCCAGCAGATGGACGGGTGTGGGCCTCGCCACATGTTACGATGCGACCGCAGTTAAAATCTGACATCACCCCATTATTTACTATCCGCACTACATAAATTTTTCAGTGTATATAGCTTCCTTAAATAAACTAGCAGTGTAAAGAAAATATGCCAACGTGTTTATGCAGACATTGTTTAGCGCAGACAGTATTTCAGGATTATGTGTTCAGTACCTCAAGAACCTGATTTTTTCAGGAGTTGGAAAAGTTTAAAGTGGATCCTCTATGACTAACGAAACAAACCGAATTACTCACTGATTGAACACAATTTATTTCGGCCTACTGTGTGTGTATTGTACTGTATGTATTGTGCGTGTGCATGTCCGTGTGTACGCATGCGTGCATGTATATCGGTATGTATACATACAGTATATTGTATATATGTATGTCTGTATGTATGTAGTCCACACCTGTGGAGTAACGGTCAGCGCGTCTGGCCGCGAAACCAGGTGGTCCGGGTTCGAATCCCGGTCGGGGCAAGTTACCTGGCTGAGGTTTTTTCCGGGGTTTTCTCTCAACCCAATACGAGCAAATGCTGGGTAACTATCGGTGCTGGACCCCGGACTCATTTCACCGGCATTATCACCTTCATCTCATTCAGACGCTAAATAACCAAAGATGTTGATAAAGCGTCATAAAATAACCTACTAAAAATGTATGAATGTAGATTTATTTTTAGGATTATTTTAGTTTTTATAGGTTTTTATTTTATTATTACTGATATAATTTATTTTATTGAATGGAATATTATTAGCTTTAATTCTGGATCTATTGTTATAACATTTTTATTTGATTGAATCTTATGTATGTACAGTATGTATGTATGTATGTATGTATGTATGTATGTATGTATGTATGTATGTATGTATGTATGTATGTATGTATATATGTATGTATGTATGTATGTATGTATGTATGTATGTATGTATGTATGTATGTATGTACGTATGTATGTAGGCCTATGTATGTATTATTATTATTATTATTATTATTATTATTATTATTATTGTTATTATTATTATTAATGTACGAATACAATAACAAATACAACAACAACAACAAATGGCTTTTATGGAATCCGCAGGTTCATTGCCGCCCTGACATAAGCCCGCCATCGGTCCCTATCCTGAGCAAGATTAATCCAGTCTCTATCATCATATCCCACCGTCCTCAAATCCATTTTAATGTTATCCTCCCACCTACGTCTCGGCCTCCCAAAGATTTTTCCCCTCCGGTCTCCCAACTAACACTCTATATACATTTCTGGATTCGTCCACACGTGCTATATTCCCTGCCCATCTCAAACGTCTGGATTTAATGTTCCTAATTATGTCAGGTGAAGAATACAATGCATGCAGTTCTGCGTTGTGTAACTTTCTCCACTCTCCTGTAACTTCATCCCTCTTAGCTCCAAATATTTTCCTAAGAACCTTATTCTCAAATACCCTTAATCTCTGTTCCTCTCTCAAAGTGAGAGTCGAAGTTTCACAACCATACAGAGCAACCGGTAATATAACTGTTTTATAAATTCTAATTTTCAGATTTTTTGATAACAGACTAGATGACAAAAGCCTCTCAACCGAATAATAACAGGCATTTCCCATATTTCTGTGGTGTTCGGGTAAAGGGGTGTAAGTCATTTTTTTGTGCAGATGGTATTTTCTTCCCCAGATGAACACACAAGTTAAATTATACATGTGGATGTGCAAAAAACAAAGAATACTAGCAGTTGGTGTGTTTTATTTGTGTAGAAAATTATTTGTAATAAGGGTTCCAAGTTTAATTTTCAATTATCTCCGAACTCATTTTTATGACTTATCTCCCTTTACCAAACACCACAGATTTATTCTGCGTTTAATTTCCTTCCGAGTGTAATTTATATTTGTTACTGTTGCTCCTAGATATTTGAATAGATTAACAAAATTAATTACTATATAATAATATAACAATATTGATAAAATTGATACAATTTTAATAGTACGTAACAGTAATAATAATAATAATAATAATAATAATAATAATAGTAATAATAATAATAGTAATAATAATAATAATAATAATAATAATAATAATAATAATAATAATAATAATAGAGTATGGTATTGGATGGGTCAGAAACAAATTCCCTGTCGCCTTTTTTAATAATATATTCTGAGTTTTCATTGTTTCGGTTTTGGAAATGTAAGATGTAAGATTAGCGAATCAGAAACGAGAAATATTCTAGATAAACCCCAAGCTCCAGAGGAGTTGGGGAGAAATACAGGACCATTTCACGAGGGACACTTGAAAATCAATCAGCGTTTGATGACAAAACTTCTTTCAATCTCCAAGGAAAGTTGCTTTTCTTCACTTTGTCTCGGGTCCTTTAAGGCTCTCGATGGTTTATATAAAGTAGAAAATGACTTCCGAAACTGTTTTAGGGTGGGAGGAAAGAACATATATATTTCCGTGATTACTTTCGAAAGAAAAAAATCCCTTACAAGTTCACAAATCGAATTCTATGCCTTGAAAAGTGCATAAATATCCTGAAACTTAACTTGTTCATTAGGCCTACTTAATTTTTTCAGCAAAGGAATACGTTCAAAGTGTATCTGGTCATGTCAAGGAAGTTGTTATTGTGAGGAGCAGGCATAGAATTGCGACAATGAATAATTAAAATTTCTGAAAAGGTTGCGTTCTGTAAGGATGTAACTAACTTATATGCGTGACATATCTTTAGCTGATTAACATCTTTCTTTCTTTCTTTCTTTCTTTCTTTCTTTCTTTCTCTCAGTTTAACCTCTCCCTTCTAGGTACATTTACACGACCCACGCCACCCGGGCCTTACAGGGCCGCGACCTGTCGGGAGAGGAATTAAGCTATGGATCACATACATACTTTTTTGACCACACAAGGACATGGAGGGCCTCCCCGGATCAGGGATCAGCTCAATGCCAGGGCCGCCTCTGATACAACACAAACATTTAAGACATTACACATCATTCACTCAGACACATATGAAAGGATTAAGGGAAGGATCCCCGTCCATGGCAGGACTTTCAAGAGGTACAATCCCGGCATTTGCCTGGAAATAACTGAGGAAACCATGAAAAACCTCAGTTAGGATTGCCGACCCCTGGGATCGAACCCCGGACCTCCCGAATGCGAGGCCAGCCCTCTACCACGCCGCTAGCCCGCTCGGTGCTGATTAACATAAGTAGTGAATATTTTAATTTATTCGTAATTTGTATGGAGTTACTAAAAAAAAGTCAGGACAATTTTGAAAGAACTGCTGAAGCTGAAGCTTTGGTCAGAATAAGATTTATATAAAAAGAATTACAGCTCATTAAAAGACGAATATGGTTTAGTTATCTAAAATAGATAAATGTAAAAGTAAAATTCAACATCCACTTTGTTCTTCTGTTAGGCCTATTAACAGCTTCTCTTCCATGTTCTGGGTTGTTAGACATGTAGATTTTCTGAGCAATTGACCACTTTAATTTTTCAGTAATAAAATGATGACGATAAACTCTCTATTTTATATAGACTGATAGCCAGATAGAGGCATGGTATATATCTATAATCTTTTCGCTGTAAGAAAAATCCTAATATAAATAATAGCACGTGACTGAAGTGAGGCTTCATTGGCCGCTGTTTGGCGCCATAGATTCTCAGTACATGTTCCCGCCTACTGTTGTACATTCTGTTTCATATTAAACATATCTCGTTACTCGTCAAGTAGGCCTAACCTCACAACAATGCATTCATTTGTTTAGGAAACATTTACTTTATAATCACTCTAATTAAAACTCACATAACTTATTATATACATTTAAGACTATTTGTTTTTCTCCGCTTTTGAGAGGGTTTCCACTCTTATGTTTAATAACCAAACACACCGGGGATGCAGAAGCCATAGTTCAGTACCACGTGCTTACGTGAACAACTACGAGCTCAAGTGATGCCAGCTTGTTACAAGAACAGACTACCTAGGTATTACTGTTGGCATTCATCCGCGTTCATAGTACATAACAAAATATAAAAGTAGCTTTTCTTTTACGTAGCGTTTTACACATGAGTGAAGTTATATGTTTCATTGTATTTAACAACTAGAATTCAGTTATTTATTTTCAAGTAATACAAGATGATGGTGTCCAAATACGGACTATATTTTCCTGCGTCGTGTGAGTGTTTCGACTGTGAGCCAATCACGGGTATGACAGCCACGTGCTTGTGTTTACATTAGGATTTTTCTTACAGCGAAAACAGTATAGTGATAGTGGAACGTGAGGAAAAGGAATTGGCTGAGTCACTGGTTGAGAAGAAACTGCCTTCTGAAGGATGCAGTGGAAGGAATGGTGAACGGAAGAAGAGTTCGGGGGAGAAGAAATCAGATGATAGACGACATTAAGCCTATTGTAGATATGAGATGGAACAGATCAGTCATGTAACTGTGAGAAAGACAATGGACTGTTTTCGTGATAGACTGGGGTATTGTTTGAATGTGAATGGTTCTCATTTTGAGCATCTGTGGTAAAGATTGGTTAGTGAAAGTGTGATTTTATATACTTATATCTCTCAAGTTTGAAGTTCACGAAACAAGTTTAATAAATAGTTACAAGACATGAAACAGGTGAATGGGTAAAATTTCTACCCATTCATACGTAAAATTTAATTGAGTTTTGGAATATGTAAATTTTAATATAGAGTTCCTTTAAAAAGAGCTTCTCAAATGATTTAGGTAGTATTGGTAACAAACTAATTTTACGATATGAAGTCACTTCATTTGGTGGTTTCCCTGGTTTTGGAATCAGGATAATTTTAGAAACTTTCCACTGTGCCGGATAATAAGTTCTAAGAATTCCATTAAAGAGAGTTGTAATAAACACAATTGCTTTTCTGGGGAGCTTCAAAAGAATTTTAGCAGTTATCAAGTCATAGCCAGGGCATTTCTTTGGATCTAGTTCTGTTTCTATTGCTTTCTTGACATCGTTTGGAGAAAAAATCGGAATTGGTAAACACATCTGAAGTGGGACACTGAGAAATTCATTAATTTTATTATCATTGCAATTTACTGTAAATACCGGATTTGGAGTGAAAACATTTGCTAGATAACTTACAAAAAGTTCAGCTTTCTCTAAGTCACTTCTGGCCCAATTGCCATTGCTCTTTTTAATTGGAGGTATCACTCTCTGAGGACGTTTCAGTTTCTTAGTTATTTTTCACAAGGAATAGTCATCTCTATTTGTAGCACTAAGATTTACAAGATAATCGTTGGAGGTTTCATTCTTTAATTCTTTGATGTTGTTATTTAGCTTGGTTTTGCCTTCAGGTCGTCTATGATTTTGCCAAATTGCTCGTAGTTTTGCATAGTATTTGAAAACATGTTCAGAATATTCCTTTTTTGATACCCTACAACTTTTGTATAAATAGTTTCTTCATAAAATTATAAATAAGAAAGTTGCAAGCATTGTTCCATATTTTTTACTCATCCTGTAGATTGTCATTTACTGTCATACCCTTTAAAACTGAATAAATAACTCTCTTCGAACACTGGTATCATATTGTATGGTTTTTCTGCAATAGCTTTTGTGCGAGATCGTGCGTATTTGCTTGTTTTCCGCACAGAACCAATACGCGGTAAGTGTGAAATACCACATTCAGTATTCCCAACGTAACACACATAACAATCTCCCTCTTCTTACCGCTTAAGCGCGACATTCATTTTACTGCTTTAGGCTTTTAACATATTATTTTTAGAGACGTTTAACATAGTAGTAATTATAAATTGGAAACTTACCACTGCAATTTCACCTAAATTGCAATGTTAATTATTGTTTTCAAATATTTGCAAAAATTAAGTAACGTCTACTACTCCACGAAACTTATTCCATTCCTGATACAAGTAACATTAAGGAAGCCGTGAAAAAATCAACTAGATTCCAGTTGCCGATGTTATTACTGCAATATGTTATATAAATAATATTGTTAAAATATTAAAATGAAAAATAAATCATTACATAACCTTACCGTTTGTTTTAAGTTCGCATTTATAGACTGGGGGGAAAAAAAGACAGACGTATATCACGGCCTGCTGGAGTATAGTAAACACAGAAAACATTTTACAGCAACAATGTTGAAGAAAGATATTTTGGTGTTCCGAAGTTGGCGTCATTAAACAGAAACCAACATGGAGATTTCATTGCAACTAATTAGAAATTCGTCTTTCAGGTATGTAATAAACAATCTTCGCACAAAATAATGTACGATACACGAGCGGTATGTTTGTTTTCATGTTCTCGGAAATTAAAAAAGCTCAACTACGTTTCGCTTTTTCAATCTTTTCCTCGACCATGAAAACGTCAACATACCGCTCTTGTAACGTATATTACTATTGTATAACATTTTTTTTTTTGTTTTGTAAAATTAATATTTAGGAAGCTATTAGCAATATTCCATACTTATTGTCCACTCCGTATATTTTTATTTTAAAGTTTATATGTTTATAACATTGCTTGAAATTTTGAAAAGTCTAAAAATTTTCAATAAACTTATACAGGCTGATTCACGAGGAGTTACCACCACTTACGAAGCTTATTTCCGAAAACATTCTGAGCAAAAAAGTCATATAAACATGGATCCTATTCTCAATATTTTCAGAGTTACACTAATTTGAAGTTATTAAAAAATACTTTTTTTTCTTTAGTTTTAAGGGTAAAAGAATGTTATAAATAGAGAATGAACCATTCAGGAGTATACTTTCTTCAATCAGCTAGTATTCTGAAGCTAAAAATATGTTAATTCCTTAGTTGCTTTGAACAGATTTTTTCTTTTTAATTTTTAACTAAAAATTATATTATTCTTAGCCTTACATATCACCAGAGACCGGAACTTTGGCAGAATGCCTTTTTAAATGTGTTAAATCTATCTTCATTTTGAAAGTAAATCTGTACGAATTATACCTTTGTGATTGAAACGTCACAGTGTTATGTTGCCCTTTTCTGTTGTTTTTTTAATAGAAATGCCTAATTTACAAAATAAATGCTTTATTTTTTGCCTTTACTTGATTATTTATCTATTATTTATTAATTTATTATTAAAAATTGCCTACAAGTATATTTTAATTTATTTCTATAACCGCTACAATGAAAGTGACTTCACCGAATGTATATTATTGTCTTTCAGTCAGATCATATTCTTTTTGCAACAATGAGTGCTGCCGTGCAAAAATGTATAACAGTAAGCGTTTTAATTATCGCTTGTGTTTATTTGACAAGGCAACAATGAGTGCGGGTCTAACGTTATTTTAAACGCTTATTTTTCTTTCAGTTTTCATTGCGACGTTGTTGTAGCTAGCTAAATATTTCATATCGCAACATATCAGTACAACCAAACACAAAAATGCTCTTTCCAAGGCTACTGGGAAGAAGATTTCTTTGCTTCCAACAGTAATTGCAACATCGAGTCGAAAATCTCAATTTGCATTCGACTTATGTAAAGCTTTTCTTGCTACCGAAATCTCTTTGTGGAAAGCGCAAGGTTGTGGGTCTAGTGCAAGGTTTTTGTAATTGCCTTTTATTGCGTATTTTAGCTATTTATAATGCCATTTTGCCTGCCTATTTTAGCTATTTATGATGCCTTTTTTCCTGCCTAATTTAATGACTCATAATGCCTAAACTTCCGGTCTCTGCTTATCACAACAATTACAGATCACACGACTTCTAGCAACTTGATTCTTTACAGTTCAATTTTGCATCCTATTGTAGCCTGTAATCTTAAAGAGTTTACAAGAATGACGTGATTTCTAACAATTGCTGTGATAAGCGCGTAAGAAAAATGTAATTTTGTAGTTAAAAATTGAAAAATAATCTGTACGAAGCAACTATGGAATTAATAACACATTTTTAATTTCAGAATACTAGTATCAAATATATATTATGGGTTTATTACTGTCAAATTACTTATCAATATTCATGCTTTAAACCATTAGGGTATTACATGAAATGGTACATAAAAGCTGACAAACATTTTCGCCATAAATATGGCATCCTCAGGTCACATTGAAACGATAACACATCATGAACACTTAAAATTATCTGGTTTAAGACAATCGTTAAAATGTGTTAAAAACGATATGATAGGCGGTATGGTTTTAAACTTTATGTCACATTAATATACTTTTAAATGGCATATGTTTGAACTGCCTATCATACCATTTTTAACAAATTTTAACGATTGTCTTAAACCAGATAATTTTAAGTGTTCATCAAGTATTATTACGCTTAAAACTAAAGAAAAACAATATTTTTAACAACTTCAAATTAATGTAAAAATATTGAGAATAGGACCCATATTTATGCTCAAAATGTTTTCGGGAATATGCTTCGTAAGCGGCGGTAACTCTTCTTGAATTACCCTGTTTAATGAGGAAGAGTCCCGTCATTTAATCAGACATTTGTTTTAGATTTACAAGCTCTTGTTTTAGACATTCTAATTTTTCTTTAGAATAAAATATCGTTTGTTAAAATATGATGAATATAATTTACTTAAAACATTTCTTTTCCGAAAGAAACCACTACCACAACACCCGCTGTGTTTGTTTGTCGAATTGACGCAGTTGATGTAGGGATTAAATAGAATTGCAATGAAGCACAGCGCAGGCTAGCACGAGCCGAGGCAGAAGTTTCTGGACGTAGTGTACCTGCTGTAAGAAGTGTTCGCTGGATCCGGAGTCCGTAACTTGACCCCCAGCTGCTGACCTTAACGCGGAGCGCGAGGGCAACAATGAAGGTAATTTGGCAGTGCGAATCAATAGGTGGGCACCAGATCGAGTCTAATACAGACTCGGCGCTCTCACCGGCGAGGGAAGAAGCCAGACAGCCCGGCCGTCCGCCCACAGCACTTCTCTTATTCCCTCTATCTCTCCCTTTTCTTTCACTCTTGCGTTACATTCTTACTCTCCTTCTTTCGTCATTTGTTTTCCATTGTCTTTTTTATCTTTTCTTCTCGGATCCTTCTTGCTTTTCTTGGTGTCATCGCTTCTTTAATTATATTGGAATGTCTCATTCTTCTTCGTTTGTTTCTTAGTTTCATTGTTTGTTTTTATACACCGTGTCCGAAATGAAACTTACCGATAAAGATACTAAATAATTTATTCCTTAATTATGACACACAAAAACAAATTAGGGGAAAATATTAATCAACTCAACAAGTTTATGTCACCATCAGTAAATCTCAACATGTCCCCCTCTAGTAGCATGACACACATCTAAGGGTACGTACACGTTGGAGCAACGATAAACGATAAGAGAAATGATCTAGCGACGCTTTGGTACTATCAAAGAATCAAGTGTTCATATCGGAGCAACGAGAACGCGGGAAGCGAACATTTTGATTTATCAGTAGAAGATATTCTATGCATCCACTTAACGAGAGAAGATAGGAGAAGGTATCAGCTGCCAAGTTCAAGGTTAATATAACTTAAATACGTACAAAATTAAACCCGTTTCTCATCCCAAAGATAGTATAAATTCGTTGTGTTGTGATTGGTTCTTGTGATCACATAACATAGGACGAATAAATACACAACTGATCAATTTGTCCATATCGACAATAATTAATTTAATAAGCCGAAATAATAATAAATCGATTAATATTCAGATATATTGATAATCACCGGTATTTACCCAATAGATTAATATTATCTTAATCAGAGATCATATGAACGACAAGAGCGAAGAAAATGGAACTTTGCTTTTTCGTCGCTTTTATCGTGTATCTTCGCTTTTATCGTTACTCCAATATGCACACCTCAATAACAATGCATGCTTCAATTCTCTCTGATATAGCATCGCTGCTTCTTTTATCGCTTATCGTCGCTCCAACGTGTACGTACCCTATCTGTATTCAGTCTCTCTCCAGGAGTTGTGTAACATCTGCGGAGTTACAGATCTTACTGTTTTGATAATCCTTTGACGTATGTAATACTTGAAGGTTATCCACTCTGGTGTTGTAGACACTTTATTTCACGAATCCCCAAAGAAAAAAGTCCAATGGCGTAAGATCAGGAGATTGTGAGGGCCATGCAATAGGATCACCACGACCAATCCATCGTCTCGGGAAATGATTGTGTAAAGTTTGAACGACTGGTCGCCAATAATAAGGGGGAGCTCTCTGGAATCTGGGGTAGCGCAAAATTTTCAAGCATATCGAGATATACCCCACCGTTCACTGTCTTCTCTATGAAGAAAAAAGGTCCGATCACTTCTGAACTGGTTAATCCACACCAAACATTTAACTTTGGAGAGTTACGTTCATGTTAAAAAATAACGACTTGCTTGCCTGACAGATTTTCGTGGACTTCCTGTGAATGCTTCACGAATGGCTTCGACGTTTTCATCCGACGTCCTTTTCCTACCGCCGCCATCATGTCGCTGAAAGTCTCCATTTTCTAGCAAATGTTTGTACCACTGAACAATGGTGTGCCTATCAAGAGCTGCACAGCCGTATTTTTCACGAAATCTCCGCTGAACTCTAACCGGAAACTTAAACTCTGCTAACCAATAACAGCACTGCACTTTTTCTTGCGTTGTGAATGGAGCCATTTTGGAAAACAATCTGTGTATACACAACAATAGGAATAACAGGTTCGCCAATTTCACGACATAAAAACTTGTTGAGTTTCTCTACATTTTAGTGCAAGCTGGTCTTATGTAACTTTTATGGATGTCTAGTTAGTTCATTTCTTTATCGGTAGGTTTCATTTCGGACACGGTGTATATCTGTTCCACGTAGAAGGTAACACCACAGTAATAACAATAAGTTCATTGTAATGGGTCTATTTCAGTATAGTTTTATGTTAAGAAGAATGGTTTCCCTAGCAACAAGTTTCTATGTGGAAATTCTGACTTTCAAGGCCAAACAACAATAGCTGTAAATACTACAAAAAAAAAAAACAAGCGTGCAAAAAAGACGTTTGGATTTTTCTACACTTAAATGTAAATCGGATGAAAGAAAGAAAAGAATATAAGTTGATGGTTTTATAGAAGGCCAAATAAGGTATTTAATTCATTAATTTAGTTAGGAAAACCGTCCCAACGGTCGGTAACTGAAAAAGGATTAGGTCAGCAGCTATGTCATCATAGACGAAGCCAAAAATAAGATTAAGAAACAATCGAGGATTCATAAACTGAAATCATGTGTTGTGTCACACTCACAAAACCGGATTAATGAACAAGACCACCGTATTTATTATTATTAACTTGGAATCGGTATGTAAATCTTCCGGCATTTATCCGGTATTACGATTCAAGAACCCCTATTCGTATTTTGTCGTCTAGTGGTCAAGCAATCTGCAAACATGTCCACTAAGTGTCAACAGTGGATTGAAGTATTTTATTTTTGCATCTTTGTTTTTTGTGGAGTTACCAATTAACAGCCTTTTAAACAATACATTTATTTTTTAGTTATTTTATGATTGAGTAAACCATTAAAAACCACGATGACATTGGCCGAATTCGGAACTCGAACTCGGGACTTTCCGAATTAGTGAGTGGTGTTTTACTTCTGAGCCACCATGCCAAGTGCTTTGTTTTATACTTATTTCTGTCTCTCTTCATTGTTTGTGACTATTAATTCTCTTCCCTCATTCTTTTTGTCTTCCATTTTGTTCTCTCTTTTTCCTGTCTTTTTCAATTACTTTTTTGTTTATTTCTTATTTCATATCAGTCGTTCATAGTATGTACGGAATCTATACATTGCACATATTTCTATTGGAATTTGCTGAAGGCACTGCTGGAATTTTGAATTAGCGGTCGAAATGTACGGTACATATTTTCTCATAAACGCTTCATGTGTGCAGACACGCCGCTGATAAACGCTATTACTGCTATTTCTATTTGGTCCGCTGAATATAACTTCGAATGACTTTTCACTAAAATGGGTCACCTTGAAATTTCATCACCAAAGCCCGGGTAATCAAATGTGTAAAATAATATTTGTGAAAAATACTCGAAATATTTAAAACTAATTTGTAGTATTTGAAAAATATAATAATCACTTTGTTCATCTATGAAGGTGGTTATAATTCATAGTTTAAGGGCATCTATTTTGACCCAATAAGATAATCTTTGAATTGGATCATTATAATAACATCCCTGTGTTTTATGTTAAAAATGTATTTTATTTTAAAAAATCACCCACCTTATTAAAATCAGTGTTGATATCTGAGGAGCAAACTTTCAAAACCTGACATGTCCATTTTCAGAAAATGCTACAAATATGGTCTCTATGATAAAATTTTATGTGAATCAATAGAAAAATAATATCTTTAATATTTCACCACAGAAAATATTGTGTTCACTGCAGAAATGCAAGTTTTGGCATCTGCAGTGTACTTTCTGGAAATGGACATATGTCAGGTTTAGAAAATTTGCTCTTCATCTGTAAAATTACTTGTAATGCTCACATCAATTTCAAGATAATTTTATATTTTTAATATACTAAAATTCTGAAAGTCGACACGAAATTCGAGGTTTATAACATAATTTGTTTTCGACTAGTGTGCACACATACCGATACAAACAAATTTAAAAAAATCACATTTTATGTAATAATCAATAAAGAAAAATCTAAGTACCTGAAAGTTAAATCCCACTCCTTAAAATATTCATAAATGATTCACAATACTGTAAAATTAGGTCTACATAAAATTATGGTTGTAAGTTTTTAGGCATCTGCAGTTTAAGTATTACCAAATTTGGATTATTTTTACGTAGAATTATGTCCTTCCTCGAGTGTATTTGTGTGTGTGCGTGGGTAGTTTCAGAAGTCCCAAAAAGTGCATAATTTGAAATGCTTACTGCATGGAAACTATAAGAGCTACGTCAATTATTATTTATTTACTTCTACAATTGACTAGAGGACAGATGAAGCTTTTAAAATATGTAAACCGGCTGCACCAGATGCGAAAGGGGGCGCGGCGAAAATGGCCGCATTTGACGAACTCAGCGCGGCGGTATGAATCTGGGCAACCTGTGTCAGTGTGACTGGAGATAGGGAAGTGAGCAGTACCTTTTTCTATAGCTTAAAGTGGATAAAAATACCATTTATCTGCTGGTTAAATTACAGTAATTACGAAATCCAGTTGGTGAGAATAGTATTGAAAATTTGAAATGTGTCCAAAAAATTCGAAGCAAAACACCATCGCGACCGGCGAAATACGCTAAGAGTTTCAAATACTTCGGGTGTAGACCTGCTATAACTAGTAACATGAGCTGCTGCCAGGAAATCAAAAAGAGGATAGCAATGGCCAAGGAAGCTTTTAATAGGAAAAGGAGCATCATCTGCGGATCTCTGGAAAAAGAACTGAGAAAGATACTAATGAAGTGCTTTGTGTGAAGTGTGGAATTGTATGGGGCAAAAACACTGACATGACGTAGAGAAGAGAAACGATTGGAAGATTTGAAATGTGGTTATGGAGAAGAATGAATCTTGTGAAATAGACAGACAAAATAAGAAATATAAATAGTGGGTGAAGAAAGAATAATGCTCAAACTGATCATGAAGAATAAAAGAAATTGATTGGGTCACTGGCTAAGAAGGAATTGCCTACATTGAAAGGAATGGTGACAGAAGAAGATATCACATGATAGACAAGATTAAGGTACATGGATCGTATGAGGAGATTAAGAGGAAGGTGGAAAATAGAAAATATTGGAGAGTGAGTGTTGGGTTTGCAGTGAAAGACTGTCTTTGGACAGAAAACTATGAATGAATGAATACTAAGAAAGACTTGTTACATAGAGTTATGAATTTTTTTTTTGAACTTCAGTAACGATGATAACAAGCCTGTGCTTGTAAATAAAGAAGTTCAAAACAAAATACCTCTGCGATTGTTAACATCAAAGTTAACATTCTTGTGAATTGCATCCGACGTAACAAGATTACTGTGTACACAAATCTCCATATAGCATGTTATTCTATTGCAGTTTCGCATGATTAGGCGTCATTGAGGTTCTTTCGGCTGTTTGTTGCTGTAGTATTTTGCTTGTTAGCATAAGGAGCTCCGGCGCCCTAATTCAAGATGGTTCCTTTGTTGCAGAGCGTTCTCTCATTTCCTGCTCTGTCTGCCGACTTCAGCAGTAATGGAATCTATGATCAAAGGTTTTGAACTTTTATATCGTGTTACATCAGCATTTTGGGTGAGAGCATGTAAATGGGGTCAGACTCCTAGTATAGCCGATAAAACAATGCATGTTTGAATTCAGAAACGTGGGAACGTATATGCAGCAGATTAATATTGACTTTGAGTAAAGTGCTGACTCCGTGTTTTCAAGTCCTGGCTTTCAGGATTCAATATTGGCTGTCTAGACAGGTCAATCTGGAGTTCTTTCTTCGTAACAAATGATTGATTATACATTTTTATTTTCCTTGGAGTTCTATAATAGAATTAAATTTTGATAAGGAATTGAATTGTTTATGTTTCGCTGTGTGTTCTTGTTTTTTCATATTTTATATTTATTTCATTTTTATTATTTGAATTATTTCTGCGAAATTTGATATTAAATTGGATTAGTTGTAATATTGTCATAATTAGGGGGCGGATGTTGATGACCTAAAAATCTACTTAAAATAATCAATAAAATGCCCTTAAAGTAATGGAAATCAATCAAACTCCTGTAGCTCCTCATGAGGAGCATAGGGCATTCACAAAGTGCCTCCATCGGACCTTATTTGTAGCCAACTTCTTCACTTCGCTCCATGTTTTCCACTCCCTAGCAATTTCCTCCAAAACTGTTCCCTTCCATGTATTTTTTGGCCTTCCTCTTGTTCTACTACCCTGTTCCAATCCAAAGCCATTCTTTCTACTGCTCCATCTTCTTTCCTGATTATGTGCCCTATCCAATTCCACTTTCTTCTTTTGATTTCTATTGTGATTTCTTTCTGATTTGTTATCTTCCATAATTCTGAGTTTGTGATTATATCTGGCCATCTAATTTTTAAGATTCTTCGTAAACATCTATTAACAAATGTTTGGAGTTTATTTTGTATAATTTTGCTTGTTTTCCATGTCTCACAGCCATCTAATAAGACTGATTTCACATTACTGTTAAAGATTTTAATTTTTGTAGATCTATATATAATATAAGATTTCCATATTGGGTACAACTGGACAAATGCACTATTTGCAAAGTAATGGAAAAATGACATAAAATTAAAATAAAATGATATTTTATTCAAAATACTCGTACCAAAACTTTTTAAAAATTAGTCACTTTGTTTCAATGACTGCCCTCCAAACTCGGAGAGAGGAGGCAACTTCCTGAAACTTGACTAAGATAAAGGAAAAGGGCATGCAACAAAATTAATATTACAAGGGAAAACTCTAGATTTTAATGAGGGTTTACAATGTGTTTCAATCAGGGGTGGTCCATGTTAGTGCCTTCATTCTCCGTCTCCTCCTTCTGCTCTTTATTTTTGCTACCAGGCCTTCCAGATCAGGGAGTGTGAATGACAAAACAAATTGTGGGGCGCAGCGTGCAGTTTTGTAATCTTTGTGTTAAAAATACTGTCTACTGTCTCCTACAGTAGATCCCTTCCGAACTATATTGGGGACACAACGTCCTACTGTCCAGGAAGCTGTGAAAGTTTCCCGCCTTGCAAACATAAATTCTAAAGACACCTCGTACCCTCAAAATCCTCACTTAAACTAAGCTGTTGTGAAGCATTTTATATTACTTCTATCGTGTGAGGTGAAGTCTTCAGTGGAATGAGGGATGGACTTTATAGAGTTTGTTCCAAACTATAAAATTTAAACTTCACTGTTATTCACTTATTCAGTAGGTAATTATTACTTATCTGTTTGCTTAGAAAAAGATTTAATAGGCCTATCTGTAAAGTAGAGAGTAAACTGCATTCCAAATTTTCTAAAAGATCTTCAAAGTATTAAAATGACCAAAAAATGCTGAAAAAATATAAAAATGACCTATCAGCTCAATAACGTCAAAAAGTGCAACATGAGAAATTTACTTTTTACTTCGATATTAACATAGAAATGATTTTCATATTAACAGGCAACATCCTAATGTTAAAAATAAGAAGACGACTTTTCATCAACATCCGCCCCCTAGTGATAATGATAATTATGGCAATGGTCATTGATGGTAACAGTAATGATAATTATTTTTGTTTTATTATTTCATTATTAGTATTCTTTTTTTTTCCTTTGAACATTCAAACTGTGCATAGTTATAGCACGAATGGCCGTACAGGCTCGTGCGAAGGATCTTGTGTACATGTGTTTGTATCTGTATTATATATATAAATAAATGCACTTAATTAATTAATTCATTCACTTTTACATGAAATCTCTTACAGCTGTAAGTGTGCTTCAATAAATAAATAAATAAATAAATAAATAAATAAATAAATAAATAAATAAATAAATAAATAAATAAATAAATAAATAAATAAATAAATGAATAAATAAAGAAAAATGAATGAATAAATAAATAAATAAGTAAATAAATAAATAAATAACTAATAGTAATTTATTTTATTTTACCTGGCAGAGTTAAGACCTTAAGGTCTTCTCTTCCACTCAACCTTATCTACAATTAATACAAGTGAACGAACATTCAGAATTATACAGACATCTACAGTCACTCCTGAATTTATGTGTAATTTTATAAACTGTATAAGCTTAGATTGTTTTTGTGTGGAGATATATGACACGTGCAGGCAACAAAGTGACGACGTCCGAAATATAAATCATCACTTGAGCTCATTAACCATGCATGTAGTGGGCACACGCAAGACGCCGGTACGAGGCTATAATCAAATGTTCTTGTTTTATTTTCAGTATCTTGGCCGAAGAGCAAAATAAGCAATGTAAAATAGAACCTGACACTTAAATAATCTGTTCTGTGTAGTGCAGCTCATGAATTGCTAAGCGTCCTATTCTGGTATATCTCGTAACATATTTGGAACAACGTGTGGAAACTTTAGTATCAGTCTGAGGTATAACAGAACAGTTACACAGCGGTACTGGGATATTTAAAATACAGCCTAGATGTTCTGTAGAAGCTAAAAACATTACTTCCAATCCAGTATAGATATTTGTCCGTTGCCAAGATGATGTACATACGTTGATCCCCATCTTACCCCTAGGACTCCCATCATTGTTAATACAGTATTGTACAGAAGGAATATATTCCAAACATGGGTTTACTGTAAAACACAGTTAGGATTGCTAAAAATATGGAAACCTTCGATAGATGGATGGATGGATGGATGGATGGATGGATGTATTGGTTTGTAAGCAGTTTGGATGGAGATGACTGGATGAATTGTTCAGTAAATTGTTAGGTATGTGAAATGAAGGAAAGATTAGTGGGTAGATTGTTTAATATGGGATGAAAGGATTGGTGGATAGACAGGTAGGCCTATGTTATGTATAAGGAGAAGGATTGGTGCATAGATTGTGACATGTGTAGATGGAAGGTAGAATTGATGAGTATATTGGTAAATAAGTAGATGGAAGGAAAGACTGATGGGTAATTTGGTAGGTATAAAGATGGAAGGAAGGATTGTTGGGTAGCCTGGTCGGTATGTAGGTAAGAGAAGATTGTTAAATATATAGCTGGAAGGAATGGTGAGTAGATTGGTAGGCAAATATGTTGTTGGAAAGATTGGTAGGTAGATTGGTAGGTATGTAGATAGAGGAGAGAGAGGTGCGTAGATTGTTAAATACGTAGGTAGAAGGAAAGATTGGTGGGTAGAGTGGTAAACATGTAGATGGAGGGAAGGACTGGTGGGTAGTTTGGTAGGTATTAAGGTAGAAGGAAAGATTGGTGGGTAGAGTGGTAAACATGTAGATGGAGGGAAGGACTGGTGGGTAGTTTGGTAGGTATTAAGGTAGAAGGAAAGATTGGTGGGTAGACTGGTAGGTATGTAGATAGGAGAAGGATTGGTGTGTAGATTGTTAAATATATAGCTGGAAGGATTGGTGAGTAGATTGGTAGGTA